>NC_142595.1:33682341-33989297 GCF_965207765.1 Zootoca vivipara
CCAACTTCATGCTTAGGCTCCATCTGGACCGTGTGTGTGTGTGTGTGTGTGTGTGTGTGTGTGTGTGTGTGTGTGTAAGTGTGTAAACTGCTTACCTCTTTCATGTCTTCATAAAAGAGGTACAGGATTCGGTAACGTTCTTTGGCCTCCCACCAACCACGGACATGATCAAACCATGAGCCCCAGGCAACTGCAAGGAGACACAAAAGAAGAAGAAATGCTGACACACACACAACACACACACACACACACACCAGCACATCAAAATGTTCTGCAGACTGGTGCCACTTTTTGCTCTCTTCTTTTCAGAACTAATTAATTGAAACAGAAATGCAACAGAGCCCCAATGTGGTGGGGAAATCTGTCCCCACGTGATTGGTGAACTACCTGAAGTCTCCTCCTGCAACCTAGAGCCTGGATAGCTCAACTGGTTAGAGCATGGTGCTGATAATGCCAAGGTTGCAGGTTTGATCCCTGTGTGGGACAGCTGCATATTCCTGCATTGCAGGGGGTTGGATGAGATGATCCTTGGGGGTCCCTTCCATTCTAGGATTCTCCCTTTGATGGCTCTTTTGTTTTTAAACCAGACAAGGAGCAGATAGCCCTTCAAACATAGGGGGATTTGAAACAGAGGACAGGCCTCTTAATCTGGTTCTCACATGCCCTTCCCTAGATATTACTTACAACATTGTAGGGTTGGAAGGAAAACAGTGCAGAGCTTTGCAGGTGAACAACTTTAATCCCTTCCTCCTGCTAATGTGTATCTCATGTGGGGACCAGTGGCTTTCATCCCTCTCTAATACAGTGGAGGAGATCGAACAAGGTATTGGCCTGGACTGACACACACTATAATAATAATAATAATAATAATAATAATAATAATAATAATAATAATAATAATAATATATTATTTGTACCCTGCCCATCTAGCTGGGTTTCCCCAGCCACTCTGGGCGGCCTCCAACAAAAAATTAAAATACATTAAAATGTCACACATTAAAAACTTCCCTGAACAGGGCTGCCTCCAGATGTCTTCTAAATGTCAGGTAGTTGTTTATCTCTTTAACATCTGATGGAAGGGCGTTCATTCCACAGGGTGGGCGCCACTACCGAGAAGGCCCTCTGCCTGGTTCCCTGTAGCTTTGCTTCTCGCAGTGAGGGAACCGCCAGAAGGCCCCCGGCGCATTTCCCCCTGTTTTGTATTTATGTATCCTCCACTCACTCTTTCCCACGAGGAAGTTCTCCAGAAACTCGTCCCAGTTTCCTGGCTCTGGCATCCCCTTGTTCATGCGGTGAAAATGGAAGTAGGAGACTGCGTTGTCCTTGGCATTCCTGGCAACGTAGATGATCTGCAGAAAGATTGGGGGGGGGGGACCCAGGAGTCTGAATGCCAGGCCTTCCACTCACATCACTTGATCCACCTTGTGAACTTTCTGTCCCCTACTTTAAAAATTTTTTGGAGCAGTGCCCTTCGAGGAAAAAGGGGTCCAAACCTGTTTGAAACCTGGCTGGTCCATAATATTGAATCTCTTCACCTGCTTATTGGCCCCCCTCTCCTGTCCATTGCGTTTCACACAGCCCAAGGGCTGAGCACGGAAATTGAGAGAGGTTCCAGGACTAAACTTTTTCTTATATTAAACCCATTGACCCCATCAGACCTTGCAGTTCTGTTCCCAGAAGGAAGGTGGCAACAGCGGGACTGGAAGGTGAGATTTGAGTGTTCGTGGAGAGGGCATTGCCTGTGCATCCTCCAAGCCTGAAACACCAGAGGGTGACATTCAGCCTAGAGGTGAGGATGAACCCCTCCCCCCCACACCCATTGTCTCTCTGAAGCAGCACTCATTACTCACCTTGAGGGAAAGGTTTTGGAGGGAACAGGTCTATGAAGGGAATCCGTTGATGGATGGGGACCTGGTCACATTTCTGAGGGTCTCCTCTATGCTGGATCATGCTCACAATTTCCTGTATCCAGGTAGTCCCTGGCAGAAAGGATTGGAGGACAAATATGGAGATCCAATCATTCACCCATTGTTCTACACTACAGCTCCTCCCACATTGTTGTCTCCTCACCACCAGGGCAATGCCCCTTGTTTCTTGTCTCCCCATTTACCTGCTTTGGGGTAAGTGCAAATGAGAAGGTCATCGGGCCGAGCTTTGAAGGCCCATAAGCGCTGCCAGTTATCTGCCGTGTCTTTGAGGCAAGGGATGCCGTCAACGTCCACCAGCTCTGAGCGCTTGATGGGCTTCATACCTTCCTGCTCAGTTTTGTGATCCATCACCTGGTGGAGCAGGAAAAGAAATAATATGAGATAAGTCGAGCCTGCATCAAAATGTTGTGGAGTGACCTGCCCATCTTCAGGGTCACATCCCTTTCCCCGGATACAGCGTCCCAGTGTCTTTCCTCCTCCTCCTCTTCCTTTTTTATCCTTCCCACCTTGAAGTCAGTCAGTGCTTTGCTGCCGCTGAGCCTGCTCAGACCTTATTGGACTGTTGGAGGTTCCCTGAAGTTTACAGATACCTCTTTCGTGGGCACTGGTGAAGGAGTCTGCTCTTAGCGTATAGGGTCATCGTGCTTTCCACCCCAACACAGCCGAGCCCGTTGGTAGGCAGCCACATGTTTACCTACTGCTCTCCTGTGCCATCTATCTGAAGGAAGCAAAATGAGATACCCACCTGACAGTTTCACTCCTGTCTTAGATTGTGAGGAGCTTCTTCCTCCTTTCCGCCTCTCTCTTGCTCTCTGCGCAGCCGAAAAGCTGGATAGGGTATTTTTCAGAGAGAGCAAAGTTCCTGGCTGAACGTCCTTGCGTGCGAGTTGCAGGCACTCTGCCAGTACTTTTTCTGAGGTTAGGGTTTATATGTGAGGATATCGTGTTGCATCTACTCCCACAGGACCTGATTTTCCACCCAATGTTCTTTAACCCCTTATAGCAATTATCCCTGCAGAGAGGCCAGGCGACCCCCTGGTAATATACTCTGGCTTTTCCACTAGGGGGCGGGGCCTTTTAGTGATTCATATTACGGCAAGGGACCTTGGTTCCTGTTTTACTACAGAAACACACATTTTTAGGAGTCAATACAGTTCAGTGAATAGAAGATCCAAGGATTGCATCCCATAACCCCCCGAGATAGATTGTAGCAACTTGACATTTTGTCCTAGCATCTGTTGAGGCTTGTGTACTTGGTTTCCTACATAGTGCACACGTAATATAGATCTATTGCATATATTTTTTGCCCTTGAAATGTGCCTCCTGAGCAACCTCAAACCAGCCAAGGTGTTATTGTGTTGTTAGTAATTGTAGAAATGTATCAGGTAGGATCTAGGTTCCATGATGATTTTCTGGAAGACATCAACAAGATTTGGGGCAAGCTGTCTGGTCATATATTTGCTATGTAGCATTTCTTTGATATCTATGAGGCCATTTCATGCCTAGCATTTATCCAGTCTTCCCCCCCCTTCTTTCCCCCCTTTTTACACCATGGTTGTTGGTTTATATCATGGATGTATGTTCTGTATTATATTGCTATGAACTTGTCATGGCCTTTGGCTAGAATAATAAACTTATTAATGATTGAAAAACACACCTTTCAATTATCCCTTCCTGGTCAAATGACATGGAAGGGAGAAGGAAAGGAGCCAAGGCAGCTGATCCCATCTTACAGGGCTTGGCAAAGGCACACTGTGAAGCAACCTCCCCCCCCCCAACCCCCCACTTTTAAGGAAGCAAAGAAAACGCAAGCAAATGAAAGAAGGTTCAATCTAATGGGTTATTTCCAGCTTCTACTTAGGGTAGGCCTGCTGAAGTCAGTGGTGTGGGATGGAATACTGGGGCAGACAAGTCACAACAGTTCCTAGAGTGTCCACTAAGAGGAACTCACCTGGGGGAACACCTGACTAAGTTCAGTTTCCTGTTCCTCCAGACATGCAGATGAGATGGATTAGCTGGCAGAGAAAAGCCTCTAGCCAGCAGCCATTCTCTCTCTTAACCATCTCTTCTTCAATGGGAACACATCTCCAGAGAATCTCCAGTTAGGATGGTTCTCCCTCTCGGCCTGCTGCCAAGAGAGAGACCAGATGGAGCCTTACTCTACTAAGAAGACTCCAGATGTACATATTTGTAACTTTTCTACGTAAACCTGCCTTTCTGAGATTACGCTGTTAACTCAGGATGTCATGTGAGTAAACTCTATCTTATTTTAATACTATTGTGTCGTGTATTTCTTTTAAGACGGCAAAAGGGGATTTGCCAGGAAGTATAATGTTGTAGAGGTTTTAACAAACTTAAACGCTCATGTTTTTCTGCGCACAAAAGGGGAATGTCACTCTGCTGATATTGGAAGCTTGATAACACAAGCTTGGATAGGATCTATCTAATAATATATCCTAATCCACATCCCTAACATTCCCACAAGTGGACCTAACTTAGTTGTGTGCACGAAATTCAGAGGGTGTATTGAGGGTAGAAATAACAAAGGGAAAACCCATAGTTTCAGCTTGTTCCTTCCATTTGGTTTCATTGCTTATTTTATTGAATGCAGGTAAAATGTCCACTCCAGGAATGTTAGGGGGGGGGAACTCTCAACTGGTAGCAGGGAGATGTTCTTATAACTGTGTGCGGAAGATCAGGTTGCTGCCCCCCAATAACCGTTCACAGGCATCATCAAATCGCTCACTTTGTGCCACTGTGAAGTGCTCCTTCCAGTCCCCTACAGTGCCTATAGACAGGAGACACAATTCAGAAAAAAAATAGTTTCTTATCTGCCTTTCCTCCTACCCTAATCTAGTGTATTCCTGCCTACATGGGACCCTCTCTTCCATATTAGCTTGTGTATCATTTCCTTCAACATCTCCCCACAGAATCCCAACTGGATTGCAGAGGATTCTGGGAAGTTCCCTAGGGTAAACACTCATTTTTATCAGGCATCATCACTGTCTTCCTAAAACAGATATTATGATCTGTCTAGAGCAGGCATCCCCAAACTTTGGCCCTCCAGATGTTTTGGCCTACAACTCCCATGATCCCTAGCTAACAGGACCAGTGGTTGGGGATGAGGGGAATTGTAGACAAAAACATCTGGAGGGCCAAAGTTTGGGGATGCCTGGTCTAGAGCACACACTGCATGACAGTCTTGGATTTCATCTCCATGCCAGTGCTGTTGAAGCATTACTTTCCTGCAGTCCTCTGGAGGCTGACTAAAAGCTAGTTTTCTCACATCACTTAATATAGTGCTATATTGTCTGACAATATCAATCTGCATGGCCAAGATTGTACTATGGGAAACAAGATCCTCTCCAACTTTAATTAGAAGCTTCCTCACAAGGGACATGCAGCATTAATGAACTGACCTTTAACTTTACCATTCTGAAGGGGTACTTCTACGATGCTTCTAAAAAATTCCCACTGATGTGAGCTGGAACTCGGCACGGTTCCTGCCCCTCACCCCAACACACCTTTTCGCATGAAGGCTGACACAGTTTGGTCAAAGATCAAAGACGGTACGGAGCTGAAGTTAGTCTTTGGGTTTAGTTTCATGTTCTCAAACATTGTATGCTGCACAATCTGGTTCACAACTGGATCGGGGAGTTGTAGGCCCAGAAATTGGGCTACTTTCCGGATTTCCCGGGCCGGGTCCTAAGGAAGAGATGAAACTGTTGTCAGGGGAGATTTGAGCTGTGATTGTGCTTCTTGATTGATTCGGGCCCTGCAGTCTCAAGCTTACAACACCAGACTCATTGGCCACATTCTCACATGACGATAAACCGGATCTCCTGGCCATAGGACCAAACTCCTGGTGACGACGTCCCTTAGGCCACCCCAATAAAATGTTTGAAGTCACACACACACCAAAGTTGATGGGCATTATCATTCAAATAGTGTGTGTGCTTGTGATCAATTGTGTGGGGCGGGGATTACCTGCCCCACCCTCCAACTATTTTATTAAAGTTGGCACCTTTGCTCCTGGCTTTTTGTGGTTTACTGTGAATGAACAATATGGGATACACTGCCCACTTTCTCGCAGTTCTCTTCTCCCGCAATAACCTTGCAACCAAGGTCAGATCTCCCTTGACCCCAGGGCCCCAGGAAAGGGTGTCATGCTTGGTTCCCACTCGAAGCATGCATGCATGTAAACTGCTTACCTCTTTCATGTCTTCATAAAAGAGGTACAGAATTGGGTGTCGGTCCTTGGCCTCCCACCAGCCACAAACATGGTCAAACCAAGAGCCCCAGGCAACTGCAAAGAAAGAGAAGAGCTGGAGGAAAGCATGATCACATTGCCAAAAATGAGGGACTGAATCACAAATGCAAAAGAGAGAGAGAGGAGAAAATATGGCACTGATCTGCATGAAATTTCGATATGGTGAATTATGTGCATCAGAACAAATTCCTTTAAACAGAAATGCAATAATCAATCAGTTTATTACTGTGATAGACCAGCAGTTGGAAATACATTGTATCTCACTGTAGTGGGGAAGGCAGTGACCAGGGGACCTGCTGTGTGCCTGCAAAGTCTGCCCTCCAGGTGCCAGTTGTTGAATAGCAACCTAAAGTCCCCTCCTACTCTCTTTTTTGATGGCTCTTAATATTTAAACAAAACAGGGCCTTTTTCAGGGGAACTTGCTGGAACTCGGTTCCGGTACCTCTTAGGTGGGTTCCGGAAACTCTCAGGTGACTTGCGGCATCTCTAAGGTGGGCGCCATTGCTATTCTAAGAGAAAGAGGGATGTGTTCGTGGTGAGTTCCGGCACCTCTTTTTCTAGAGAAATAGCACTGAAACCAAGCTTATTTCTTATTTATTCCATTGTCACTACCTTTTCCTCCAAGGAGTGCAAGCTGGTGCACATGATTCTCCCCTGAACATTATATACTCACAGCAACTCCGTGAGGTAGGTTGGGCTGAGGGACAGTGATGGAGCAGACAGCCCTTCAAATAGAGGATGCTTTCAAACAGAGGGCTGCCTTCTGTAAAATTGGTCACATGGCTACCCTATGCATGTTAATCTGCCTTGCATTCCCTCCCTCCACTAAATATATCCCATAACATTTCAGGCTTGGAAGAAAAATGGTACAGAGCTTTGCAGATTCACAAAAGATACCCCATTCCTCTGGTAGGCTCCAAACCCCTCCAAAACTGCTGGGGGAGAGAACTGGCCATCCTGGCCCTGGACCCAGAGAGCGCTCTGACTGACCCAGACTTTCTCTCCTCCTTTTTTGTATTTCTGTAGCTACCTGTACTCACGTTTTCCTGCAAGGAAGTTCTCCAGAAACTCGTCCCAGTTTCCTGGCTCTGGCATCCCCTTGTTCATGCGGTGGAAATGGAAGTAGGAGACTGCATTGTCCTTGGCGTTCCTGGCAACGTAGATGATCTGCCGGAAGAGGGGGGAAACCCAGGAGTCTGAACATCAAGCTTTTCACTCACTCACTTTGTTCCACCTTGTGCCCTTTGAGGAAATAGAGGACCCCAACCCGCCTGAAAACACCCAAATGAAACCTGGCTGGTCCATAATATTGAGCCTCTTCACCTGCTCACAGGCCCCTTCTCCTCTCATTTGTGTTTCACATTGCGGGGCACTGAGCTAACAATTTTACGAGACCTTGATTTAGATTAAATTCATTGACCCTGCCCCACTTGTTCTGACCTTACAATTCTGTTCCCAGAAGGAAGGAGGCAGCAGCTGGATTGGGAGGTGAGATTTGAGTGTGCGCGGAGAAGGTGTTGTCTCTGCTTGTTCCAAGCCTGAGACACCAGAGGGTGCCAACCGGCCTAGAGGTAAGAATAAGAAATCCTTCACGTGAACTTTGGAAACTATGGATACATATTAGATAGATTATAGGAGGGATGCAGAGAGGTCCGAAGGTTCAATGAACTGTTTATTTATTTATTTTTATTTGAACAAAGATGTTTGTTATGTATAAACATTATGAAAAATCAAATAAACAAAAGGGGGGGGGAGAAACCCTTCACTTCCCATCCATTGTCTCTCTGAAGCATCACTCATTACTCACCTCGGGGGAAATATTTTGGAGGGAACTGGTCTATGAGAGGAATCCGCTGATGGATGGGGACCTGGTCACATTTCTGAGGGTCTCCTCTATGCTGGATCATGCTCACAATTTCCAGTATCCAGGTAGTCCCTGGCAGAAAGGGTTGGAGGAGAAATATGGAGATCCAATCATTCACCCATTGCTCTACAGCTCCTCCCACATTGTTGTCTCCTCACCACCAGGGCAACGCCCCTTGTTACCTGCTTTGGGGTAAGTGCAAATGAGAAGGTCATCAGGCCGAGCTTTGAAGGCCCATAAGCGCTGCCAGTTATCTGCTGTGTTTTTGAGAAAAGGGATGCCGTCAACTTCCACCAGCTCTGTGCGCTTGATGGGCTCCATACCTTCCTGCTCAGTTTTGTGATCCATCACCTGGCGGAGCATGAAAAGAAATAATATAAGTCAAGCATGCAACAAAATTTTGTGGAGTGATCTGCCCCTCTTCAGGTTTCCATTCCTTTCCCAGGACACACAGTTCCAGCTTCCCACCTCCCAGTTTTTTATCCCTCCCCACCTTGAAGTCAGTGCTTTGCTGCCACTGAGCATAAATTCAAAGGTAAAGGGACCCCTGACTGTTAGGTCCAGTCGCAGACGACTCTGGGGTTGCGGCGCTCATCTCGCTCTATAGGTCAAAGGAGCCGCCATTTGTCTGCGGACAGCTTCTGGGTCATGTGGCCAGCATGACTAAGCCGCTTCTGGCGAACCAGAGCTGTGCACAGAAACACCATTTACCTTCCCACCGGAGTGGTACCTATTTATCTACTTGCACTTGATGTGCTTTCGAACTGCTACCGGTAGGTGGGCAGGAGCTGGGACCGAACAACGGGAGCTCACCCTGTTGTGGGGATTCGTACAGCCAACCTTCTGATCGGCAAGCCCTAGGCTCTGTGGTTTAGCCCACAGCGCCACCCGCGTCACGCCACTGAGCATACTTAGACCTTATTGCACTGTTTTAGTTTCCTCTCCTTAGTATCCCTCCCACCCTGAAAGGACTTTTGCTAACTTGGAGGTTCCCTGAACTCTCCAGATACTTCTCTCTTCTGCATGGATGTTACCACTGGTAAATGAGTCTGCACTTCGTATATAGGATCATACTGTTCCCCACCCCTATACAGCCATGTCCCTTGGCAGGCAGCCATGTATGGGTGCCTCCTGCTCTCCTGTGCTATCTACCTGAAAGAAGCCTACCTGTCAGTTCCACTCCCGTCTTGATCCTTCCTTCCTTCTGCCTCTCTCTTGCTTTCTGCGCAGCCCAAGAGCCTGGTAGTGTGTATTTTTTTTTCTGAGAGAGCAAAGTTCCTGGCTGTGCTTGCTTGGGTCCTGGAGGTGGGCATTCTGCCAGGGCTTTTCCGAAGTTACTGTTTAGAGCAGGCATCCCCAAACTGCGGCCCTCCAGATGTTTTGGCCTACAACTCCCATGATCCCTAGCTAACAGGATCAGTGGTCAGGGATGATGGGAATTGTAGTCCAAAACATCTGGAGGGCCGAAGTTTGGGGGTGCCTGGTTTAGAGAGCCCTTGGTGGCCATTGGCAACCCAAGAGAATTGTCCTTTCTTCCTGCCTAGAGGTGTGAACGGAGACAGCGATTTGGAAGGTTGCCAAGGGAACTGGAAGTGATGTAGCACAAAGAATTTCGGGTCTTTGGCATGAGGCTTGGGATAGCTGAGGAAGGGGCAGAACGATCTTGGCTAGCTGCCTGAAGGCCAGTGGGGAAAGATACTTTAGACTCAAGTGCCGCTGTGCCTCAAGCTAACAAAATGTAGGGTGGGCGGCACCCATGTTGCGGCAGGCTTTGCTCTACGTGCATTCATGAAAATTGGAAACCTTTGCACACGTCTTAAAAGGGGCCATTGATTCTGGGTAACCCCCAGATACAAGGAAGCCTGCTTTTGTAAACATCCTCAAGCATCAGCTACATGTTTTGGTCTCAGTTCCCCCCCAAGTTTATGGGCTTCTCATCCATTTCACAACTGAGCTCCTGGGCCTCAGTAAATAGTACCCATTCCAATTCACAAAGTATGGTAGTGTATGGAAGGAATGGGCATTCAACAGCCCCAATAAGGTCCTCTTAATAGCATGCCATATTAAGAGAGACTGGGTGCACAATATAGCATACTCAGGGGTCATGGAACAAACGTCCCTCAGCAGGCTGTAAAAAGTTCCCTTTTCCAGAAGTGCTGTTGTTTCTTGTTTGGATTAGCTTTTACTTTGGTGGTTAAACCATCGTGGGAGAGTATTAATCTAGTGCAGGGTGGATGATGCAATAGATTGATAATAGATGAGTGATTTCATGGGATTCTTTATCCAACTCATTCCTGAAACAGGCTATGTCTCTTTGGAGATACTGGGCCAAGACACCTGCTCCTCCAGTGTCTCCTATGACACCTTTGGTAGACCATCACTTGTTTCACAAGTTATGCAAAATGTTGGGCAGTGGGAAAGTTGGGTTTTACCATTAAATATTTTTTTATAGAGGAGCAACTCCTTTATCAGATGCCGTCCAGATAAAAGTTCTGCCTATTCCACCTAATTGGTTGTTGATATACCAGGTTCTTCATTTAATAAATCATCCTGAGATCAAGTCACGCAACTGAAACTCTCATTTTTTAATTTTTAACAATGAAGCCACTGACCCTGGTTTAAATCTCTAAACCAGAGCTTTCCAAACTGTGTGTTGCGACACGTTAGTATCACGCAAATGTTCCCCACGCTCCTCCCGGGGCTGGAAAGGGGTTAGTTTAATCCCCGGTTTCCTAGTAAAACCAAATTAAAGGTAAAGGTAAAGGGACCCCTGCCCATTAGGTCCAGTCGTGACCGACTCTGGGGTTGCGCGCTCATCTCGCATTATTGGCTGAGGGAGCTGGCGTATAGCTTCCAGGTCATGTGGCCAGCATGACAAAGCCACTTCTGGCAAACCAGAGCAGCACATGGAAACGCCGTTTACCTTCCCGCTGTAGCGGTTCCTATTTATCTACTTGCATTTTGACATGCTTTCGAACTGCTAGGTTGGCAGGAGCTGGGACCAAGCAACGCGAGCTCACCCCATCACAGGGATTCGAACTGCCGACCTTCTGATCAGCAAGCCCTAGGCTTTGTGGTTTAACCACAGCGCCACCTGGGTCCCCAAAACCAAATTAAGTGTGTTTCAAAATGATGCAAAACTGAATTACCATTTTGAGAAGTGATACATGGACCATATATAAACGCCATCCAACCCCTCGAAAGATTCCATCAACGGTGTCTCCGAAATTTTTTACACATCACTTGGGAAGACAGGTGAACTAATATCAGTGTACTGGAAGAAGCAAAGATCACCAGTGTTGAAGCAATGATTCTTCAACATCAACTTCGTTGGACTGGTCATGTTGTGCGGATGCCTGATGATTGTCTTCCAAAGCAACTACTGTATTCCAAACTTAAAAATGGAAAGCGTAATGCTGGTGGTCAACAAAAGAGGTTTAAAGACTGTCTCAAGGCAAATCTTAAAAAAATGTAGTATAAACACTGACAACTGGGAGACACTGACCAAAGGTGTCATGGGCTTTGAAGACACTCGGACTCAGGACGCAAGGGAGAAATGTGCTAAGAGGAAGGCACGCTTGGCAAATCCACACCGTGATCAACTCCCGCCTGGAAACCAATGTCCCCACTGTGGAAGGATGTGTGAATCCAGAATTGGCCTCCACAGTCACTTACGGACCCATTGTTAAAACCGTGTTTATGGAAGACAATCTTACTCGGCTACGAGTGATCGCCAAAGAAGAGAAGAAGAAATGTCTAAAAAGTGTGTCACCAACATGAAAAGTTTGGCAAGCTCTTCTCTAAACCATGTTAGATTCTGTCTTACACCACTGGTGACTTGAGGAAATGCTGGGAGGCTGATTTAAACATTATTGATTTGGGGGGGGGGTGGCATGTTATGTGGGTATCTCCAATTGTGAAGCCAATCTTTTTATTTGTAAAAGAAAATATGCTGAAACTTATTCATAGGTGGCATACTGTGCAGAATTTTGGGAAGAGGAAGTGATAAAAGTGATGGAGGGGATGTGCAAACCCAGGCTCATACTGCCTATATATGGTGGGAATGTCCTTATGCTTTTTAAAATTATTTTTTCACATTATTGCAAAATATGACATATCACTTGATCCAAAACAGGCTGCTCAGGCTCAATTCAGCTGTTCCAAGACTCTTGTTGTGCACTTTGTGACTGCAGCTAGACTGGTCATTTCTGAGAACTGGAAATCCTTTCCTAGAAATCAATTCACAGAATAGATCTCCCAGGCTGGAAGGAAAACAAGACTACAGACAATGTGCAGAATTATCTGAACTTTAATTTCTTACATAATGACTAAAAAAAATTGTTATCATCTGCCTTCAATACATATGCATCTACAGAGCATCTATTCTGGAATGAAAATATTTTGGCAACTCCTTGTCTTTTTGTAATCTATGTTGTTTCTCTCCCCCTGAGCAACATATTTCCATTTTTTCTTGTGTTTGTATTTTCCCAAGTTTATGAAAATCAATAAATACACTATAAAAAAGAGAGAGAATGGCTTTGTGGAGACCAAAGCTAATCTTTGCCCTGCAAGAAACAGGGAGAAGAGGCTGATGAAGTGAGTGCAATGCAGTTGTACAATAAAGCCACGGGGGTTTCACTCAAATCCAGGACAAGTTTTTAATCTGGAAGTAAACAAAACGAGGGGGGAGAACTGAACAAGATAAATTGAGATAAACTTCTGCTCTGGGCTCAGGTAAAGAAAGGGCAAAGATGTAGTCTTCAGCGCCATTTTCAACATATCTCAGGCAACTTTCCAAACCTAAGAAAACAAAGAGGATTCTGTTAAGAAGAGGGATTATGCCTCCCATCACACCAATCTCTTGCAGAAAAACACCTAAATGGGGATTTCGGGTGGATCCCTGAAAGCAGACGGGGAAACAGCTTTTCAACCTACTCAGAACTGGTGGGACAAGAAGCAAGGGTTAAAACTGCAGAGAACTTGGCAAAGGTTTGTGAAGGACATCAGTGCAATTAGGCACTACTGAGTGCTGAGAGGTGCCTGGGCCTAGAAGGTTGTTAAAAAGTCTGGGCATGCATTGGTTTGGAGCTGCTTGAAGTTAGGGGTGGTGCTGGCTAGACTCTCCACCAGATCTTTTACAACCAGCATGCCTCTATTCTGTGCCTGCCATCATTTTGCTTGGGCTTTTCCAGCATAGTTCCCCCCATATGAAAGCTCCTGCAGAAGTGCAACAGAAACACGCTGCTGCGGCAGAGACATATTAAATAACTGCGCCTCTTTGCTCTTCCTTCATAGAAATCTGGGAATGTGGGTCCAACCTCCCCCCTCCCCCACAAAGGCACAATGCTCCATGACCTTCTCCTGTGCAAGAACCAATGAAATGGTCAGGGTGGGTGGGTGTGCTTGCACACCTCCCTTTATTTTGGGGGGCTTTGACAGGAGAGCAGCACTGGAAACAGAAGGGGATTTCTCACTTTGCTTTCTCTGAGAGAAATAGAGCTGCCTGGCCAGTACAATTTCTATTTTTTTTCTTTTGACAAAGTAATAATCCTAAATAAATAAGAATAAAATGTGCACTCCACCACCAAGACCATTCCATTGCAACTATCCAGCCTCCCAAAATTTCAACACCTCTTGCGATGGTTTGACACCTTTCTGTTTCGACAGTACAAATTCTACAAACACCTTCCATTATTTCCTCAAAATAATTTCTCCTGCGCATTCCCCACCTTACCTTAATGGCACATGTTAATTTATCATTAATAGCTATATCCCACACCTCTCTATACCATTCTCCCATTTTATATTATGCTTGCCCCTTCCACTTCTTTGCTATCATAATTCAGGAAGCTGTCAATAAATTTGTGAGCAAGTCCTTCCTAGCTATCATAATTTGTGCAGCTGTCAATAAATTTGTAAGCAAGTCCTTCATAGCCTGCGAACCTTCCACCCCATTGTAAATTGATAATAATGCTACCTCTCGACTTTCAGCCAGCTTTAACCCAATGATTTCTGCTATCTCCTTAAACACCCTTTGCCAGAAAAATTGTATACAGATTTACACCCCCACCACATGTGATCACATGTGATCATAATTCCCAGTTTCCTGACATCCTCTCCAACATAACACCGAAGATTCCTTGTTTATTTGATTTAATCTGACTGCCGAACAACCATTTCTCAGCTCCCCTCTTACCTAGAGAATGCAGATCAAGGGGCACTGGTGGACTTTTGTATCTGCTCTTTCAGAATCAGGATGCTCTGCCTTTGCTCTGGAGGCAACATAGCTATCTGGTCTGCCGTCAGCTGGAGGACCTGCATGATGAGTGCGGCCTATGAAGAGATGAGAAAAACGGAAAAGGGTGCAATCAGACCAATTGTGTTGTTGTTTTTCCTAGAAAGGACTTGGCAATTGAATTACACTAAAAAATAAATAAATACTAATAACCACACAACATAAGGGCAGCATATTACATGCTAAAAGCTAGTTTGAAAAGATCTGCAAAGCACATTGTGTTGCAAATTGAGGGATGCACAACAATTTCTGATTCCAGAGCCTTGCTCCTACTGCCACCAATTTTGCCTCCAGCAGTAGCCAGCAGCACTTTCCTGGCCTCTTGGCACTAGTGCCACTGGGGAATATAGGAGGAAGGGGTGATGAGGTGGAGGCACACTGGTGGGAGTGCAGGATTGGCTCCGCCAGTGCATTTGAACTACGCTGACCTCCGCTGTGATTGGAGGTCATGTAAGCGCTGCCACCCTGTCCTGCTGACCCCTACTGCTTGCCTCTTCAATGGAGAACTCAAAGAAGGCAATAATGTTTGGCTTACCTTTTCATGATCCTGGGGTGTTACCTGGCTTTGGCCGGGACTGAACCCTCCAGGCTGGCCAGCTGCTTGTACGCTTGGTCCTGGCATGCCTCCGGCTTGCATTGCTGCGGCAGGCATGTTAGGCACCTGTGAACACAAAGAAAGATTTCTGAAAATGTATTGCCCCCTCCTTGGTCACGTGGATGCAAAGGGATGACATTCACATGGTCTCTGAAAGCAGCTCAAGGCCCTACTAGCTGTACTACATCTGAACACTGAGCTGGGGGGAGGGACCACAGAAAAAGTAAGGGGGCAACCTTTGATTAGAAAAGCACATGGGGACGTGGCCTGTGCTGGTAGCAATTCACTAACCACAGCCAATTTAATTCCCGACCACAACTTCAAAAGAAATAGAAACACAGGCTTCTAGTCTGATAGAAATAGAAATAGACCACCACTCCTGCTCCCTTCCCCAATGCATGGATTTTCCAGCCAACGACTTAGAAAGGATTAAGTATAACTGTTAGGAAAAGCTTGATAGAGTATCAGGAGAGAATCCCTATTATGATTTCCACAGTCACCTCCCGAGCCAAGGACTCAGCGCTCTCTAGTGATCTCGCATACTGCTGGGTTCTGAGCTTTGCACTAGGAATTGTTCTCTGCTGGAAAGGCACATGGCCTGCCAGGGTGTTTGCCTTTACCTCTAGCACAGGTGTTGGGAACCTGTGACACCATGCCCCACCTCCAAATGTTGCTGGACTATGAATCCAGTAATCACTGACCAAACTTTGCTGGGACTGATGAGAGCTGGAGTCCAGTAATCTCAGGAGGGGCGCAAGTTCCTCATCCGTGCTCTAGAGCACGGTTTCCCAAACTTCGGTCTCCAGCTGTTTTTGGACTACAGTTCCCATCAGCCCTGCTTGTCCTGCTAGCTAGGGGTGATGGGAGTTGTAGTCCAAAAACAGCTGGCAACCCAAATTTGGGAAACCCTAGTCTAGAGTTTTATCTAAGTGATCAGTCAACCCTGAAGCCACTTCCAGTCTTGGTCAGGAACCAACTAGGGGGGCATTCAAGATGAAGATTCCTTCCTCCCTCCCTCTCTCTCCCACCTCCATTTGGAGTTTGGATTGTTATGCCAATAGGCTGGCAAGACCAAGTGAGGCTGTCCTTGCACTGGCAACAAGGACCCCTCGGTGAAAGTGCAACAGACCACGGTAGCCCCACATACCTGTCGAGGCCCCTGCGAGACAGTGGATGGCATGCTAAGAGGTCCAGGACCTTGAATGGCTCCAGTCATTGGACCCCTTGGATTGGGACCAGGGCCCCTTGAGTCCATGCCTCTGGGTTCCATCCCCCTGGGTGGCTCCATTCCCCTGGGTGGCTCCATGCCTCTGGGGGGCTCCATCCCCCTGGGTTCCATGCCCCGAGGTGGTTCCATGCCTCTGGGCTCCATCCCACGAGACTCCATTCCTCTGGGCTCCATGCCCCGCATTTCCATCACTCTGGGCTCCATTCCTCTGGGCTCCATCCCTCGGGGTTCCATGCCCCTGGCATCCATCACTCTGGGCTCCATTCCTCTGGGCTCCATTCCTCGGGGTTCCATGCCTCTGCCATCCATGCCTCGGGGCTCCATTCCTCTCGGATCTCTTCCACCTGCATTGAAGACCATCAAACTTAACACATCTGATAGACGGAGAAGCAAACCTGGGAGTTACTTGCCCAAGTTAGGGGAAATTAAATAACTAATTGTACCAGTTTGATTTTTAATGTTTTCGTGGCTTGATTTTGTTTGTAGCCACAGAAGTTTTACTTTGGGACAAGGATACAATTTGATCCTCTAGAACATGCATGGTATACCTTATATAATTATTTCTATTTGTTATTGTGTGGTTTATTGTACAAGTTATTTTATTATCTGCATCTGTTACAAAGGGGAACAAAACATTCATTTCATCTATCACTCCCCTGAGGGATCTTTTACTGTGCTGGGATTTATACCGCTGGCATTAAATAAATGCCCCTTTTCATTTGACCTTGAAACCGTCTCTCACCTCGGGTGTCCATCATGGGACCTCGTGGCTCTCCCATCAAAGGCCTCGGTTCTCCCATTGGCCCACCTCTCATTTCGTGGGGGGGCGGTCCACGATTGTCATGACCAGCCATGTGGTGCATGGGGGGCCCCTGGTGAGGAGGCCCCTGGTGCGATGGCCCAAGGTAACCCCTGCAGAAGAGGATGGGAAGGGAGGGGGGTGGAGGAGGAGAAAAGACATCAAAACCCAGTTCCCATTCTTCTCACACAGCAAACAAGGTGAGACAATCTCTGCCTGGATTTCACCCCCTTCCAAGAGGCAAGTAGGAGGCTCAAATGTTATTGCATTACAAAAAAAAAAAAGCACTGCAACAAAACATTCTGCACACATAAAAGAAGATGGCCGGCAGAAGGGTTCCAGCCTCGCTACCTTCCTGTTTCTTTTGTGAGACTTCCCACTTGCAATACAGTGTCGCAACTCGGACACACCTGCAACAAACCACCGGGACTACAGCTTCCCCATGAGGCAAGTCCCCGGGACTCCAGAGGAAGAGACACAGTTGCTTCCTACTTGAATTTTTAGAATGCGAGCAGTCCAGGCTACCAATAACCTATCATTATTACTAACATCCACTTTAGAAGTTCTAGGCCATTCTGCCTACCTGGGTTCCACTTCTCCAGTGACTGACAGCAGAGTTCCTCCACGCGGATCATTTGGGGCATCTCCCAGAAGGCCTCGGGGTGGTGGACCACTAGCTGGCATTGGCCCACGCTGCATGGGGGCCCGTGGATCCGGCATGGGCACTGTTGGGAAGGCAGATAGCAGGGGGAATTAAAATCATGGGAGAGAAGCGTGATTCCACTTTGTGAGCGTCGGCTTCACTTGAGAAGGAAGAGGGGACAAGTCAGGCTTCACAGAGGGCAGGTATGCACAGATGCAGTTGCAGAGAGATGGGTTAATTTCAAAAGCTCTAGGCTTTGAATTGGCTGCCACATACTCAACACGTGTTGCGACCCCAAGTCTTTGTTAACAGGAGGAGGCCAGGAGATCAAACAAACTTGCAACAGGGAGCCTCCTTGCACAAAGATGGTGTTTCTCCCTCTCCCCACGATAGCATGTCCCACACCACTCTCTGAGCCATGTGGCCTACACTCCCAAAGTGAGCAGAGGCCTTGTCTTGCATACCCCCCGGGGCATGCAATGAGCAAGGGGAGCCAACCGCAACTACAGGTACCTTGAACTCGCTCAATAGAGGAAGGCCTGGCAGGTCCCACGGGAGAGAGCTGCAGGTTCCCTGGCCCGGCAGCAGGAAGAGAGGGAGAAAGAGCAGACACATCAACGGGAGGAGCACTTGCTGCATCTGCGTGTGCATAGATGCACACCTGCCTAGAGTGCCCCTTCCTCTTCTTCTGACACAGCTCTGGAGACACTTCCCTCTTAAACAAACAGGAGGGACCACTCCTTTAGAATACGATTCCATAGTGTGGCAGTGCCTACACTTTGGAACTCCTTGCCTATTGATGTCAAGCCAGGCGCCTTCACGGTCCTCTTTTCCGCGCCTGCTAAAACGTTCTTGTTTAGACAAGCCTACCCAGATGACTAAGAAAGTTGAGGCAATTTTAATCAGTTTTAGTATTTTAACTTTTGCAAGTTTTAAAGTATGGTTGTAAATGTTTTCTTGACTACAGCAGCCAATGTAATGCTTTGTGTTTCTGCTTTTTATTACAATCGAAAAGTAAAGTTTTGTGCATCCCTTCCCCCTCCCCCCCTGCGCACAGAAGGCGGAAGTGGCCAGCAGGGCTCCCACCGCTTCCCGTCACGCCGGCGGTGCGGAAGGGCCAGCGGGCCTCCGGCCACCGCTCTGCCTCGGGCCACAACGTTCCGGCGGCACGGCTCCCGCCGCCATCAGTCACCCCGCCGCCACTCTGTCTCCCGCTGCCACTCTGCCTCGGGCCATGCGGCCCACAATATTCTGGCAGCAGGGCTCCCGCCGCCGTCAGTCGCCCCGGCGGCACACCTTCCTTGATCCGGTGGCCTCCCGGGTTGGCGCCGATCAGCGCCGCACTGAGCACTGAATCAAGGAAGCGGCCTGCAGGGGCAGCGCCCAGCAGCGTTGCACGGAACACCACCTCCTCAATCCAGCAGGCCGCCTTCTCAATCAGGTCTGCAGAGTCAGCATCTAGCAGTGCCGCACTGGATTGAGGAGGTGGTGTTCCGTGCGGCGCTGCTGGGCGCCAACCCTGCAGGCCACTTCCTCGATCCGGTGCTCAGCACGGCACTGATCGGTGCTGACCCGGCAAGCTGCCAGCAGGCCACAGTCTAAAAGGCAGTAGGATAGAAGAATCATTCCACAATTTGTTTTCATGAAAACAGTTCAGAGCCACTCAGAAATCTCAAAAACGAGCAGCGCTGATACTCTTAAGACAGAGCAAACGCCTAGGACCCGGCAGGCCGCCTCCTCGATCCAGTGCGGCGCTGCTGGGCGCCAACCCTGCAGGTAGACCTATGGCTTATTTTGGGGGTATGTCTTATATTTTACAAAGTTTTAAAATCCTGCCCTGGCTTATTTTATGACTACGGCTTAAAAAGGGGGAAACACGATATATAACAAATGTGAATGGGGACTCAAGCATGACAAACACAGGTACAAACCCCCCACTTAGCAACAAAGCTCACTAAAGATGCTATCCTTTGCATAGCTTATTAAGAATAAACTCCATTCAACTCAGAGCTAGGCTACTGGTCCCTCCTTCTCAGCCAGTTATTACTGAGGATAATACTACAACTTGCCCTTGGGACCTGACAGGAAAAAGTAATAAATAAATGCAAAAAATAGGCTTATTTCTTTATGTCCATCAGATCCATGAGCTTCTGGGAGCATTTGGAGGTTGGAGCCTCAGGGCTAAAATGGGATTTGCGGGCTGGCTCAAAAAGGCAGTTCCAAAAAGATGTTTTGTTATGTACTGCAGAACCAGAGGTACATTTCAGTACAACCAGGTGGAATAACAAACATGCAGCAACAAATACACACACACACACACACACACACACACACACACATATATATATATACACACACACACACACCCTTGGCCTCCACCACCAGAACAATCAAGCCCATTAACTTTGTGTGAAAGAAAAAGGAGGGAGTGGGAAGCATTTCAAGGAGTGACGCCCTCTGCTGGCTAAGTGACAGAAGACAGCCATATGCTTTACCTTGACCACGTTCCAAGAGCATTGGACCACCTCCTGGCATGCCACCTGGGGAGAAAAAGAGCCATGTTAAGCAAAGGAGGCATTGGGTTGATTGTGGGGGGGGGGGGGTGCTGGGACACTCAGGGATTCAAAACCAGTCTTGTAAACAAGCCAACAACTACCCTGCATTTTATTTATGTTTACTAGTCCACTATCAGACTGTTGGTCTAAACCACTGAGCCTAGGGCTTATCGATCAGAAAGTCGTGGTTCTAATCCCCATGACGGGGTGAGCTCCCAATGTTCGGTCCCTGCTCGTGCCAACCTAGCAGTTCGAAAGCACGTCAAAGTGCAAGTAGATAAATAGGTATCGCTCTGGCGGGAAGGTAAACGGCGTTTCCATGTGCTGCTCTGGTTCGCCAGAAGCGGCTTAGTCATGCTGGCCACATGACCTGGAACAGGGGTCCGCAAACTAAGGCCCGGGGGCCGGATCCGGCCCAATCGCCTTCTAAATCCGGCCCGCTGACGGTCCAGGAATCAGCATGTTTTTACATGAGTAGAATGTGTCCTTTTATTTAAAATGCATCTCTGGGTTATTTGTGGGGCATAGGAATTTGTTCATATTTTTTTTCCAAAATATAGTCTGGCCCCGCACAAGGTCTGAGGGACAGTGGACCGGCCCCCTGCTGAAAAAGTTTGCTGACCCCTGACCTGGAAGCTGTCTGTGGACAAACGCCAGCTCCCTCGGCCTATAAAGCGCAAGGAGTGCTGCAATCCCAGAGTCGTCTGGGACTGGATTTAACGGTCAGGGGTCCCTTTACCTCTATCTATCAGACTAGAAGCCTGTGTTTCCATGCTGGATGTGGAAAGAAGGAAAGCCTCATCTTCCTAGAAGGCTACTGAAAAAAGAAAAGGAAAAAGCATTCTACCATACCTCTTCCTCCAGCATTCTACATTGAGAAAGAGACTTTCCTTCTCCCATATCTAGCACAGAAGTGGGCTGTAGGAGGGAGGATGTGAGCAACCCATCCCTCCTTCTCTTGCTCCCTCACATGGAATTCTAGAATGCCTGCGTTGTCAGGCGAGTTGTTAAAAAAAAAAGCTGATTTAAAACAGCAAGGTGGAAGCCCAGCAAGGCACGCAAAAGACAAAAATAAATAAAATAAAACCAAGAAAGAAGGGTTTTTTAAAATGTTAGAAAAGGAAAATAAACAAATTATATTGCTGTCCTCCACATCAGATCACTAAAGATTATAAATACCAATTACCTCAATTTTCAACCTGGCTAAACCACTTAACCCTATGCATGTTTCTTAAGAAAAATGTTCTACATTCACTGGTGCTGACCCAGAGTTATGTGTGCACAGGATTATAGTCTTCCAATGTTGCCATCCTGGATTCCACTTCTCGCCATGTGTGGCCAAATTCAGCCCTTTCCTGCCCTGAGGTTTCCTATATCTCCTTGTCCCTGGAACCCAGAGACCCTGAGTCAAAAATTATGAGTTGCCAAATCAATCACACACACACACACACACACGAACTCACCTCCAGGAGCCAAGGGGCCAGGGCCAGGGCCAGAGCTTGGCATTTGCCCTGGGGCTGGCACTCCTCCCTGCATGGGTGGTTGCATCATAGGGGGGGCTCCATTGACATGCATACCCCCCTGCTTGGAAAGAGGGAATGAAAACAGATTGTGAGGCCTTATTCTCACTGAGGTGGGCAATTAATGTCTGGTCCTAAGTTTGTCCCTACCTTATTAACCCCATTTAAATACTAATATAACAAATATAGCTGCTAATAAAGGACTAATAAAAGCTCTATGACAGGCATCACCAAACTTTGGCCCTCCAGATGTTTTGGACTACAATTCCCATCATCCCTGACCACTGGGTCCTGTTAGCTAGGGATCATGGGAGCTGTAGGCCAAAACATCTGGAGGGGCGCAGTTGGGGGATGCCTGCTCTATGATATTTATCAAATTATTTATATTGGATATATTCATGTTGAATAAAGGTTTAAATAAAACCATCATAAAAACAACAAATAGGAAAGGACATGAACAGATTGTGACATAGACAACTAGCATATCATTTACAACTGGGAAATAAGACTCAGCCCACAGAGCAAGGGATAAGATTCTACTCAAAGCAACAAACTCTTACTATTGGTTGTGGCTGGGAGGAGGGGACGTTTGGCTGGTTCATCTGTGCATTTGGACCAGGACCAGGGCCAGGACCAGGCCCTGGTCCGGGCCCAGGACCAGGCCCGGGACCTTGCCCAGGCCCAGGCCCAGGCCCTTGTCCTGGACCCGCTTGCAGGCCGCCTGGAATCAGAGCTGGGACGGTCGTCTGCCGATGCAAGATTTTCTAGGGAAGGGAAATGGCAGAGTAAAGCCGATTAGGTGTTCATGTTGCGGAAACACATGGCCCCACCTCAGGGGCAACACCACCACCACCCCGCTTCCCCAAGGCAGGAGACGTCGCAAGCATACCAGAGCAATCTCCGGATCCACAATCCGCATCACCACCTGGGCCTGCAGCAGGGCATAGGCGAGCTGAGGGTTCTGCAGCAGCATGCTCCGAGCCTCCTGAGGGCTGTTCTGGACACAGAGCTGGAGACAGAAAGAGAGAGGATGGGAAAGCACACAGGGCAGCTAGATTGAAATTCCCCATCTTTTAAAGCAGGTGTGGAGAACCTATGGCCCTCCCAATGTGGCTAAACTGCAACTCCCACCAGCCCTAGCAAGCACAGCCAATGGGCAGGGATGATGGAGAGCTGTAGTTCAGCAATACTTTGGGGGGGGCATAGAGCATTTCTCCCCAGTCCAGGCTATTAATAATAATAATAATAATAATAATAATAATAATAATACTGCATCATGCCTACATAAGACTGTTTTGGCTTCTGTGCTAGTCATGGTGAAATAAGCTTTATTCTCGTTGCAGCTAGAGTGAGAAATGGGTGTGGACTGGAGAGGAAAGACTAGCCTACATGGACTTCCTAGCCACTTACAGCTGCTACCAGGTGAGCTGTTAAAACACTTGGCTTGACTGCTCTCTGCCATGCTGTCCACTGACCTTCATCTGCTTCATCAGTTCAAACATCTGCTCCGGTGGGAGGCTGGCAACAGCCCTGCTGATGGACTCGGGAGCATCTTCAGGGTTCACAGGGTCTCCGTAGGGCGACTCAATGATGGGGGCCCCAGTGCCCAAGCCTAGCAGAGAAGATAGGGTTAGAACCAGAGATCTTCATCTTGTCGTGCACACCCTGACTGGTAGCACATGGCAGTTGCTGCCTTCCCCCCACCTTCCACAAGCCCTTCAAACTCACTCTTCAGCTCCTCTTTGTTCTTCTCACTGGCTGCATTGTCCACACGCAGGGCTCTCCCACTGAACTCACGTCCATTCAGGTTCCGCATGGCACTGAGTGCCGTCTCCTGGTCTTGATATTCACAAAAGCCATAGCCTTTTGGTTTGCCCGTCTCTCGGTCATACACCAATCTAGCCAACAAGCACAGAAAACAAACTGTAATGGGCAGAAAGGCATGAGAGGGAGGGCAAAGGGTTTCATGAAAGCTGGGGGTCAGGGGCACGGCAGTTGGGCTAACTGGCTATATAATTTCCTATTATATAGGAAGCCACCTTAAACCAGGTTAAATTATTTGTCTATTCAGTCCAGTATCATCTACTGGCAGCATCTCTCCAGGGTCTCAAGGAGACAAAAGCTTTTCCCTGCACATGATATCTCAAAGATAGGGAACCTGTGGCCCTCTGGATGATATTGGACGGCAACGTTCATCATCCCCGACCACTGGGATTGTGGCAAATGGGAGATTGAGTCCAATGATTTCTGGAGCACCAGATTCCTCATCCCTGTGCTACCGGATCATTTTATTGGAGGACTGTAATATTTATATCCCACCTTTCTTTCAAGAAGTTCAAGTTGGTATACATAGCCATCCCCCCATTTTATCTTCACAATAACTTTGTGAGGCAGGTTGGACTGAGAGGTGCAAGAGACTGAAGGTGGGATCGTCTGCATACAAAGTGCTTAATACTTCTCAGTTAAATTTCTCAGCCAAGATTCCCCACCACTGACTTAAGATCCTCTGGTATCTACCACCACCACCAACCCTACTACATCCTCATCCAGCTTTCTCAGCCCTTCAGGCTCAGCTTCCCTGATTCAGAAAATCCTAACAGGGATATGTCTCACCGGAAACTGACGACAGGCCCAACCTCTGAGAAAATGTCCTTTAACTGCTCTTCTGTGGCTTCATATGGGATGTTCCCCACTATTGGAGAGATGGGAGCAGATTGTGAGCACCAGCAACATTACTGAAATAAGCTGGACATCTTTTCAAACATAGGTCAAGGCATACATCTTCCACCAGGAATTTGGAAATGGAAAATGGTTTTAGTGTTGGGTATTTGTTTCCCAGTCTCAATTACTGAAGGCACTGATTGAGCCGAGTTTTGGAGTATTTTATTTAGAACCAATCCTCCAGCAAAGAGTAAGAAACCCAAATTAGGCCCTGAGCACTAGATCACCCCATGTTACTGCCCAGCTTTTACAAAGTTTACTCTCAATATTAGGCAAGAAGCGTTAGAATATGTATGCATTTGAAGGCAATGACCTAGCAAGCAAACAGTAGGGCACCCCCGCCACACACACACTTTACAATATTTACTACACACGTGGAGAACAGCATACGTGAGGGAATGATAACCAACAACAAAGAACTAAGCTTGTTAGTTCTATTGTTTCTTTCAATAGCAGCGTGCAAGGGAAACTTAAGAGAGTCTTTGGAAGCATCCATGGAAGAAAGATTGCACAGTACTGATCTTCCACTGCAATGCACAGCTGAAAGGGCAGGTTGGGTAGTCTTTTCAGGCAGCACAATCTTGGAAAAACTATGTGCTATGAGGCAAACACAGTTTCCCTTATAATGCCTAGGGATTTGTATTGGGAGCTACTGTCCAAAATGTTTGAAAGGCACCAGCTTTGACAAAGCTGAACTACAGTTGACAGATGGAGGAGAGGTTGGAGAGCCAGAGTAGCCACTGCTCTTCCCACCCCTAACTTCCTTCCTACACCTCCTAACCTTCCTTCCCCCTACCTTACCCATCCTTCCCTCTCTTCCTCCCTCCACTTCTACCTTTCCTTTCCCTTCCCCTTTTCGCCTTCTCTCTCTCTCCCTCCCCATCCCTACTTTCCACCACCCTTCCCACAGTGGGGGTTGAGCGGCGTGCTCTTCCCGGGCCCGCTCCGCCCTCACCAAAAACGGAGCGCAAGGACCGGTCCACGGCGGGATCCCGCACGGAGAGCCCCGCCATCTTCCTCCTCGCTAGCACCTCCCCCTTTGTTCCTGTGGGGTCCTTTTCTTTCCCCTCCGCCCAGCAACACAACCCACAAACGTTCGTTCCGCCTCTCAAGCAGCTTCAAGCCCAGCGCCTGACGTTGATGTTTTGATAAAACATCTCTTCTCTCTTCCCTCCCACACGCGCCCCGGCGCTTTGAAGTGGGCGGGGGGAGGCAGGCCGATGTCCCCAGCTGCTGTTTCTATCGCTGGGGGACGGGGGGAGGGAGAGGGAGAGGTGCGGGGTTTTTTTCTATTTCTACTTTCGGGAATAGCTTCTGAAATGTTTTGCCTTTGAGGCGCTCTCCTGAATGAGATAAAATGTAGGGTTGTTAACGCCGCAGTCTGGACCGGGCAGCCTTTCATCGTGTGTGTGTGTGCAACATTAAATGAGGCTCGGGTTGTTTGCCCCCAACAAACATGGCGGCTTTAGGGCCTCGCTAAGGGGCGGTGGCCATAGCAACCAGACAACGAGTCCGAAATGATGGAAGGGCTCCTGTCTCCTATTGCGACCGCTCGAGAGTGTGCCGTGGGCGCGCAAAAGAGAGCGGTGCGCAGGCGTGGCTTGTGGCAGGGGAAAATTTTGGGACCTTAAGGTCCACAAATAACAATATTTAGGAGATCCCGAGCCATAAGGTGGTTAGATTGGTCTCAACTAGGGCCAGGGCCTTCTCAGTGCTGGCCCTCACTTGGTGGAACGCTCTCTCACAGGAGACCAGGGCCTGGGGGATTTGACATCTTTCCGCAGGGCCTGCAAGACGGAGCTGTTCTGCCTGGCCTTTGGGCTGGACTCAGTCTGACCCCTATGTTTTCCTCCCTTATGGTTTTGATTTGGGCTACTTAAAGATGAGGCTGCTTTTAAAATTTTAAAATGTGTTTTAACCCGTATTTTAATTGTTTTTCTTTCTTTTATGTCTTATTGTAATTTTACTGGTGTCAGCCGCCCTGACCCCAGTTTTGACTGGGGAGGGCGGGGTATAAATAAAATTTATTATTATTATTATTATTATTATTATTATTATTATTATATTAACAGAGGTTTTATCTGTCCCGCGTGGAAGTGGGACTCAAAACACACGAGTGAAATTCCTCTGCAGCTGCTACAGATGCAGGAGCCTTTTCATCACCGCGGGGTCGTCTGGGGCATGAAGGGAGCCCTACACCATCAGGAGCCACCAGGGCAAAGGGGCAGCCGCTGCCCTGCTTTAGAACCATAGAGTCTACCATAGTCGGAAGGGACCGCGAGAGTCATCTAGTCCAGCCCTCAGCAACAATGCAGGGGATCTTTTTGCTCAACATGGGGCTCAAACCCATGACCCTGCGATTAAGAGTCTCATGCTATACTGACTGAGCTATGCCAGAAACCACACATTTCAAACCCTGATGGTTTTCCATAAGGAGTCCTGGGGACTGTAGTTTGCTGAGGCTGCTGAAAACTGTGGCTCTGTGAAGGGAATACAGCAGCACACACACACACACACACACACACACACACGGGGCTTGATGTGTATTGGGTGCGTGATGTGGATCCACCCTCCCTTAACACTCAATCCAGGGCATTGGCTGTTGGCTTCCTTCTCCGTATTGGCAAGTACCAGAATGCGGACAAAACCATATTTAGTTGGCTCTGCCTGTCTTTGGCTCCACCTGCTGCTGGGCTGTCTTCCACTCTAGCAGCCTCCATGGGAACCAAGGATGGAGGCACCCAGGAGGAGCTCAGTAGGGCTGAGAAACCTTGAGTAGACTGTGCATATAAGAAGAAAGACAGAGAGAGTATTGGTATCTTCTCATTAGAGAGGCTCACTCTCCTTTTTTTCTTCACCTGGCTATGCTTCTAGCACAGTGTCTATTAGGAAATGTGCAGTCTGCTCCTCTGCATGTTTCCATAGAAATGTGCCCACTAAGACTTACTCCTGAGTCAAAAATACATAGGATCACAATTTCCTGTATTGAGGGGTTGGGTGAGTCCTTAATGCAAAGGTACGTTTTTTAACAGCTTGAGCTCTTTAAGAAATAAATAAAAATGTAAAGGTATTATTTGTAAATGAGCATCAAGTGGGGATTTGAATCCTGATCTCCCAGGTCCTAATCCAGGCATCCCCAAACTTCGGCCCTCAAGATGTTTTGGGCTACAGTTCCCATCTTCCCCGACCACTGGTCCTGTTAGCTAGGGATCATGGGAGTTGTAGGCCAAAACATCTGAAGGGCCGCAGTTTGGGGATGCCTGTCCTAATCCAACACACTAACCACTGCACACTAGTTCTCAAGACTAGGTTACCTGAAAATGGTCTTCTGCATATTCCTATCCTTTTTCATGCTTGTGCCCTGTACATCATGACCAGTCAAATGTAGCTCTCTTATACTCTCTCTCACACACAAAGCACAGAACATCTTCGAACGTGACAGCAAATTCCTGCCATCAAACACAAGCCTGTTCCAAACACACTTAAAATAAGAGTACTGTACAGTCTGAAAGATCAGTGGGTCATGGTGGCAGGGAGTGAACACGACCTTTGCCCCTCTCTCCAGTAAGGGAAAGCCTGTTCCTCTAGTTGCTTTTCTCTTTGGGGCAAATCCTAACTAAGGGGGAGAGGATTTGCAGGGTGGCTAGTGAGGTGATGAACAGGGAATAGTTCAAGACACCTTGGTCTCAGTACTTTTAATGGCACTCCAAACCAGCAATATCACTGCCTAGCACATCCAGGTCAGAAGGCAAAGATCTGCTGGCTTCAGGCCTTAAATATTTCTCTTTCTTTCTTTCAACAGTTTTTAAAGGTTTATAGAGAAAATTACAAAACATACTATCTTTTCCCTTTTTTAACCAAAACAAGTCTTTTAAATAGCTACAACAAAAACATAAAGGGGGGAGAAATAGAGTAGGAAAAAGAAAGAAAGAATAAACAGTACAGAAAATAAGTTAAAAGCGAAAGATAGAAAAACATGATTCAGAAAATAAAGAACTTCTGATTCTTCATCTATCCGCTATATAAAAGCAATACTCACTTCGTCTAATCCAATATAACACCCCACAAAGCCACTTTCTATAAACAAAACTTATCTTACACCTCTCTTTCCACTCTTCAGTACTACAGCCTGCCTGCCTCAGGGCTCAGGATAGGGTTGTTGCAAAGTTAAAATGGTTAAACCCTAAATCTGTCCCCTGGGGTTACCTAATTGGAAAGAAGGGGGACATAAATAATAATGCAAGATTAGCTATTTTCTTCTTCACTCTCAGTTTGGAATTAATAAAGAGCATACACAATCATTTTATTTCACAAATCATTGATTTCTTTTTTTAAAGGTAAATTTCAAAACAAACACGCACAACCTATGTGGTCCTTGCTTGTGGTTACTGGTCTATGTTGTTTAATGCAGGCCCAAGCTCCAGGCATGGGATTGATGAAGAGCACAGAGGGGTACTTATAGCTGAGTGCGGAAGGTCAGGCCACTGCCCCTTAATAATTGGGCACACAGATCATCAAGCCGTTCACTTTGAGCCACTGTGAAGTAGTCTTTCCAGTCTCCCACGGTGCCTGCAGGCAAGGGAAACAGTTTAGAAGGCCCCCCTCAATGCATGCTGTTTCCTTCTGCTACTATACAACATACTTTTGTTATAAAATCATATTGGGGGGGTTGCAGGACACCATTATTAATGAACAGAGAGGGGTAACCACAGCTTGACAGCTACGGCTACCCAGAGTCCTTCGCACCACCATTTCGCCGCCACAGCTTGGCTCTCCTTCCCTCCACAGACCCGCACCCCCTCCGCAGGGATTAACATATTCAAACACCTCCTAAAATCCAACATAAACTCTGCATTTCCCCTTCGCCTAAGGACAAGCATATGCAACCCTTGCCTAGACATCTGCATTTCCCCTTCGCCTAAGGACAAGCATATGCAACCCTCGCCTAGACAATTATCACAGACAATTATCATAAACTCCACCAAGTAACGCAGCCCATTTTTATACAGCCTTACCATTTTATACAAACCTTATACAAACTTGCTATGAACTTTTACCTTCTCGTGATTATATGCTTGCTTCTTGTGATTATATGTCTGCTGGCCTTATGTGCCTTAAATGTGAGAAACCCCTTATATCCCTTGAAAGGCGTCCCTCCCTATATGCCTAAGAACCTAACCACAACCTCAGTATTACTCTTGATTAATTAGACTAGTGTTCCTCTGTATTAGAAAATAGGTTTGTTAGTATCTCTTTGTATTAGAAAACCACTGTTTTATATTTTAGAACTGTATACGTCAGGATGTATTAGAAATGTTTTCCATACTTATTTTCTGTGCAACCCTTCTCTGACCCCAAGCCCCCCTGAAACCTCCCCATCACCGTCCCATACCCAACGAAGGAAGACACGGACAATAGAAAGATTAGCTTGACAACTTTATTCAAATAAATTGCCATCCTCAACGTAGCCCACCCTTCCATGGCCTGGAGGAAAACACTGCCGGGCGGACTTCCACCCCATGGAAATCGCCAGGAACTGCCCCACCTCTGCACCCATCTTGACTGATTGCCCTTCCTGCCAAACAACAGGGAGCACCATCAACGACAGGAGAAGAGAGATTGACATCTCTCCATCTGAAAGGAAGAGTCATCTCCGCACCCCGTCGCCCTTGTCTCCCCCTCCCTCCTAGTCCAGAGATTTCCATGCATGAACAGGAGGGTATATAGGGGGACTTCACCATTTCCCGGGGTTCCTTCCTTCTTTCCAGAGGCAGGGACCCTACAGCTGTAGCTTTGCATTCTGCAATAAAGGGATCAGTTTGTTTTTCCTGACAGCATCGTGTGGTCTCTGTCATTTTCCCGGCGGAGCTGAACTTAGTGCAAATTTTGGAGCTTCCGACCCGCGTCTGTCCTTCTTAAAAGGCAACGCATTTTGGGGTACATTTTTCATAACAATATGGCGAGCCAGGGCAGGAGGCTCCGTTTAGCCGTACTCTTGGGGCGCCGTGGTTGGGGAGCCCAAGCGCACCCAGCCATTTGCAGGGGGGATCCCCTTCCCCGACTGTCCCTGGAGTTCTGGCCTAACTGGGATCCTTAGCGGGACCACACAGGGAAAACAAACAGGATCCAGACGGCCGTGGGGGTTGATTTTACAAGATTTTTCTTCTCCTGTTGTCGCGAGGTGATCAAGCTTCAGGAAAAGAAGGCAGCGCGCTGCGACGTGAGTATCAATAGGGAAATTGGCTTTTCGGGGTGGGAATTGTCACAGCAATCAAACTCTTTCCTATTTTTCATAGCCAAAAAGCCCAAAGCCCGTCGGAGTCTGCCCAGGCTGGAGGTTTTGCGGCTGCCCTTTTCCTCCCCAAGGCTTGTTGTCCGTCGGAGTTTTGCCCAGATAGCGAGCCTTGGCAACTCTTCCTTCTCTCGCTTAGCTATCCCGGGTGAAGACGCCCCTCTGCCATGGCGACCTTTTGTTAGGTATGACCCATGACCAGAGATTGCAAGTGCGCCCGTTCCCTTTTCCTACTTTTCATTCCTCAGGTCCGATCTGGCATTGCGTAGGCAAGCATTCAGTAGGACCTGAGTCTAGAGAGCAAGAGGCAGGGAGATTGCTGTGGCACTATTAAATTGTGGGTGGGAATAAGAGTCCTCCTCGGAGTGTGCCCACTTTCCTAGAACGTTTTCCTAAGGAGACTTTCCAAACCCCATTTTTCCCTTAGAGAGCCCTTTAGCAAACCTTCCCAAGCCCACTTTCCTATCGGAGTCGGTCCACTTTCCTATCGGAGTCTGTCCACTTTCCTTAGACGTGCCCCACGTTCCCAAGGAGTCCCCAGAACCCCGAGAGACCCCACAGCCCCGTCGGAGACTGCCCAGGGCTAGAACTTGCGCAAGTGCCCCTTCGGAGACTGACCAGGGCAAAAATGGGTGCACCCCTGTCCAAAGAGACAACTCTGCAGGCTTCAGGGGAGAAATAAGCCCAAGGAGAGCTTACTTCCCGTCTGAACTCTGATAAACGCCTCCAATTGTATTTAAGAAATGTTTCAGGGTCTAAAAAACAAAACAAAAGGAAAAACCAAAACAAAATGCAAGCTTGCTTAAATAATTTTTATGTAAGGGCTTGATCAACCCAAAAACATGGCAAATATTAAAAAGAGTGGAAGTAGTGTGTAAAGGTTTGTTTTAAAGAGGCTGTAGAAGGGTTTTTTTTCTCTCTCCAAAAGTATAAAGAGGTGTGTGTGTGTGTACCTACCCATTTTTCAACAGAAAAGAGGGGCAGGATGGAAGAAAATAAAGAGTTGTAACTTTGAAAATGCTTGCTCAATGCTTTGAAAAAAATTTCGAAACTTGAAAATATTCACTTCATAAACTCCAGCTATAAGTGGATAAGAGATGTACTCAATGTTTAGAAATGTTGTGGGGTTGTGTTTAGATTGGCCACAACATCCATAGACTGCCTTCTTAAGTGTGCATAGTTAAAACTGCCAACTTGTTTTAAATTTCTAGTATAAAGAAACAATGTTGAACCAATCAATCTTAAACATGATAAATATGAGAATGAGGTGTGCAAATGTTGTTATTGAGAGAGGCTACAAAGGGGAGTCTTTCTCCAAGTGACTAGAGGAATATTGACTAAAGGAAAATTGAACAGCTATTCCTATAAAGGTGATTTGTTTGTCAAAAGTAGAGCTTCCATAGCCAGGAATTGTCTATCTGAGTCTAGTTTTAACTTTGATTGTGTTGGACAGAAGGGTTATTGTCGGGCTCCTGATATCAGTCTCTTAAGGAAAAAAACTCATCTGCTAAAGGGTTCTGTATAAAGTTGGTATTTTCATTCAAATCTTGTGAATCCTGTATCTTAGAGGGTTAGACTAAATGACCTCAGGGTCCCTTCTAACTTCCATTTTAGAGCTATGTGAAAGGCAATGTGTCTGATGTGGTGATGGGTTGAAATTCAGCCCAGCTCTGCTTTCTGGCAAGGAAAGATTATTGGTTTTCAGAGTTGGAACAAGAGTGTCATTGTTGTTATGGAGTGATTATATAAGTTTTTATCACTTTCTCTATTAAGGTTTAAAGTTTAAGCACATATGAAAGTCTTGAACATTTCCCAATCTTTATCCAATCTTAAGATTTGCTAAAGGCTTCTATATAACGTTGGTACTTTTAATCTTCCCCTTCCTTATTTTTCCCTTAGTACACACGTGTGCTTCCGTGATAGGGCATAGCCCGTGTTTCCTTCCCAGTCAGGCATCTGTACTCAAATGTATGTGTATCCTAAGGGCGGTGATAGTGTTGAGATCCCCATATTTCAGAAGGGGTGGACTAGATTACTCAAGCACTGAAAAGTGAGTTTAAACTCTGGTGGCTTAGTGAAATGGCCTGAATTCAGTCAAGCTTTACTCTTTGGTGGAGAAGGATGGAAAGACAGATTTTTAAAGTTTGGCATGAAGAGTTTGAGGTGCCACTTAGAAAGAGGTAGAGATGGTATATCATACATTGGAAATGAATGTCTGGTGTTTTTTCCCCCCCCCCCCACCATATTGTCAGCTATTTTTTAACTGCAAAACTCCACCCAACAGTTCAAGCACATACAAATTCATAATCAAGCAGAATGAGCCTTGACCATCCCTGTACATAAAGGCCAGAAGAATTAGTCTGGAAGATGGTGAGGCTGAGATGAGTGAGAATGTTGAATATCATTAAGTCTGCTCTGGCCATATCACCCATAGATAAGGGGGCAGAGAATTTAGTCTGCCATGGCTGTAATAAATTAATTAAAAACAAACGAAAACATTTGCAATTACGAATTCACCCCGAACCCTGTAGATAAAGGGGGCAAATCAAGATTTATTTTGCCTGGGGTATGAGATGTTTATATAGTACAGTAAACATGGCTAATTAGTGCCATGACTTCATTAAGGAGTTTAATTTGACCAAACTTTTATTGCAGCTTTCTTGTGAAAGTATTGGGTTGGGTTGTCTGTGAAAACATTGGGTTGTCTGGATGTTGAAGTTTTATATATTTAAAGTTTAAGATTTATAAGCCTGCTTCCTAAGCAGCAAGGAACAGGAAGTAAGAGGTGTCAGAAATATCTCAGGACACAAAAGCTATAGAAATGGATTTAAACTGACCAAAAATAATTTAATTTGACCACTTTTTGTTGCTGGTTTGGTGGAAGTGTAAATTGTTGGGTTTCTGTGTAAAATCTAACCTATTCACCCTTCCCTTCCTCTATTCAAATGGTAATTTAGCCAACACCAGCAACACTTTCAAGTGGTACAATGGATTTCTGAATCATGAACTTTGTACATGCACAGAGGCTATGCCAGCTTGAAGAGAAAAATAGAGAGAAAAAGGAGGTTAAAAACAAAACAAAACAAAAACAGCAACCAAATGCTGAAGGGCCTGTGCCATGCAGGGGAAAATTTGTTTAAATTTCCTTATGTGTCTTTGACTCCAGGGGGTCACTTGAGAAAACAAAAGGGTCAAGTGTTGGACCATCATTCCAAATCTAATATGCAAAATTCTTTCCAGAGGTAAATATCTCAGCACTCCCACTTTGAGTTCATCGCTTGAGTACTTTCATCGCTTGAGTACTTTTTGTTGTTGTTTGTTTCCCCTTTCAACAGGATACTGATTGTGATTTTAGTCAAGGGCTTAGAAAAAAAACTCCAGACTATGCAAACCAAGGGTCTGCTCCCCCTTTCCAATGGGTATTCAGGAAGCACCTTCAGATACTTATCTCGCATTTGCATTTCACCCCAAGCATTAACTCCTGCATAACCTCCCCCCTTGCAAAGTTCCAACCTAACATGCAAAAATTATTCTCACAGCTTTCCCAGGAAGAACATTTCTAAAGGATATGTGAACCTTTAAGAAGACTAAACTCCAGTAACAAGTGTTTATTTTTTCCTTTCTCCCACAGCAAAAAAAAAAAGGGGGGGGAGTGAAGTGATACAAACAGTAATTTCCTTTTTCCTCTTTTATTATTTCTCTTTGGCTTTGACGCTTCTCTTTAGCTTACAAATAATCTGCTTCCATTTATTAAATCAGTTTTTCCATTATGTCTATGAAATTAATCTAACCATACTTGTACAACTTTAGATTGCTACTCTTTATTTTCATTTGAGATGCTCATTATTAGAAATTGTGTGTTTTAGCATTTATTTATTTATTTTGGTTCCTCATATGTCAGTGTTTTGTTTTGTTATATTTTGGGGCATGTCCATCAGTCCATCACGTGGAATGCCAATATTAACCTGTATGGTCTTTATAATGTCTTCATATTATTTGATAATAATTTTTTTTAAATCTGAGATTTTTGTGTCAAGTCCTTCTTAAAAAAAAAAATTGTTGTTTGAGTGGTAATCTAAATATCATTTTGTTTTTATTTATGCATTTTTTCTATTTCTACTTTTTCTTCCTGTACATACGAATGTAGCATCTAAGTCATTCTTTCCTGTAAATAATAATAGTAATAATAATCCCTTTCAAACAGGATACGCGAACCTCCAAGAGAATTCAGAACCACACATGGAAAATGTTAATAACTTATCAATTGTGTCCTAATTAACAAAATTGTTGTCCTCCACAGCCAAACTAGGTGAAGTAAATTAAACAGACTGAGTAGACAATAACAGCAGTAATTAAATATGAATGATAATAATAATATTTAAATGAATAAAATGCTTAACTATGATCACATATTATTTGCAGCTTCCCAAGAAGAACTTTATAGAATATTTTCCCCTTTATTATTATTATTATTTAACTAATTATATCTTCAGGCCCCAACCCCCTACAGGCCTATTTTCAAAAGGATGTTTTACAGGAAATCAAATGCTAATACCATCCCCTCACCACCTTACCAACCTGCCAATGCATCACAGTGGCCGCAACAATTTATTCCCATAAAAGACTTGAGAAACTAAGTAATTGAATTATGAAGGGCATTTTATCTCTTAGCTATAATGTTTCAGCAAGGTTTAGAAGTGCTGTTAACTTCCTCCCAGTGACTCAAAGGCAGACAAGAAAAGCCCTTGTGCCCAAGGTTGGAAATACATGCAAAAGCAGCAAGAATTATCTCAAGTTCACCCAATTGCCTCAAGATATACAAATGGTGTAGACTTAACAATGCGAAGGTTTTATGCATTATGTGTTATTATGTAGGAATGCTGAAATGTGTCAAATGGGACGGACAAGGGGGGGGGAATGAGTTACAAGGATATTTCTTTTTTTATTTTAGACTGTGCCCTCAAGATTGTGCAACTGATATATAATTATGTTTTATGTTACGTGATATTCTGCAGAAACCTTGACCTATGTCTGACAAGTATATGTTATTTCCACAAAAGGGGGGGGCATTTTTGTGTGTAATTGCTTTCATGTTTTATGTATAGTTAGTTATTGTATAGTGTAACATTCCTTATGCACCCAATGGTGGTATTATTCCTTATACGCCCAATGGAGGACTCGCCCAATGGAGGACTCATGTTTTCTAAAAGATCAGGCGATTGCATAGTCCATTGTTGAGATTTAGATCAATTTATGACCACATTTCCTTATCTCACCTGGCACTTTGTAGTGTGCCAGCCTTCTTTTTACCAAGAAGCAGTTTCAGGATTCATGAAACCAGCAGATACAAGAAGGTGTATATGCCTTGATTTACCTGGAATGATTCCTTATAGAATTAAATTGACCAATTTGGACATGTGCCCTTTTCAGAATGGTTTTTATGGGGCTGTATAAATTATAATTGGGTCAGTTCTAATTGGGCAAGTGAATCCAAGGTGCAAGTAGCTTTCTCCCTTTAAGAGTAACTGAGCAACTCCCTACTACAGTGCAAGACCAGAGCCTATAATAAAAAAATCCCATAGAAAGCCCAAGGCAAAGGCATCTCTCTCATGACATGTCCAAACCTGTGGCAGCTATGGTGAGTGCCAGGTGACATGGTCGATATGAAAGCCCTAAGGGGATTCACCAGGGATTGTTGCTGCTGTGCCATGATGGAGGTGTGAGACCAGAGGAGAGCTAGCTTTGACACCTGACAACACACAAAAAGGTAAAAACAAACAAACAAACTACGCTTTCCAGTCAATATTGGTGGATCTTCTGGTAAATGTAAAGCATAGACCACTTGTTTTTCCCATAAGTGCTAGAATACTGCTGCATACAGTGAAATGGAGAATGCGTCACTGTCGATTATATGAGGCAATGATTGGTTGTTACACAACAATATTGCCTCAGAGAGGGGACACTGTTATAAAATCATATTGGGGGGGTTGCAGGACACCATTATTAATGAACAGAGAGGGGTAACCACAGCTTGACAGCTACGGCTACCCAGAGTCCTTCGCACCACCATTTCGCCGCCACAGCTTGGCTCTCCTTCCCTCCACAGACCCGCACCCCCTCCGCAGGGATTAACATATTCAAACACCTCCTAAAATCCAACATAAACTCTGCATTTCCCCTTCGCCTAAGGACAAGCATATGCAACCCTTGCCTAGACATCTGCATTTCCCCTTCGCCTAAGGACAAGCATATGCAACCCTCGCCTAGACAATTATCACAGACAATTATCATAAACTCCACCAAGTAACGCAGCCCATTTTTATACAGCCTTACCATTTTATACAAACCTTATACAAACTTGCTATGAACTTTTACCTTCTCGTGATTATATGCTTGCTTCTTGTGATTATATGTCTGCTGGCCTTATGTGCCTTAAATGTGAGAAACCCCTTATATCCCTTGAAAGGCGTCCCTCCCTATATGCCTAAGAACCTAACCACAACCTCAGTATTACTCTTGATTAATTAGACTAGTGTTCCTCTGTATTAGAAAATAGGTTTGTTAGTATCTCTTTGTATTAGAAAACCACTGTTTTATATTTTAGAACTGTATACGTCAGGATGTATTAGAAATGTTTTCCATACTTATTTTCTGTGCAACCCTTCTCTGACCCCAAGCCCCCCTGAAACCTCCCCATCACCGTCCCATACCCAACGAAGGAAGACACGGACAATAGAAAGATTAGCTTGACAACTTTATTCAAATAAATTGCCATCCTCAACGTAGCCCACCCTTCCATGGCCTGGAGGAAAACACTGCCGGGCGGACTTCCACCCCATGGAAATCGCCAGGAACTGCCCCACCTCTGCACCCATCTTGACTGATTGCCCTTCCTGCCAAACAACAGGGAGCACCATCAACGACAGGAGAAGAGAGATTGACATCTCTCCATCTGAAAGGAAGAGTCATCTCCGCACCCCGTCGCCCTTGTCTCCCCCTCCCTCCTAGTCCAGAGATTTCCATGCATGAACAGGAGGGTATATAGGGGGACTTCACCATTTCCCGGGGTTCCTTCCTTCTTTCCAGAGGCAGGGACCCTACAGCTGTAGCTTTGCATTCTGCAATAAAGGGATCAGTTTGTTTTTCCTGACAGCATCGTGTGGTCTCTGTCATTTTCCCGGCGGAGCTGAACTTAGTGCAAATTTTGGAGCTTCCGACCCGCGTCTGTCCTTCTTAAAAGGCAACGCATTTTGGGGTACATTTTTCATAACACTTTAAAGGTATAATAACAGCCAAGGCTTTCCTCCAAGAATCCTGGGAACTGTAGTTTATCCCTTACAGAGCTCCAACTCCCAGCACCCTTACCAAACTTCAGTTCCCAGTGTTTTTGGGAAGTGGATATGTGCTTTAAAAGTATGATCTGTCCATAGCTCTCCTCCCATACCACTTATGGCTGGAAAATGTCCTTTTCACTCCTACCTTTTCGCATGAAGGATGACAAAGTGTGGTTGTAAGTTGGCATTGTGCTGTAATTAGCCATGGGATTCACTTTCATGCTCTTGAACTCTGTGTGCTGCACAATCCAGTTCAAAGCTGGCTCAGAAAGTTCTTGGTCCAGGAACTGAGCTATTTTCCGAATTGCTAAGGCTGGGTGCTAGGAAGGGAAAGATAAGGCTGATGATGGAGAGGATTCTGGCTGGAAAGCTGCCGTAAGGAAGCTCACTGTGTTTATCATTTATTTGGGACACTAATTTTCAGAAGTTCACTATATGCAGGTGGTTGCTTGGAACATTGCAGAGGAATTCCTTCCTGGTTGAAATTACTGAAAGGAAGGAGTGCATATGTAAACAGCTCACCTCTTTCATGTCTTCATAAAAGAGATAGAGAATTGGGTGAGAATCCTTAGCCTTCCACCAACCACAAACGTGGTCAAACCAAGAGCCCCAGGGAACTGCAAAGAGAGGTAAAGAGGTGGAGAATCAATTCTGATTACCGTATTTTTCCGTGTATAAGACTAGGTTCCCCCCCTAATAAATTATGTAAAAAATTAGGGGGCGTCTTATACACAGATAGTGCTGAGGCCATTTTCTTAAATCTGAGTCTCCAAAAACAGGGGGCGTTTTATACATGGGGGCGTCTTATAGATGGAAAAATACGGTATTAAGCTCAATTTTTATCAGAATTCAAACAAAACAACAACTCAACAACCCCTTTGCAGGTTCACAAAGAGCAGTATCTTTTTGCCAAGGTGGTGCTAACAATAAGGGCACACTTCCTGCATCTACTACTGTACAGTGGTACCTCAGGTTACAGACACTTCAGGTTACTGACGCTTCAGGTTACAGACTCCGCTAACCCAGAAATAGTACCTCGGGTTAAGAACTTTGCTTCAGGATGAGAACAGAAATGGTGCGGCGGCAGCGGGAGGTCCCATTAGCTAAAGTGGTACCTCAGGTTAAGAACAGTTTCAGGTTAAGAACGGACCTCCAGAACGAATTGACTTCTTAATCAGAGGTACCACTGTATAAGGGCTCCATGTCCCCTTGTTCTTTGCTGGAGCAACTTCAGATTTCTGTGTTCCCCAGACCACAGCCCCACTGTGTCTCTAGCTTGAACCCTGCCACACCTTTGCTTCGCAGCCAGCCTGAACCCTACATCGCTTTGCATCCTGTCTGAACTTGGTCCTGCTTTGCCACACATGCTAGTGGGCCTTGCTCAGCTGAGACAGGCTAGATTGTTAGATAAACAGTGTTCTCGTGTGGTGTAAAGTAACACATGGATTAACTAGAAGTATTTATCGTGAATGTAAATGTATAGTTAATGCAAATGAAAAGTAAATCTATTTACTTTTCTCCAAGACTTGCTAACCTGCTCTGTTGTGCCTCTCTGGTCTGAGGAGAGAGGATGTAGTTACTTTAGATCCCAAGACACTGCGATCTACCTCATAGAGTTAAAAACTGGCAGTGATCTACCCCCTTTTTTGGGGTCAAATTTGTTGAGCTTTTTTTAAGAAGGAAAGCCCAGTTTTTTGGGGGGGGGGGTGCAGGCCAACACTGTTGAACTTTTTTTAGGGGAGCCAGAGTTGTTGAGCTTGTTTGGAGGGAGCCAGTGATCTACCAGTGACCTACCACAGACATCAAGTGATCTACCGGTAGATCACGATCTACCTGTTAGACGTGCCTGCTTTAGTTGGACTCTACCCCCACCTCACAAACCCTAGTGGAACTGCAGCCTCTCCAGGTCCTTTAGATTTCCGTCGAAGCAGCCAGGCCTCCTTTAAATGGGAGGGGTCCTCTCACTAAAGACAGTGCTAGCTACTCGGTTAAAGGACAGCTTCTGTTTAAAGTTCAGTCTCGGGGTTGACTGGTGCTGAAACAATGAGTGCTGCATGGAGCTGACAGTCACATCCACAGAGCATCTATTTGTCTTGCTCTGCCTGTTTAAACCTGGCGGCCTTGTGTAAGAACCCTCATACTGCCAAGACTGTTGCTTGGACCAGGAGATCAATAGCCAATAGGCTCCACTCTCCTGAGCGTTTGGGGTGGGCCCCACTACCGTCTCCGGGCCCAGTGCCATCTCCTCTATCCCATATTTTGCCTCTACTCACGTTTCCCCGCAATGAACTTCTCCAGATACTCGTCCCATGTTCCCGGGTCTGGCATCCTCCCGTTCATACGTTGGAAGTGGAAATAGGAGACTGCGTTATCCTTGGCATTCCTGGCCACGTAAATGATCTTCAGAAATAGATCACAAAGAAAAGTGAGCCCAGGAATCTCAGTTTCCGTGCATGCTGTTTTGGCTCATTTATATATGTAAAAAACATGTCAGTACTGTCCTTCAGCCTCAAAGGGCTCCCAAAACGATTCACAACAATAAGAACCTCAATAAAATAAATGCTACCCACAAAAATTTAAAAAGACAATAGAGAACAAGCAGTGTTGATCCTTGGCTCAGATTAACCCCTAAGCAACCTCCCTCCAGTTGTCCCCCTGTAATGACCTTGCAATTCTGTTCCCAAAAGGAGGGCGGCAGGAGCTGGACCGGGAGGTGAGACTTAAGTGTACGTGGAGAGGGCATTAGCTCTGCCTCTTCCAAGCCTGAGATGCCAAAGAAAAACATTCAGAGCTGAGATAAACCCTTCACCCCACCCTCAACCATCACCTCCCAGAAGCAGTTCCCTTTCTTACTCACGTGAGAACAAGGGGCTGTGCATCTCTATGAAGGGCATCCGTTTGTAGATGGGGACTTGAGCACATTTCTGAGGGTCCCCCCCATGCTGGATCAGGTCTACAATTTCCTGCGTCCAAGTAGTCCCTGGCAGGAGGTGTTGAGAGGAGACCTGAGAAGACGTCATCTTTCAGCCAATAGCCCTTGACTTCCCAGCACCATTCCTGCCCCCGCCCTATGTGCCAATGCCCCACATCTCTCTTTTATTCCCATTTACCTGCTTTCGGGTATGTGCAAATGAGAAGGTCGTCCCCCCGGGCTTTAAAGGTTGATATGCGACCCCATCTTTCTGCAGCACCACTGAGCAAAGGGATTCCGTCGACCTCCACCAGCTCAGAGCGCTGGGATAACTTAGGGTCTAAACCTTCCATGTCAGATTCAAGATTTGTCATCTGGCAATGCAGGAAAAGAGCACCCGCTTTTATGTAGCTAGCCTGCTTCCTTTCTACGCCTGCTGTCAGCAGCCGCTGGTCAGTTTTATTTTTCTTCCCTGACTCACAGTTTCCTTTCCCTTTCCCCCCTTATCTCTCAATCTCACTTCCTGAAATTGGTTTGGGCTCCTCCAGATGACCTCAAAATCCTCCTGACTTTTCTGGTGCAAAGCTTATGCAGAGGTTAGATTATAGTCTTCATTGAGCATTTGGTCTGATTTGTCTGCTGGGCGAGCATTTGTGCAGATTTGCTTGCGGGGTACTTATATACAAATGGCTGTTAATCATTTGTTCATCCCACTTTTCCAACTCCATTCTTTTTAAAATTGATTAGTTATGCAACAGAGTACTTTAATCCACTTTAATTGCCCGTGCTTAAGTTTCCCAGCCTGCACATTAATTCCTCCAGCAAAATGCTTGCATTCTAGAGTCACCTTTGATGACCCAGGAACGGGATTGGGTGTCTTCTATGCAGGTGCGGGTGGAGAGAGGGGTGTGTGAGGTTTTGGCTGAGTTTCCTCACATGCCTTGGTCTGGGGTTTTTACCGCCACCTTCAAGTGAAGTCCCTGTATGGCTTTTAAAACTTTGTGGGGATATCTGCACCCTAATTTCCACTCCACTTCCTTTACACACCTACATTGGGGCGGGGCGGGGGGCAGAAATTGCATTAGGATCTAACTAGAGGATCTCTGTTTGATTCATAGTAGACGGTCACAGGTTTCTGGCTCCCAAATGGCCATCAAAATGACTTTTCTCACCCATATAAATTAGCCTGCAGAAATATGGAAGTTAACCAGAAATGGACTTTTGTGTGAAAGCTGGGGAATAGACAAATCAGACTTTCGAATTCTATCAGTTTCTCATTTCTGCAAGCTTACATTCAGTTCTCCACATTTCTGCAACAATTTGCAAAGAAATAAAAAAATCTCATGAAAAATCATCAGAATTAGAATCATAGAATCATAGAGTTGGAAGAGACCACAAGGGCCATCCAGTCCAACCCCCTGCCAAGCAGGAAACACCATCAAAGCATTCTTGACATATGCCTGTCAAGCCTCTGCTTAAAGACGTCCAAAGAAGGAGACTCCACCACACTCCTTGGTAGCAAATTCCACTGCCAGGAAGTTCTTCCTAATGTTTAGGTGGAATCTTCTTTCTTGTAGTTTTAATTCATTGCTCCGTGTCCGCTTCTCTGGAATTAAATATGAATTTCTCGTGATATGCAGTTTTGACTAAAATACACATTTTTGGATGCATTTCCCCTTCACACAATACATTTTTGTATGCTCTTCTCACTAATATATGCATTTTGCAAATACTTTATCCTAATGCAGGAGTTTCCAGTCCATGGCCTGTGAGCTTCATTCAGGTTGTCAGCCTGTAAAAACATAAATAAAAATCATAGCACATCAAGCACAGCACAAGTTCTTCAACAGGCAGAAAAACCTGGTCTGGTAAGTGGTCTGTCAGGACCCTTGGCAATTTTCAAGTGGTCTGTGAGGGGAAAGTTTTCAGAACTACTACCTTCGTATGTATATTTTTGGCTGGAGAACTACTACACAAAATTCAGAAAAGTGCAAATGTGGAAGGTTTGCTGCGCTTTGATTTGTGTATTGTTTCACAAAGTACAGATTTCAATGCAAACTGAATCAAACCCGCCCCCCTCCCAATCTTTAGTGAAAGTTCAGTTCAGTTCTTCTGTTCCTGAAAGCAAACTTCTAGGCTCCAGATGTGCTCAGCAACACTCCCATTTGTTTATTGCCTAGGGACACTTCTATTCCAGATGACCTGTTTCTAGAACATTCATCCTGATTTATTTGTGGGGTTGTCATACATCAGCTGCTCATTGAGGAGACCTTTGTTTTGGGGGCCATGATACAATACCGCATATGTTATCCCACGCTTTCTAGTGAATTTTATTTGCTGCAAGATGTCCAAGTTTTTTTTAAAGTGGTTTGTTGCACACGAGTGCGAATTCCACTTCAGTTGTACAGCCCATGTCCTCTTTTTCAAGGTTAAGGTTTCCATCCGGGCAATTTTTTAAAAAATAAGGCAAAATGTCCAGGTTTGTTTGGTTTGTTTGGCACCATTAGTAGGTACCATTAGTAAGTGGCAATGCTACTAAACAGAAAGAAAACAGGAAAGTTCCCCACGTTTCTCCTCCGTGTCAACAGACTATGGCCACTCTTGCAATTTTCCTATCCCTATGGTGACTTGCGAAGTCGCCAGCACATCTGGCTTCTTCCACATCTGGGTCAAAAGATTCCGCTTTGTTCATTCCCTTTCAGCCGCTCAGGGAGCCTTGTGAGGCGAGACGTGATGCTACGCAGGGAGGAGCAAACTTGAACCTCTCCCTTTCCTGTGGTGGGCCCAGGGTGAGATTGAAGCATGCGTCTGGCCATTGGGAGCTGAGAGAGGGTGGCAGAGGACTTGCCCGCCCATCTCCCCCTTTCACAGGGTCCAGCCGGGGTGAGGGCAAGAAGCCCTTCCTCCCACCCTGTACACCCAAATCACTGCTGCTTACGTTTTGCTGCTCCCCACCCAGCTGTGCACTAGGCGCTGTACAAGAGGCCGAAGCGATAAACCTGGAGTTGGGCTCCTTCTATCTTAAGGTGCTTAATGCCGACTCAGGTATAAAACACCTGAGTTTGTCTTGCCCCACACCCTCCTTGCTATCTATCCCAGAGGCTCAAGCAGAGAAAGGGCCTTTCTCGTCACTTGCTACCTGAAGCTTTTAGCTGGAATTTGAACTCTGGGCCTCTGCTGCACATGTGCTTGGACACTAGGCTTTAGCCCAGGGGTGGGGGCTCTGTGTCCTCTTTTTTTGCTCTTCAGAATATGGCAACACCTGGAGGGCCATAGGTCCCCCACACTTGATCTAAACAGATGTCTGCCGACTGCTGCTCTGTACCATGTACCGTTGCAAACAATCATGACACAGTTTGATCTTTGGCTTATTATGTAGGAATGATGCCTTTGTCCCCTCTTCAATGTCCCGCAGTGGTTCAGATCTCATGTCCCGGAGTACATTCACTGGAATTTTGCCCATCCCTTTCACAAGAAAAACAAAAGAATGAAAGGAAATCAGTAACAATGTTCCTTACCCATTTGAGGAAGTAGAAACAGATACGGTAGGCCTTATGGTCTACTGAGCAGAGGGGGTGGAAACTGGGATTAAATTTTAAATCCACCATGGATTTATTGTGTGAACTTGGTCGGGTCCATTGTAATGTGTTGGCTGTTTATATGGAAGCTACTAGAAATAATATGGAGACATGGCAGTATATCTACCGTTGAAAATGAACCTCTGGGATTAACAATATGGTAAGAGATTTTACATAGTTAAGGAGGTTAAACAAAACTGTGGCCGGGGGGGGGGGGGGCTTGATAATATTGTTCCTGAAATGGATAGATAAACAAGTAGTATGATCAGAATAAAAATATTTTTCTCCATTTTATATTTGCTGAGTGCGGAACAATTAGAGAGGGCGTTTTCCAGGCATTTGATGACACTCTCGAGAAAGAAACATTGTTTGTTACTGTTATTGTTAAAATGCAATTTGGGAATTGTTTTCCTTCTGTTTGCATTACAGCTGAAAGGTTTCTTATGCTTGCTATGTGCTGTAGTCCTGCAAAAAGGTCCAGTATAATAATTAAAAATTAGATGAATACAGGAGGCCAGAGCTTTATTTTGTGCTGTTCTTTTGATTCTGTCCTTCTTGTACGCAACCTTCTGCATAGGAGAGCACCCCAGCTTGATTGTGCAGCTGACCATTCCTCTATTTCCCCAAAGACCCATTTCACTCTAGGAGATTGAACTCACACAAGGCAAGAGCCTTGGCAGGCTTCCAAGAGAATCATATTCACCAAGAATTATTCCTATGTTAATAAATTTCACAAAGCAAGCCTGGTTAATTTGCTAATATATAAGCCTGCAGCGCAACATGTTTTTACAGAGGCTGTCTCATCCAAAATGATGATTGTGCTTAACGCTAACAAGCAAGCCAGCTTCACAAACCATGGCTTGAAGTTGGGCTGTTTGAAACTGGCCATAGGGTAGCATTAAATCACGATCCCGTCTTCAGACAAAGCGAGAAGGCATGGTAAAAGAAAGCTTCTGCAAGCCTATTCTTGGCAACACAAGAGGAAGAGAAGGGAGTGTTTGAGTCGGGAAAGAGACCAAACTAATTCCTCCAGTGCTAAGCCACAGCTCAGCAATACGTCCAAAAAGCCCCAGGAGTACAGCTTTTGTATCAATGAAATGTTAATTAAAGTCAAATAACAGTTCATGTTAAAGCTGTGATTGCAATATTGTGTTTTTTTGGGAGGGTTTTTTGGAAGCCCATTGGTTTTTGTTGGACCCTGGTGGACTTTGCTGAACTTGCTGGACCCTACTGTACTGGTTGACTGTGCTGGACTTCTTGGACTGAACTTGTTAGATCTTGCTGAATTCATTTGACCTTGGTGAACTTTGGTGGGCCTGGCTGGGCCGCTTTGAATCTTATTGGACCTTGCTGGACTTTGCTGCATTTTGTTGGGACTTGTTGGCTTTCACCTGAATCAAGTAACCAGTGCTGGATGGCTGGTGCCCTTTGGGGCTGGTTGGGTGGAAGGCAGGGAGACCAGCAATAGGTGGAGCAAGAGCAGGTGCCTGGCAGAGAGACAAAGAATTATAGTTTTGTCCCCATCCTCCTCTCTGCTGAATTGCACAAGGCAATGTTGAGACTAAGGAGGAAAAAGGTGGCACAGGCAGTGCCCGCCGCCACCCCCACCCCCCGAGCTGGTTATGCCATGCTGTAAATTTCAAATCAGTTCTCCATAACTTCTTCCATGATGAAAGCTGAATATTAAACTCCAGATCTCTCGCCCAGTGTATCATTGCTGATTTAACCTTTTACGGCAATCTTTTGTATACCATTCCAAAAGCAATCTACCCGTTTTAGAAAGTAATTTTACAGTGTTTTCCCAACAATTCCTTTTTAAACCTTGAAGTTTCATTACTAAAACCCTTCCTTTTATCTATCTTTTAAAAATAATTTAATTGATGATATTGTAACCAGTCAGTTAATAAATCTCATATCCTCAAAATCCTTCAATTTCAACTGGTGTTCTGCTGCCCAGTCATTTCTCATATTTACATTTTTCAAGGATATCGCTTCCAGTGGGGAAAGCCACCATGGTGTTTTCTGTTCTAGTAAATTATATTTCTCCCATACCACACAAATTGATTTTCTTACAAAATGATTCAAGAATCCTTTATGAACTTTTGCCTTTTCATGCCATAGTTATGGTCTAAAATATTCTTATTATTTTAAATTATCCATTCCCGAAGCCAGCACAGGCAGGATGCCTCATAATATAACCTTAGGTCTGGTAGGGAGAAGCCACCTCTTATTTTCAAATCGATGAATAATTTGTATTTTTTTCTTGGCCAAGAATAAAATACAAGAGCGGCAGTTTTCTGAGTCTATAATACATCCCGGAAACGCAGGGTCGTTCCTTCCATCTTGCGCCGGTAATCTGCGTCAAACTCCTCCCATTGAGCCACTGTGAAATAATTCTTCCAGTCACCAACTTCACCTGAAGAAATTCAGAAGCAGAGAGAGCTTCACCCTGTGACCACTTTGAAAGATGGCATCCTCTCTCCTAACATAGGGGGTTTCTGTGATAACTATTACTTGCCTTTCTTTTTCTTTATAATTATACAGGACCTTTATATTTATACAGGACCTTTATATTTACAAAGGTCATCCTTTGGGTGTCCAGCACACTGCATTTAGGTTTTGTACATATTACCCAGGTTGTGGCCTGAGCACATATGTTGTATTACTCTACCTATGTGTATCTGCTCAGATGTAAGCCACATTGTTTGGTGGAACTTCCATGTAGATATATCTAAGATAGCAGCCTAAAGCTCTCAGGATGGCCTTTACCAAAGATGTCATGGACTTTGAAGAAGCACCAACTCAGGGTGAAAAGGAGAAACGAGCTAAGAGGAAGGCATGTTTGGCAAACCCTCACCGTGATCAACTCCCACCCAGAAACCTATGTCCCCACTGTGGAAGGATGTGTGGATCCAGAATTGGTCTCCACAGTCACTTATGGACTCAATGTCAAGACCGTTTTCATGAAAGACAATCTTACTCAACTACAAATGATCGTCGAATAAGAAAGCTCTTGGTAAGTAACCACTTTGATTCCCTATAAAAGTTTAAGGTTAGCAAAATGCACTTCAGACCACTGGAAACATTCTTTGGGTGATACATTGGGCCCAGACTGCATAAACGATTAAACTTCACTCCACTTCCCAATTTCACCCTTCTTTGTGGAAGAAGGGGGGGCAAATGAACTTGTGTAGCCGGAAACAACGTCTTTTGAGGTCTTAAAAGACTAGCGTAACTTACTCACCTTTCCTCATAAAGTTGCCTTTTGTTTTGTCGAAGATGACGTTGGGGACGGTCTCATAATTTGTCATTGGGTTCTTCTTCATGGTCTGGAATGATGCGTGGTGGACAATCTTCTGAAGGGCGTCCTCAGACAGATCAACCTCCAGGAAATCTTTCACACGACGGACCTCGCGAGCCAAGTCCTGGCGGAGACATACAGATGGGTGTGGATGGGAGTGAGGCCGCAACCGAGCAACTTGGGACTGCAGTTTGCCTGTAAGCTCCAGAATGCCTCTGAGGTTTCTGAGAGCACGGCAAGGAAACTGTCTGGCTGGTTCTTTCTCAAGAAGCAAAACCCAATGGTCTCTGGATCCCTTCCACATTTCTGCACTTGATAAATTTACTTTTCCATCACATGACTCTCTGTTTCAAACACACTTCCCCCCCCCCCAAGTTGTGCATCACACAGCCTTGACCTGGAGGCGGCAGTGTTAAATTTCACATTTCTGAGGGCAACCTGAGTGAGGAACATGCCCTCTGCACATGCTGGGAGATTTGTATTACTTCCAGGGATGGGAGATCAATCCGGCTGAGTTCGCATTTTAATGCAGTGCTACCTAATTTGCACTTCTTGAAACAATTAGCAAACTGAAATGCAGCTCTGAAGTTCAGATTTCTCTGAATTTTGCAGGAAAGCGAGCCAACAAAAAAAGGTGTACAAGAAATGCATACATTAGGGGAAAGTATACATAAATGGCTCACAACCGCAATACCTTCCCTGGACTCTGCATTCATCACCTGAGGCCCTTGTTTGTGTGCCTCCTCCATGTGAAGTCTGGAGGGTGGCAACATGAGACGGAGCCTTTTCTGTGGTGGCTCCTCCTTGGTGGAATGCTCTCAGTGGCGGAGCTTCATGCTCCGGCACCGGGGGGGGGGCGGAGAGCAGGCGGGGGCGGGGCTGGCGCACGTCCCGGAGGCGTGGCGTGCCGCCCACAGGGGCATGGTATGCGTCCTGGGGGCGTGGCACGCTGCCTGCGGTGGCGTGGCACCCAGCACAGGCGGGGGGGGGCAGCCATGATGGCACCCCACCAGGATCCCGCTGTCGGGGGCGGTGCACTCCCCCCGCACTCCTCTTCCTCCACCAGTGAATGCTGTCCCCAGTGAAGGTAATCTGGAGCCGCCTTTATATATCTTTAGTCACCATGCGAAAACATTCCTCTTCAACCAGGCCTTTGTCTGATTCATATTCTACACCCACCTCTTTCATGTCCTCATAGAAGAGGTACAGGATGCGGTGGTTTCCTTTCTCATCCCAGTAACGCTGGACATGGTCATACCAAGAGCCCCAGGGAACTGAGTGACAAGTGAGATAAGATGTAACAAGGATTAAGTCTGTCACCTAGTTAAAGGAATCAATTAGTCCAATGCAATCCCACAGTGCTATCCCATCCATGTGTACTTTGAAGAAGTAAGTCCCACTCTGTACCAGGGGTACCTATTTCCAGGTATGTATGTAGCAGAGCTGGGAAACCGGTGGCCCTCCAGATGTTGGGGGACTCAGCTCCAGCCAGCATGACCAATGGTCAGGGATGCTAGGAGGTAAAGGCTGAATTGTTCAGTTTTCCTGACATTTCCCTAACCTTTAATTTGCACGTTATATTAAAGGTTTCAAATGGCGTTAAAGGCACTTCTAGAAAACTAGCTGAGTAAAGCACGAGATCTTGTTATTTGCTTCCGGAAAATAATCTGTTTGTAAACCGGGAATCCTCTCGCGAACCTGGAAGTTTTTTTTACAGGAAAGGGGCTTTGTTCGAGTCAGCAAATGGGGGGGGGGATGAAAAACCAATGGAACCTGCTTTACATGAATCTATAAATTCCAGGAATCCCCAGATACTTTCTCTCTAACTCGGTGGCCTTCAACTGATGTGGATTATGGCAGCACCCCGATAGAAGGGGGATCGCAATGCTGTTGAGATTCAAGGTGGGTCTCAGAAAATTCAGTTGCTGCTGTTCTGATTCATTAGACACCCCCGTGACGTTTTTACGCTGTTTGTTATAGCTTTATCAACCTGACCCATCAAGGGTTAACTCAGACTCAGTGTCGACTGACTGGACATTCCATGAGGGGAGGGGAATGGTTGAATGTTTAAAGAGAAGGGACAGCCGTTTTGTCAGTTGAGAGGGCTCTGGGGAGCGGGAGTGTGAGGGTGGTTGAAAAGAAGGTCTAGGAGAGTAGGTTTAGGTTAGGTAGTTTGGGTTATCTAGTACATGAGTAACAATGTTATTACCACTGAAACCAAGCTTGTACAACAGGAATACCTTAAAGCAACCATTACGTTCGTGAGAAATAAAATTTCCAGTGTTAAAGTGCCAATCAGAAAATTGTCTGTGTTATTTTCCAGCCAAGGTACATGAAACTCATTCATGAGGACACCCATTAAAAAGACAACATTTCCTTCAAGAGTGGAACTGTTAGTTTGTATCTTTGGGGTGCACCAAGAGGGCGAGCCAGGCAGACAGACCCAGGGTGTCATAAAGTTACCTCAGGGAAGGGGCAAGCTTTTACAGAAAGGGATTCTTAGAGGCAGAACTCCCTATACTGTGGGCGCAAGTGATAGTCTCAGATACAGCCCTGAACTTTAATAGGTACTTGGCCACGGTTGTGCTGGAAGAGGACTCTCTTTTGTATAAAAGAAGAGGAAATAGAATAAAACCCTCGAGTGCATGAGGGAATACAGAAAGGCTAAGGGGAGCAATGGGGGGAGGCTCGGCTTACCCCAGACCATCCCTGTTAGTTCTTCCAGTAGCACCTTAGAGACCAACTAAGTTTGTCATAGGTATGAGCTTACGTGTGCATGCACACTTCTTCAGAAGTGTGTATCTGAAGAAGTGTGCATGCACATGAAAGCTCATACCTATGACAAACTTAGTTGGTCTCTAAGGTGCTACTGGAAGGATTTTTTATTATTATTTTGTTTTGACTGCGTCAGACCAACACGGCTACCTACCTGTTGGTTCTGTTAATAACAGGAGAGGTAGAATAAATAAGACGGAAGCAAGGGTCTTTCGTCACACCCCCTTCATCATGGAGAGGGAATCAGGGCACCCTCTGCACCCCACCCTACCCATGCCCAACAAGTACTAATTATTCAAGATGAGTTCCTTCTCCTAGAACTGACCTTTGCCCTCCATGAATTTCTTAACATAGCCATCCCACGGCCCGGGGTCTGGCTGTGTCACATTCATCTGGTCAAAGAAGAAGTAGGAGACCAGGTTGTCCTTGGCATTACGAGCAACATAGATCACCTGCAAGGAAGAATGGTATGAGGTCCAGCGCCGAGGGCCTTCTGGCGGTTCCCTCAGTGCAAGAAGCAAAGCTCCAGGGAACCAGGCAGAGGGCCTTCTTGGTAGTGGCGCCCGCCCTGTGGGATGCCCTCCCATCAGATGCTAAAGAGATAAACAACTACCTGACATTTAGAAAACATCTGAAGGCAGCCCTGTTTAGGGAAGTTTTTAATGTGTGATATTTTAATGTATTTTAATCTCTGTTGGAAGCTGCCCAGAGTGGCTGGGAAAACCTAGCCAGATGGGCGGGGTACAAATAATAAATTTCTTCTTCTTCTTCTTCTTCTTCTTCTTCTTCTTCTTCTTCTTCTTCTTCTTCTTCTTCTTCTTCTTCTTCTTCTTTCAGGGCAGGATTGAGGGGTGGGGGGTGGCAGGAAGGGATGAGGCAAGCAACACTTACTTACTTTGCATTTCTTTTCCCAAAAGCTTTTAGGAACAAGCTGGAAGGGGAGGTGGGTTTTGATCACACGAGGAGATGGGGTATCTACCAGAATGCTGACCCCTAAGGAAGAATCAGAGAAAGGGTTGGATGAGTTAGTCCGCTGCCTGTGGGGTTTCTTTCTTTAACAAGTGGGGCTGCGTGTGTGGGTTCTCTGGGCTCACCTGAAGGCACCGGGGGTGGAGAGCAAATTTCTAGAAATGGGATCCGGACGTACACGGGAGCTCGACGAGCTTTTTCCACATTGCCGCCGTTAAGGACCAGGTCAACAATCTCTTGAATCCATGTGGTACCTGAAAGCCCAGAGGAACAGTAAATATAGAGAGATCTGCTCTATATGGGGACGCAGGTGGCGCTGTGGGTTAAACCAGAGAGCCTAGGGCTTGCCGATCAGAAGATCACGGTTTGAATCCCCACGACGGGGTAAGCTCCCGTTGCTCAGTCCCAGCTCCTGCCAACCTTCAAAAGGTTGTTAAAGTGCAAGTAGATAAATAGGTACAGCTCCAAGCGGGAAGGTAAACAGCGTTTCCATGCGCTGCTCTGGTTCGCCAGAAGCGACTTTGTCATGCTGGCCACATGACCTGGAAGCTGTACGCCAGCTCCCTCGGCCGATAATGCAAGATTAGCGCTGCAACCCCAGAGTCGGTCACAAAAACTATTGTGATAATGCAAATCTCCTGACGGACCTAGGCTGAATCCTGAAATATAAAGAAATTATAAAATAAAATTTATGCCGATAAATAATGGGAGAGTAAAATAATAATAAAGTGTGTGTAGACCCACAAATTGTAAAAAGCATAATCAGATGAATTGGAAGTTAAAAGTGTGTATATATATCGTTAGTTAGTGTCCATGTTGTTTATGTTATTATATGTATTGTCTACCGGTATGTATTGTATATGTCATATGTAAATTGTTGTATAATAAAGGTTATTTTTAAATTTATAAAAAAAGAAGAAAAGCCCAGGGGAACAGAGATGGTAAGAGTTGTTCCAACAGTGAAACGGACCCCCTCAGAAGGTGGTGGGCTTGTTCAATGGAGGTTTTGAAGCAGAAGTTTGATGGCCTTCGATCATTCCTGCATGGCAGGGGGTTGGACTAGATGACCATTGGGGTCCCACCTCTACAATTCTATGATTCTGAGCCATTACGAATTAGGGGAGGGGACTCCTTTTCCCCTGGCAAACTGTGTACAGTCCAACTAGGAACAAAGTAGTCCAGTTCTTGAGTCCATTTAGTTCATTAATGTCAACTACGACTTGCAATGACCTATCTGTGGGGTCTTTCCCAGGCCTCCCTGGAAATGTTGGGCACTGAATCTAGAACCTTTTGGATGCAAAGTCAATGCTCTACCCCTGAGCTACAGCTCTTCCCACTGTTATTATTATTCCCAACTGCAACCAGGTTCAGGGCTGGTCCAGGACATTGTTGCCTGAGGTACAGCATCAAATGACACTCCCTTCCGTTAAATCAACGTCAACAGTACTCAGGGTCAGCCAAATTATTTTGGCATTTAAGGCAACACCCACCCACACCAATCCTACAATCATCTTTCTTCTTTCCCTGGCAGTAAAAATAAAACCACAGTTCCATACAATGCCCCAAATTAGCTTCCTGAGGTGAATTCACTCATCCTAGCTGAGCTGAAATCAGGGTTTGGTGAATCTGTCAATTTCCCTTTATCTCGGTCTTTCCAATCTTAAGTTCGGTTCTCCACACTTCCATTTACCTTTGGGATTTTATTATTTTTAAAGTCCTCACAAAATTGAAGTTGGAGTGAATTTCTCCTAATACATATACTGTACATACTTTGGCATGCAATTTTAACTAACATAAACATTTTTGCAGATTTCCCCAACTACCATGCATTTTGGGTACGTTATTTCCACAAATATTTGCATTTTGAGGTGAACTTTGCTCTAGCATAGGCACTTTATCTACGCTGCAAAATTTAAAGAAGTGTGAATTTTGAAGGCTTATGTTATCAGCCCCACAAGTGCTGTTGGGATCCGATTTGGCCCAGACAGAGGAAAAGGAAGAAGTGGGGGACTATACCATGGGAACCAGGGGTGGAGAAAGGGGATCTCCCCTTTCCACTCTGGCTTCAGCCATTTGGGAGGGGTAATAGGGATGCCAGCTCTTGCCTCCGACCCTTCAGTGGAGCAGAGTGTGTCCGTGGAAGCTGGGGAGAGCTTTTATAAGCCAAGGGGAATGGCTGAACAGGAGGAGGCGCCCTTGTTCCCCACAACTGAGCTCATGCTCGGTATTCCTGCAAGGCAAGAAAGTCTTACGAGTGAGTGCGTCACACCTCAACTTTAAAAACTTGGCGGGAGGAGTGGGGAAGCTTGTTGGGACATATTTGTTGCTCAGCCCATTTTGGAACTCCCTGCCCTGCTCCCAATTCCCAGCTCCAGAGGAGCGCTCCATCTGAATAAAAATTTCTTTAAATAAGTAAGAGCCTCAGTTGTGTTTTTGGGGAACAGGAGCCAGGACATGACTGTGTTTTGCTTCACATATTGTTTCCAAAAGTGCTGACTAGGCAGGTATACCTTGAATGTGAACTGCATGGACTTTATCCCTCATCCATAGATCAAACAAATGCAAAAGCATTTGCCCACGTTGCCTCCCCTTCTAATGTACAGTATAACTCTCTCTAACTATTGGCCATGCTAGCTTGACCTGTCCAACAACATCTGCAGGGCCACACCCTTGGTTCACTGTTGTCCCCCTCATGCTTCCATTACATTTTTTTGAGCAGCAGGTACAAAAAAACTAAGCAACAACATGTCTGCTACTTGTTTGTTCCACTTATTTAATATCCTTCTCTTCAGTCCTGAGGGCTTTCAACACTCAAGCATCTTGCAGTAACTTAAAATACAAATAAATGCTTTGCACATTGCACAATGAAACAAATTTTTGGAAAAACAACAACTTATGCATATGTTTACGTTTATGAAATAATGTACCTTCCTTTCGGAAAGAACTTTTTCTTTTCTTTTTTGTGCTTTTAAAGCCATTTCCTCTGCCAAGACACATATTTATGTAGCTCCCTAAGGTGACAATTGAGCAACCCTACAGCAAAACATGGGACGCGGGTGGCGCTGTGGTCTAAACCACTGAGCCTAGGGCTTGCCAATCAGAAGGTCGGCGGTTCGAATCCCCGCGACGGGGTGAGCTCCCATTTCTCGGTCCCAGCTCCTGCCCACCTAGCAGTTCGAAAGCACATCAAGTGCAAGTAGATAAATAGGTACCGCTCCAGTGGGAAGGTAAACGGCGTTTCCGTGCGCTGCTCTGGTTCGCCAGAAGTGGCTTAGTCATGCTGGCCACATGACCCGGAAGCTGTACACCGGCTCCAAGTGCCACAACCCCAGAGTCGTCCGCGAGTGGAACTAACGGTCAGGGGTCCCTTTACCTTTGCCTTTTTACAGCAAAACAAACACATGAAAGCAACCTAAGGAAATAAACCTCAATTTCTTCTCCCTTTCTCCCGATTTTTTTATTGGGCCCAGTGCATTTCTTCACCAGAGTAGCAGTCACCAGGATGGGCAAATCTGTCAATTTTGGTTTCTCTGTGTTTCTTACCTTTCCAGTCTTTCAGTTCTCCACATTTCCATGCTAGTTTGCTGTGTTGTTGTCATTTTAAAGTCACCATGAAAGTTCACCAGCCTTTTAGTGCGAAATTCCTCCATGTTTTTATATAGAATTTTGCCTAACATGCCCGTTTTTGCATAGCAATTTCTCCCAGAACAATGCATTTTTCTATGCTGTTTTCACTCACACATGCATTTGGATGCATATTTTACCTTTAGTACTGTATATTAATTTTTGTACACATCAGCTGGCTGGATTGCAAAATTTGGAGAGTGCCAAATAGGTTGGTTCGGGTTAAATTTCTCCCTAACAGTTCATCCTTATTTCCTGGATAACAGGATAACTTTGAGGGTACTTTGAGGTTTGTCTCCTTGGTCTTCCCCCACCCCACCCCACCCGTTTCCTTGGAAGGGTGGCACCTGTGATTGCTGTGGCCCTCCCCTTATCTTCTGTTTTTCCTCCTGCAGTCGCACAGCCCTAGTTCCCCACCCTGCCTGCTCCCCTTTCTGGTGTCTCACCTGCTTTGGGGTAAGTCGAGAGAAGCAAGTCATCTGGCCGCGCCTGGAAGTTTTCAATTGGAGCCCACTGTTGAGCAATGGGCTCCATCAGGGGGATCCCATGGACTAGCTCCAGCGGGAACCTCCGGAAGACCTCCTTGTGCTCGTGCAAGAAGTCGTTGTAGTCTGCTTGGTTGGCCATGGTCTGAGATGCAAGGGTATCACAAAGAAAGCAGCAGCCTCCTGCGTATACCCTCTGGAGTTACTGTATTCTCTAAGAAAGTTCTCCACTTCCACTCCACAACTGTGCTTCTCTTTCTGCTTCCAGGCACAGTTGCTTACCAGCCTGTTTTATTTCATCACTCTTATGCAATCTAAAGGGCAACAGGCAAGTTCCTTATTCAGGAAAAGTCCAACCCCAGGAAACAGCTTAGATTTTATCATTTCAGCCCAGCCCATTGTTTTACCAGCCAACAGAATGGCTGCAGGGGGTGTATGGGTGGAGTATGGGCAGACTGAATTCTATGCTTTTTCTCCGAACACTCCAAGAACCTCCAATTTGTTCATTTTGTCTGCTGTTTGCCTAGATCTCAAGAGTCCTCTGCAAGTAATCCAAGAATCTTGGCTGCTTCTTCTACCCTCAGCCTGAAAAGCCTCTTTTCCTCTCGCAGGAAGGAAATCCAGACTTCACACAAGTTCTTTCAAAACACAACTACCAGTAAACTCTTTCCATTGCCTGGTGGAGGGATTTTATCGGAGCCATTGGCTTTCCTGTGTTGAAATTATTTGGCTCAGTGCCATAGTGTGTAAAAAAATAATAACTAAGAGATAATAGCAAGTACTGTAATAGCTAATGGAGGAATGACATAAGAGCCCCTCTGGGTATACAAACAACAAATATACAGTATAGCTGTGTGTGTTTTTGTCGGTGAGGGAAAACTCCAAAATCCACAGTTGAGCCATCATCTTTACTGGGACTAAGGAAAACATAACAAATTAGCAAGTGAGTTCTGCAGAATTCATTCATAGGCTTAGTATCTGAGTGGTCCACGTTAGCAAAATGACTGGGATAATGCAGACGGAGTCAAGAGGAAAAATAAACAGATCAAAATAAACAGATCAAATTTACTGAGGAGAACAGATATCTTGGTCTCAAAAACAAATCAAGAGGCAATAGAGGCCCAGAGTTACTCTGTCTGGCCTAGAGAAAGAACCCTGGGATATTGTACATGGCAGTCAGAAAGTCCACAACTTCCACCTCCCATCTTCATGTTGGGAAATATTTCCCAGGTTAAAATTCCTGTGTCAGCAGCGCAAGAGACCTGCCAGAAAAGAAAACATAGCACCCCCTGTCTAGAATACTCACAAGTCACAGATCTCCTACTCTAAACGCAATACAGCTGCAATTCTGTGCACACTTACTTGGAAATATGCATTATTGATCTGGAGGATAGGATGTATATTTCCATAGAGCTGTGGACACTTAAAGCATGGGCGTAGCCAGGGGGGGCAAGGGAAGCTGCCCCCCCAATCAAGTAAATAAATAGAAATACCTCTGCTCCCCCTAACATAAATCCTGGCTATGCCCATGATTTAAAGGAATTTCGAGGATACCCTCGAAATATGTCTGCTCCTGCCCCTTTCACGGTTCAGTAAAAAGTATATTTAGTGAATAGTTTCAAAACAGAAGGGACAAGGCTCAATTTCGCGTGGGGTACCATACCCTTGAAAGGCATGGAAGTCAGTCAGGAGGTCCGTGATCTTGCCCTTTCTCAAATACTAGAAAGGCGCTCTGCACATATCTCAGAAGCGCTCTCAACAGAGCCGATTCCTAACGCCCGATTCGAGCGCGACCCCTAGTGGACATTTATGCCAAATGCAACCCTCAGCGTCCCGTCATCCCCCGGCTTCCCAGTGCTGTCAATCAAGAGGACCGAGCGCCCCACCTTCGACCTGCTCCTCCCCAACGTGGCCGGCCTTTGCTCCGGCTCGCCAGCGCGGGCGAAGCCCAAGTGAGGTCGGAAGTGGCGTCGTCGCGGGCAGGTGCGGGCGAGCGGGCGCTAGAGTGAGGGCGGAAGTGGCGTCAATGGCCAGGGTAGGGGGGAAGAGGAAGAAAAGGGCTGGTGCATTTGGCGTGCGGGGTGCCGGAGGGACGGGAGGATGGTGCTGATCAAAGAGTTGTGAGTACTGAGAGGGGTGTGGGGTGCGCCAGCGTGGGTGGTGCAGGGCATGGGAAGAGTTAACTAGGCAGTGGGGAGGGGGCTTTCCTAAAAAAGGGTGGGCGATAGACAAGGGACCCGTCTGCATATGGCTGCCCCTTTCTACGGCTCTTCCTTCTGTATTTTGCTGGGGGTTTTTAGAGCGCCTAATAATGCGCGCTGGGTGAGAGCTGATGTTTTGGATGAATGGGGCCTTTTGTTTCTGCAATGTAACGGGCGGCGCTTTCTCATATTCCTCTGAAAAGCAGAAGCGGGGGTAGGGGTCGTCTTGGCCCATTCGGTTTACCCTGCTAGGAGGTTTCTCACACACCCAGTGCTGGAATCCATCTGGGGTCCCTGACCCGTCATGTTTTCCCGACAGGAGGCAGCCTGGCTGCCTGCACACTTGGCTTGCATTATAGTTTATACCGTTATTCTCCATTTCGATGTATCTTTTTTTCTCTCTTCCCCACCCTCCACCCATGTTTTTCCACCAAAGCTTAATAGAATAATCAGTGAGGGAGGAGAGCAAATGAGAAGTGCCATTCTCGGATTCCTGAATCCATCATAATCTTTGTGCACTGCTCAGCTCACTTTCTTTAAACTGAGGCCTGTTGATTTCCAGGAACTTATTTCGGAGGAAACACGAAATGTTTGCAGTTTCAGAGTGTTACCGCAAATCACGCTGGGCACTGTTTCAGGGGAAGTTCACAGCAGCAGATTTATCTTTGTTAAAGCCGGCTGGGGCATGCGCTGGAGGAGAATTGTAGGAGAAAAGACCTTGGGGGTGGGGAGATGACAGTCCAACTGTAGCACATACAATAACATTGCCTCACTTCCAGGGAGAAAGCCCCTTTTAATTCAGTAAGGCTTACTTCTGCATAGGCCTGTTTAGGAAGGTTCTCTGTGCATATTAATGTGCTCTTCCTCAGGGCAAAGGAGACAACCTGCTTTGTGTTTCGATTTCAGCGAAACTTCTGCAAACCCTTTAAAGCACATCTCCCCTGCCTCCATGGGATTCTGGGCACTGTAGTTTACCTCTCACAGAGTTGCAATTCCCAAAAAGGCTCAACAGACTACAGTTCCCATAGTTTCTCGAGGGGAACGTGTGCTTCTAATGGTACTTTAAAGGTATACCATGTACACGGCCTTCAAGTTTTGAGATAGCAGGGTCCTGCATATGTACGGTATTGCAATGTCTTATATATGTGCTCACCTTGGCAGACTGTTTGGAAATTGCAGCAAGTGTTCAGTGCGGCTGCCAGACTGATAATAGGCACTAGACAACAAGTACCTATTACTGTACTCTCATTTGGCCCAGCTGCAGTGGCTCCCAATGGGTCCCTGAGACCAATTCAAAGTTCTGATTTTAGCCTAGAAAGCTCCCCACAGTTCAGGACCCCAATACCTAACAGAACGCCTCTGCCAACACATGCCCACACTGGCCCTGTGGTTGCCATCAGAGGCTTTCCTCTTCCTCCAAGAAAGGTTCTGTGACTGGCAACAAGGGAAAGGACATTTTGACTTCTCTCTCCTCCCACCCCATCTATGGATTGGTCTCCCCGGTGAGGCCCACCTGGTGTCAAGTTTAATACCTTTTTGGCACCGGGTAAGATCTTCCTCTATTTCCAGGCCTCTGGTGGTATTCGATAGGCTTGCTTATTAATTTAGTGTTACTGTTTTAAAGCTGCATTTTACGTTATGGCTCTTATTCATTGGTGTTTCTAAATTTTTGTACACTTTGATATATCATATTGTAAGTTGTTTTAAGACTAGTTTTAGTGGCAGTTTTCTAGAAACTTAATAATAATAATGATAGTTCAGATGCAACAGTTGTGCAATAAATGGTCTTGGTTGAACGGTCTGTTAAATACATTCCAGGGTGAATAAAGTGTGTATGTGCTTTTTATCCGGTGGAGTGTGAGGGCTTGGGCACTGGAGGTTTCCCTCTCTAACTCTTGTTTCTCTTTCCTCTCCCTTCCCCACCCCCCCACCCCCACTCCACCATGCTGCTTTTATCTCCATCCTCCAAAACCAGCCGGGTCGTGCTGCCTTGCTCCGTAGAGGAGGTAAGTTCCATATTTACATGCAGTGGTATTAGGAAGTATGCAACCTTGCTGACCCCCTAGTTCAGGGGTCCCCAAACTTACCCGGCTTTGGGCCGGTTCCTCCGGCGCCGATCGCACAGTGGGCCGCGCACTTGCTTTTTCTGGTGCAGTGCGGCGCCGGAAATGGCTTCTGCGCATGCACAGACATCATTTCCGGTGCACTTCCAGGTCGGCACGGCACCAGAAATAGCTTGTGCGCGTGCGTATGGGAGCGCATTCCCCCACCCTCTGGCCCGCATGTGTGCACAAGCTATTTCTGGCGCCGCGCCGACCCAGAGATGGGCAAACACACCGCGGCGCGCCAGTAAGAATGGGTGGCGGGGGTCGGCGGGGGCCGCACAATTGGCTTGCACGGGCCGCATCCGGCCCCCGGGCCATAGTTTGGGAACCCCTGCCCTAGTTAATCAAGGGGAGGGGTTGGCATAAATCAGCAGAAAGTTTGGGGTGCTTTTCTTCCTGTTTTTCAGAGGTGCAACCAGAACCAAAAACCAAAAGGGCATTGCCCTTTCTGTGTCTCTTTCTGGCTCCCTGTTCTCTCCCTCTCCCTCCTCACCCAGCAGGAGTTGGGGCAGGCAGGCCTTGCCAAGTGACTCCTATGGCCTTCCTCATCCCCAAGACCTGTGCCCTATTTGAAGGCCAATGGGGCAGGAGTATTTCCCCTTCCCTCTTTCCCAGTGCTTGTAATGATCTTAACAGACTTCATCAAATTAGTTCAAAAGTCTCCAAACTACATCTGAAAGTAGTTTCCAGAATTGCCAAGTGATCAAAATTTGAATCAAATTTGTTTCGGCTTAGAACTTTGAACGATTTCTAGTTTTATCTTCAAGTTCGTTCTCTCGTCTGTGCTTTTCACTCTGTAGACTCTCATCTTAAGTTTAATTTATACTTTTATTTTATACTTCAGCACAGGAGCCTTTTGAATACCGAAAAAAATTCTTGAGGATCATTTGGATCAACTTGGAACTGTGACCTGAAGGCAACTACTTTGTTTTGTAAAGGGACAAATTTGAACTGGGATGAGTCCCTTTGGGGGCATGACAAACTTGAATCTCCTGTTTAAAATGCCCATTTCCAACCTCTGCTCTTTCCCTCTTCAGTATCAGGTGGGGCAGTTATTCTCTGTTGCTGAAGCCAGCAAGAACAACACTGGTGGCGGCGAAGGGATTGAGGTGCTAAAAAATGAACCTTACGAGCGTGAAGGGGAACGGGGGCAGTTCACCCACAAGATCTACCACCTCCAGAGGTAAGGTCCTTCCTGGGCATGGGCATCCAAAGGCATAGGCTTCCTCTGATGCCCTGTTTTTCTTTCTCTTGCAGCAAAGTTCCTGGATTCATTAAGATGTTCGCCCCTGAGGGGTCCCTAGTTGTTCACGAGAGAGCCTGGAATGCCTATCCCTATTGTCGAACGGGTGAGCCAGGGAGAGGGATGGGAGGAGGCGCTATGTCTGTAACTGGGACTCCCTAGATCAGGGCCTCCCAAACTTGGGTCTCCAGCTGTTTTTGGACTACAGTTCCCATCATCCCTGACCAATGGTCATATTAGCTTGAGGTGATGGGAGTTGTAGTCCAAAAACATTTGGAGACCCACGTTTGCGGAACCCAGTCCTACCTCGATGCTTTGGTAGGGGAACAAATTTGTCTGGAGTGTTCTCATTTTTTTTCAAACTCTCTATCTTGAACAATGGCTGAGTGGCAAAAATCCAGGGGTTGTTTGGCAGAGATTCTGGAAGTGCCGTACACGCCATTCATCATTGCCCTGCTTAAGCTGAGAATATAACCTAGAAATGTACCCAGCAGACTCCTGCAACAAGCAGCCTATTGGCAAACTCTTTTCTTACATTACTGCTCTTCTCATTGACACAGGTCAGAGGAACCTTAAGTTTCCACAGAGTTTGAAAAAACATTCATTTTGAGCATGTGCTGGGAAGGTTTTCATAGGCCAAGGGCCACATTCTCATTTGGGCAACTTTCTTCGGACGGTGTTGGGTTTGTCCTGGGGCAAAAGTGGGAGAACCAACAAATGCAAATTATACATTTGTACAATTGGTTTCTACACAAACTCGCAAGCCCCGTCCAGTCCAGCAGGAAACATTATCAAAGTTCAGGGACAGTCAAAACTGGTGTGGGAAACCTTTGGCCCTCTAGATGTTGCTAAACTACAATTCCCATCATCCCTGGTTTTGGCCATGTTTGCTGGGGCTGATGGGAGTTGCAGTTCAGCAACAGCTGGAGGACCATAGCTTCTCCACACTTTGTCTAACCTGCTGGATATATTGGGCTAAAACTGTCCTGTGTGATTTGGGCTACATAAATGGCAACTGTGGCTAGAGAAGACTTATATCAAGCTGATTAGGGAAGGTTTTTAGTTTCATTATCCTGCACTAACATGTTTCTGTCTTTCTCTTCTTTCTTGTGGTCCCGTCTGCTGCAGTTATTACGGTAAGTGACTTGGGGAAGGGACATCTGTGGGTGGGTGGGTTGGGCAGCGCTTCTCAGTGAACCCCAACTCCCCCAGATTCTCTGGGTACATCTGTGTCCTCGCCTATCTCCAGTAAGCTATGGCACATCCCCTACCCGATGAAGTCCACTTCTCATGAGTCACACACCCACATCCCAGAATGTCGCAGAGCATTCTGGGCAATATGTCTACTCAAGTCATGTGTGGCTTTAGGTCCGCGTGTGCTCTTGTTACCGCAGAGTATTCTGGGTAACCATTCTTCTCTCCTCCCCACCTTTTCCTTTTTGGACAGAATGAATATATGAAGGATGATTTCTTCATCAAAATTGAAACCTGGCACAAACCGGATTTAGGTGACCAAGACAATGTAAGTGACGGGAATGAAACGCCACGTTTTATCCACAGAACCAGGGTGCCCAAGTCCCGCTGAATTGTACTTGCTATTAATAGAAAGACCGTGGGCACAGATGCACTGTTTTATTATTAAGGGGGGGGGACACACACTGGTATTTGATCAACCAGCATTTTTTCTTTCTGCACAAAGAAAATATTTTTTATCCGGAATAGTAGTTGTTATTTACTGTATGTCACTTATGAGTTGCTTCCTGTGAGGCATCTTGAAGCGATTTACAATACAATGGCATATATAAAATAGTTGCATATGTAAAAACAACTGAATACAAAACACAAAAAATCAAACACAAAAATGCTTTTAAAATAACGCCACATACAGGAAATCAGTTCAGATCCAGGATAGATACCAGTTGGGATAAATAATTTAGACTTTGTTAAGGTTCCATTGCATATATAATGGGAAATAAAGCACTTATTCTTGCAAAGATCATGAAAGCACTTGAAAGAGGAGACTGCATGGAAGAGAAACATGCTTTATAATTAACTATTGGATGCAGTTTGGGGTTACAGAGGTATTTTTCTCTTCTAAATGACTGAAATACTTGGCAGTATTGAGGGATGCAATCGTAAGGTACTGTATTTAACTTTCTGTGATTTTTATTGAAGCAAATCTGGGTTACATATGTTATTATTATTTAATTTCTATACAGTCATGAGAAAATTTAATTCTGTGGTTTTGCATATCAAGACATAACAATCATCTGTTTTAGCAGGTCTTAAAATTAAGTAAATACAACCTCAGATGAAGAACAACATATGACATATTACTCCGTGTCATGATTTATTTAGCAAAAATAAAGCCAAAATGGAGAAGCCATGTGTGCAAAACTAAGCACACCTTATGATTCAATAGCTTTTAGAACCACATCTAGCAGCAATAACTTGAAGTAGTCATTTTCTGTATTACTATATCAATCTCTCACATCATTATGGAGGAGTTTTGGCCAACTCTACTTTAATTTTGCTTCAGTTCTTTGAGGTTTGCTGGCATTTGTTTATGCACAGCTCTCTTAAGGTCCCACCCAAATTTTGTGTGTTTTGATGTAAAATACATTATTATTATTATTATTTATTAAATTGAATACATTGATTGCCTAACACTCGTTATCTTTAAGCCAGTACAAAGCATATACAGTGGCACCTCGGTTTGCGACCACAATTGCTTCCGGGGAGCCGGTCGCTCCCCGAGTTTGTCGCTCCCCAAGGGACGCTTATGCGCACGCTGCGCAGATTGCTTCTGCGCATCTGAGCACTGTGAAACCTGGGTGTAAACACTTCCGGGTCCGCGGTGGTCGGAAACCGAAGCGGTCGCTCCCCGAGGTGGTCACAAACCGAGGTACTACTGTATCATAATACAGAAGCATATTAAAAAGTCAACAAAGCCCAATCAAACTTTCAGTGCTGGTGACTCCCATTTTTGTTTCGGGTGAGGACATAAAAACTCTTCTATCTGCAGGTCCACAGCCTCGATGCGGAAACTTGGAAAGATGTTGAGGTGGTCCATATAGATGTCGCTGATCGGACGCAAGTGTCAGATGATGTAAGAGGCAACCTTGGTTTTCGTTTGGCAGTTGGAAGAGTGTTTGGCAAAGGTTAACATGACACAGAAGGCAGGGGAATTCTGGGAGGGAAGGCGCCCTTGCCAGCTGTCTGCCTTCTGATGGGAAAGAAGGATCCCTTTGTGGCTTCGGAATGTGAAAGCCGTGAGCACAAAGGGAATCTTTTTGGTTATTGTAGCATCTGCAAACGCCCTACATGGAACCATTTGTTCTTTCGAATAGCCCTAGATTGGGAGAGCTCAGGAGAACAGTACCCCAGTGATCCTGCCCACCGCTACCTGGCCTGAGGGGCCTTCATTTCCACGCACAACTCGTTCCTCTTCCTTCTCCCTCCTTTATCCCCCCAACATTGACAGAGAAAGGAAGTTTGCTTATATCTAGCCAGGCTCCACGTTGTGATCTCATTTGTTCCTGCTGGCCCATGGCCTACAGAAGGGATGAAAGGAGATCCCCCACTCTGAGTGAGGAGAGGCCCCCGAGTGGAGAGCTTGTCTCTGAGCATATGCTGAACACTTTCTCTTCGCCACCAAGTGACTAGTCTATTCTCTACATCCTTAGAGCGAAGGTAACAGTAGTGGTGGCGACGGCTGGTACCACTAAAACCGCATTATTGCTCAGCTTTTTGCACTGCTCGTAGTATCCAAAATAGTGCCCTTTTGCTTTCAGGGTTTCAGATGCTCTCAGGCCCTGGTTTTTTTTGTGTCAAGAGGAATCTGCCCTTTCTGACTGCTTTTCTACCTGCTGGACAAAGATCTTCATGGCATTTATCCAACTCTGCCCCCCCCCCCCCTGTATCTCATACTGCTGACATTCTCATCTCTGCTCTCTTATCTTTCAGGATTACAAGCCAGATGAAGACCCGGCTCTTTTCAAATCACTGAAGACGGGCAGAGGGCCTCTTGGTCCTGACTGGAAGGTACGTCCAATCCCCTGTCTTGTGATTTGTTTCAAGGCGCCTTATGGGATGCAATTCATAAAGGAAATAATAGATAAATGAATGATAGCAAAACTTATGAACCAGCCTGTAAGTGTGTTCCATCCATACATCTCGGGCCTCTAGAGTTCTTCGTTGTTCTGAAGACAGGCTTTGAAGACAGGCCTCGGTCCTATATACCTGAAGGAACGTCTCCATCTGCGTTGCTCAGCCCGGACACTGAGATCCAGCGCCGAGGGCCTTCTCGGTAGTGGCGCCCGCCCTGTGGAACGCCCTCCCATCAGAGGTCAAGGAGATAAACAACTACTTGACATTTAGAAAACACCTAAAGGCAGCCCTGTTTAGGGAAGTTTTTAATCTGTGATATTTTCAACAACAACAACAAAACCGTTTTTGGTGAGGACCATGCCTGTACACAAATATCAACACAACAATAATTAAAAATGTTAAAATTCATTGCATACTATCCCAACAAAACCTTCATCCCACAAAACAGGAAGAGAAGGAAAACAAGCAACGAGTTAAACAGACGATGAAGGGGTCTTTACTTTATCATCCATAAATCTTTCCCTGGCTTTCATGGCCTTCATCACAAAGACCGCTACCACATGGGTAATTCGTGGGTTAGCATCAACTAACAAAAATTTTACTCTATCTTCAGGATTGATTATAGAGTTGGTTATAATTTGCAGCATCGCGTCTCTAAAGCCCGAATAAATGGGGCAATAGAGGAGCTAATGTATAAGACCCTTTTTAATTTTCATGAAGCAAGGGCATAAACGGTGTTCTGCTGGGATTTTTGTAAATCTACCGGTCAGGTATGCAGTTGGCAATGTTTGAAACTGGGCCATAGTGAAAGCTCTCCGAAGGGTGGGATCAGTGATATCCACTAGGTAGTTGGCACAGATTTTGACTGCTTTTACTCGGGGAAACCAGTAGGAAACCCCAGAATTTTTTATCTTCGTGGTGTCTAAAAAGGTGTCTTTTTCAAAGATCCATTCCCGAACTTTATCAGGGCTCCACAGTTTGAGAGTATTAAACTCAGGTAGATTGTATCTGGATAGAATGTCTAATAGGTTTTGACGCCAAGTAGTATTATGTTGTAAAGATGCAAAACCTTGTTTAGCCAATAAGGTGTTCGAGGCATTTGCAAGGTTGATGAAAAAACACAGAAATCTTAAGTGGGCCCTGGCAGACACAGAAGGTAATCCTACTTCCACTCTTAAGAAGGCTGCCGGGGTACCCTGAGGGAGTGTGATATTTTAATGTATTTTGGTATTTGTTGGAAGCCGCCCAGAGTGGCCGGGGAAACCCAGCCAGATGGGTGGAGTATAAATAAATAAATAAATAAAATAATAGTGTGACCCCAGGGGCCTGCAGGTTTCATCTTAGCAAAGCAAAATGTGTGCTTGCTGTGGCACCAGCCCCAAAAGATGGAGTCTTCTCAGTGACCTTTTAGTCATGGCCAGGAAGAGAGAAAGCAAGTGTTGCAGTGGTCACTGGGTACATGAACCTGCTGAAAGATGGGTGGGGGTAGGGGTCTTATCAAAACTGGAAGGTGCTGCACCCATCGCCTTCTGTATCTGCTGCCAGGGCTGGGGCTGTGAGAGACATCAACAGCAGTCACTCCATGTCCTTGCCCATGTGGAAGTAACACCCATTTGCTTCTACAGCCAGGAGATTCAGCTGCAGAATGGGATTTGTAGGAACTCTGGAGAACGGGGGGGGGGGGATGACTTACAATAGTCAGGGCAAAGGTTTATATATCGCTGTCTGTTCTATTGTGTTTTAAATACATTGCAAGCTGCCTTGAGAACTTTGGTTAGTAGGCATGGTGTAAATGAAATATATAAAAAAGGGTAAATCTCTTTTTCATCCCAGCAAATCCCCCTTCAGATGCTTCGCCTATAAGAGAAATCTCCACAAGTTTGCTTTGAAACTGCAGCGGCAACTCCAGGCCTAATCTTCTTGGCTTCTTCCTTTCTCCCCCTTCCCCTTCCCCCTATCTCCCGTCCATTAGCGGGAACTAGCCAACAATGAAGATTGCCCCCACATGTGTGCCTACAAACTTGTGAGTGTGAAGTTCCGCTGGTGGGGTCTTCAAGGCCGAGTGGAAAAATTTATCCAAAAGGTAAGAACAGGCTGAGGCCGCTGGCTCTGATCTGCATTGGAGCCGGCTTGGATAGGAACAGATGGCAGAGCGATATTAGCAAATGGGATTTGAGACTTTCTCCAGCGTTGTTGAGGGTTTTTTTAGGGGCGGGAAGAGGTGGGGGTAAAAAACCCATCTTGAGCTTGCTCTGCAGAATGCAAGCCAAGGACTTTTACCTTCAAAGAGAGAGTGTAGACCAGGCATCCCCAAACATCGGCCCTCCAGATGTTTTGGACTACAATTCCCATCATCCCTGACCACTGGTCCTGTTAGCTAGGGATCATGGGAGTTGTAGGCCAAAACATCTGGAGCGCTGCAGTTTGGGGATGCCTTGTGTAGACTATTCTCTCCACCTCAAGGTCTCTTGCATTCTCGTCAACCTGTTTTGTTGAAACCTTTCTTCTCTTCCTACAGCAAGAAAGACGCCTCTTTACCAACTTCCACAGGCAGCTATTTTGCTGGTTGGACAAGTGGGTGGATTTAACCATGGCTGACATTCGACGGATGGAGGAAGAGACACAGAGGGAGCTTGATGAGGTATTTTGGGGCAGAGGACCAGGTTTGTGGGTGTTGAGGCGCACATGGTTTGGGTTGGGAGAGCGTCCCTTACTTTTGTGCTTGAACTCTTGTGGGTGGAAGGCCAGAAGTACAACTTTCCCTGTCACTGGGTCTTGAAAAGATGGCTTTGCCCATACAAGCCTGATCTCTGAGATCATTTGAGGGTGGCCTGCTTCAGATGCCATTGTTGACGGAGCGTAAGGTGGATGGGGTCAAGCAGCCAGGCCTTTTCTTTTCATGGTTTCCTTATTGTGAAGGCCTTCCCAAAAAGGCCTTCCATGGCCAGCTCAGTTCCCACTTGTAGAGGCTTAGTTAAAACCCTTTCTTTTTTGTTTTCCCGCAGCTAGTCTTGAGGCTTTGTTGATTTCTTTTTTTAAAAAAATACAAATCTTTATTTTAATATCACAGAATAAGACATTATTTCACACATTAAAATACAATAAATTGATTTAAGAATAATCTATACAGACAAAGAAAAAGAAAAAAGAAAATCAAAGAAGATCAAGAGTAAATATATTACCGCATAACTATACCAGAACGGAAAAAAAAGAAACAACAATAAAAGATTCTTTATATGCTTCCACCACCTTCTACACAGAAGTATTGTGTTTCATTATTCTACTGGTCTGTCCTTTGATAATAAATTGTCATTTTTCCTTTTGTATACAATAATTTTTCACCTTAAAATTTCCCACCTATTTTCATATCCTGCTGGGTTAGTCTAGGCATAACCATGTATTATTTCCCATACCTGATTTTCTTAAGGCTTTGTTGATTTCAATGAGCTGAGTTGTTGTTTTTGTACTTTGGGATTAAATGTGGTTCCTGTCTTGCCCAGAGAGTATTAATGCTTTAAACCCTCAAACCCTATAATGTTTGGTAATATGCTGATGCATTTAAATACAATTGTCATTTATTTTTATTATTATTATTATTATTATTATTATTATTATTATCATTATCATTTTTAAAAACCTTTTTTAATTTAGTGGCAAATCTTTCTGGCAAGGCCATGTGGAAGTAAACAGAACCAATATTACCACCATGTAAGACTTGGAAGTTATCCAGCTGCTGAAGGATCTTGTTTTGTTGCAGATACGCCAGAAGGGCACTGTGAGAGGAATGACTGCAGGGGACGAATGAGCGTCCCCTATTGCCTGGGCCGAGAAGTAACAAGGTAGAAGAAATTGGGAGAGTGGAAAGCTTTACATAGTTATGGGTAGAAACTCTGGGTGAGGGTGGGAGGAAACAGTGATCATACCTTGGCCTCATCAAGCCATGATATGCATGTGCCTATGCCCCCCCCCCAGCCAATTTGTGGCATGAGGAAACAAGCCTGGGTGCCTCTGATTAACCAAAGTTTCCCGTATTGTCAAAACTTGGGAGATACAGTTACCACATTTGGAACAAGCAACGATATTAAGGCAACTTAGAACTATGGTTTTAATATGTGGGCTTGTTTTGGAGCTGGTAACCACCGTTTCCTGGTTCAGATGAAACCGGAAACTATGGTCAACTAGAGACTTTCTGGTTTGTTTGCTCCTGCCATGCAGAGAAGGCCAACTTGTCTTTTTAAAGAATATTAAATGAGACGGAAAAGGAAAGGTGCTGCTTTTCGCTGCTAATACTTTCTTTTTGTTGTCTTTCTGTCCCAGGTGCAGTGCCCTTTCTGACCTGAGATTGGACCTCTCTTCGTGGGACTCCGCTCTCCCTCCCCATGCCACCTTGGGAGGGGAAGATGGGCCCCCGTTCTTTTCCGTCCTTTTGGTCCGAAAATACTGTATTCAAAACTGACCCTGCTTCTGCCGGCACGGGAAACCCCCAGGAAACTGCCCTGCCCTTCTTACTGATCATGGATTAATAGGTGCCCCACCACCACAAGTGGGGCCTTAAAAGGGGGAGGCAAGGACCTTCCAGGGTGGGGTGGGGATTTCTCTCTTATTTTTGCCCTGCAGGAGCAGGGCTGCATGACTATTAATAAGATTAATCTTAACATTATTTGAAATTGGGGTATTGGGGTAGGGAGGGGCTTTCTATAGGCCAAAGGGAAAGGAAGATCAGGAATGCCTAAATGGGGGTGGGGAGGAAGAAAACGAGTGAAACTATAAGGAGCATCATTTTTGCCTTCACTGCGGATTTAAAATGGTCTTTCAGAGAGGCATGGAAGCGCTGCTTCAGCACCACATTCATTTCCTGGGATTGTGGGGAACAGTGACCGTAGCAGTTTCATTCTCGGTTCTTCCTGTGCCATAGGGTGGAGTTAAAACGTGCCACTAAACTGACTTGTTTGTTTTAGGTAGCAAAGTTCATCTGCCCTGTTTCCAAAGAAGGCCACATGTGGCTAAAATTTTCAGGGTCTGTTTCTTGACCCTTCATTTCCTCCTTTTTAAATGGCACTGAACTCTACTCCTAGGTTGTTGTTTTTTTATTTTAATCTTCTTTCCCCTGTCCCTCATATCCCAGTTGTGTTGGTGGGAAGGGCATGTAATTTCCCCCCACTTGGGAGAGTCACTCTGAAACATTTCAGCAGCCCCTTTGGGACTTAAGTGAGGGGGGGAGTGGAGGCATTTAAGGCCCAATAGTGCATTACTAAGGATCTGAACAGTATTTTTTTTAAGCAAGAAAAACACTGAAATCTTTTTTTAAAAAAGTAAAACAATAAATAAACTTGAAGTTGAGTTCTTGTCCAGTTTCCTTGTGGGGTGGGTGGGAGACACAGGGAGGGTTAGTGGCTGCTGTGGCTCATTTGAGTACCTCATAGAGTAGGGTGAGATCTTGCAAGTCCAACCCTATGTCAGTGGAGGAAATTTGCTGATCTGGATAACGTAGTTACCTGGCTTCTGCTTAATAAAAAACAACAGCAAGAAAACCTCTAGCCATGGGAATATCCACCACCTTCTAAGGCAGCCTGCACACACTCACAAACAGCTCATACAGTCAGGAAGTTATTCTTAAATGTTTCATCCAAAACCTGTTTGTCCTTAGACCCTGTAGTTCCGGACCTTCCCTCTGCAGCAGCACAGAATAAATCTTCCCCATATGTGGCAACTTTTTCAGGAACTGAGTAAGATGTCTACTTTTCACCTGTTAATCAACTTTGCTCCAGGCTAAACATACCCAACTTCCTCAAGGGTTTTGGTCCCCTATTTTGTTTCTTTCCTGCAGTATGAAATGGGCTAGAGAGAAGCTGGTGTGTGTGTGTGCTGGGGTTTTTTTCTTTTTTTTTATGTACCCGATGCATAAGTTCCCAGAATAAATTACAGTGGTACCTCGGGTTAGGAACTTAATTCGTTCCGGAGGTCCGTTCTTAACCTGAAACTGTTCTTAACCTGAGGTACCACTTTCGCTAATGGGGCCTCCCGCTGCCGCCACGCCATTTCTGTTCTCATCCTGAAGCAAAGTTCTTAACCCGAGGTCCTATTTCTGGGTTAGGGGAGTCTGTAACCTGAAGCGTCTGTAACCTGAAGCATCTGTACAAACCTGCTCAGTCCTCCTTCCTCACCTCTCTTTTTTTTTCCCCTGTGGGGAAAGGCAAGAACTGACTTAATAAAGCTACTGCTTCCCCAGCAGGGTGAAAGAGAAGCTCTACTTCCCTCTTCCAGCTGTGAGGAACCTTTGGCCCTCTAGATGTTGCTGAACTACAACTCCCATCATCTCAGCCCATTGGCTATGCTTGCAGAGGCCAGTGGGACTTCCTTACCCCTTCCCCCCCCCCCGCTAGACCAATTGCAGTCATTAACAGTCGTTAACAGTCATCAACAGGTTTACCACTCCTATCAGCCCATCACCCATTCCCATCACCCCCACCCCACCCCCACCCTCTGAATATACATAAGGGTCTGGTGGCTTCTGTTTCAGTGTATCTGAAGAAGTGTGCATGCACACGAAAGCTCAGACCAAAATAAAAACTTAGTTGGTCTTTAAGGTGCTACTGAAGGAATTTTTTTATTTCTATTATTGTTTACTATATACATTCCATTGTTCTGCTGAACACAACTTCCTCCTTTTACCTCCTCGGTTTTCTAAGTCATCATCATATATAGTGCACTTTATCATCTCCATATCTCTGTCATCTTCTTAATTACATTACCATATTTGAATATATCTATATTGTTTCTGTTGTAGGTTTTATGTCAATCCTGTTAGTGTCTTTATAGTCTTACAGTACTCCTTTAGATATTCCACAAACTTACTCCAATCTTTTTGGAACTTCTGGTCCTTCTGTTCCCTTATCCTTCCTGTCATTCTGGCTAACTCTGAATACTCCATCATTTTAACCCTCCAGTCCTCAATTGTTGGAGTTTCTGTTGATTTCCATCTTTGAGCCAACACCATTCTGGCTGCTGTGGTGGCGTACATGAATAGTCTTTGATCTTTTTTAATTTCATTTCCCATTAATCCTAATAGGAAGCTTTCTGGGTTTTGGGGAAATGTATATTTTAATATCTTTTTTAATTCATTATAAACTAGTTCCCAAAATGTTTTAACTTTTTCACATTGCCACCACATATGATATTTTTCTCCATCTTTTTGGTTACATTTCCAACACTTTCTGTTTTTTTTTGTTTTTGTTTTTTGTTTTTTGTAAATCTTTGCCAACTTGACTGGTGTCAGGTACCAGTGGTACATCATTTTCATTATGTTTTCTTTTAAAATTGTACACTCTGTAAACTTTATATGTTGGTTCCATAGCTTATGCCACAAATCATATTCTATATTACTGTATAACCAAAATCTGCTGCCCATATGTTCATCACCTGCTTCGCCCACTCATCCTTGGTGTTCCACTCTAGTATAAGATCGTACGTTTTTGACAACAGTTTATATTTCCCTTCCACCAATTCAATTTGAAATCTAGATTTTATATTTTCAAATCCGTTGTTTCTTTTGTCCTCTTTAAACAAATCATTAAACTGGTAGTACTGTAACCATCCCGCTACTCTCCCTTGTAATTGCTCAAAAGACTTAATTTTCCAACCACTATCTGATTGTACCATCATCTCATATGTTAGCCAGTTGGTTTCCATGTTCTTTTTCTTTACAGTCAGGGCTTTTGTGGGTGATAGCCACATAGGTGTTTTCCTTTCCAACAAGTTTTTGTATCTTTCCCATACCTCAAATATCAGTTTTATTAATACATGGGTTAGGAATCCCTTGTGGACTTTTACCTTATTGTACCACAGGTACGAGTGCCACCCGTACCTGTTATTAAATCCCTCCAAGTCCAACAAGTCTGTTTCTTTTAGTACTATCCATTCTCTGATCCATACCAGACAGGACGCCTCATAATAGGTTTTTTAATCTGGTAGGGCAAAGCCACCTCTTTCTTTTTTATCTATCATCTGATCAAACTCATTCTCAGAGTTGGCCTGGAGAACCCAGGAGGACTCCTAATTCCCACTCACCCACTGATGGTAAGATCTTAGAGGGTGCTTCAAGGGACTATTTGCTCTGCTGCTCAGAAACAGTGGCTGCTCTGGGAAACAAGATATTTGAGCATCACTGATTTCACTTTCTGTTTCTTAGCATTTGAAAAGGAATGTAAAGACCCTGCTGGGACTGGCTTCCTAGAAAGGCATCCCAGGGTCCGACACATACACTCCCTTCCCAAATACAATCTTGCCCTGCGGACAGCCATCAGATGCAGCAAGCAAGATGTGCTCCCTGTGAAAGGTGTTTTGTGATGGCAGGAACAGTATGTGCAAAAAAAAGGAGCATCTATGCAAAGCCTTAGTATTGTGGAAAGGCAGTTCCACAACCTTTCAGGTATGAGGAACTCGCCCTAGAGTAAAGAGTTTGGAGTGATGAGCTCATCCTGCTGATGTTGAGCTGAGCTGGCCATGACTCAGCAGCATCTGAGGTTTCTGCTCTGGCTGCCTGGGATTTTCCATTGGCTTTAGTTAAAATCCCCTTTGCTGTTTTTCCTACTTGTCTCTCGCTCTCATGATTAAGCTCCCTGCTGAAACAGACAGACACACACACTCCATCCTCTCTCGCAGAGCATCACAGTCTCACATACCCTCCGACATTTCTCCGATGAAAACGGGGACATCCTAAGGAAAATGACATTTTGAAATCCGATCAGAAACTGGGAAAGCTTCTGTAAATCCGGAACTGTCCCTGGAAAATAGGGATACAGTCATACCTCGGTTTAAGTACGCTTCGGTTTGAGTACTTTCAGTTTAAGTACTCCGCGGACCCGTCTGGAACGGATTAATCCACTTTCCATTACTTTAAATGGGAAAGTTCACTTCAGGATAAGTACGCTTCAGTTTAAGTACTCCGCGGACTGTCTGGAATGGATTAATCCACTTTCCATTACTTTCAATGGGAAAGTTTGCTTCAGGTTAAGAAGAAGAAGAGTTTGGATTTGATATCCCGCTTTATCACTACCCAAAGGAGTCTCAAAGTGGCTAACATTCTCCTTTCCCCTCCTCCCCCACAACAGACACCCTGTGAGGTGGGTGGGGCTGAGAGACTTCAAAGAAGTGTGACTAGCCCAAAGTCACCCAGCAGCTGCATGTGGAGGAGCGGAGACGCGGACCCGGTTCCCCAGATTACGAGTACCGCTCTTAACCACTACACCGCACTGGCTCTCAGTGTTAAGTACGCTTCAGTTTAAGTACAGACTTCCGGAACCAATTGTGTACTTAAACCAAAGTACCACTGTACTTGGAGGGTCTGGAGTAGTAGTTGATAAAAGCAGTTGGCAGCTGAGGGGGCACAGTTCACAGCAGCTGGATCCGTCCCTCTGCTGGATCAAGCCAAAGGCCTACCAAGGCCAACATCCTGTTTTCCACAATGCCTATCCTATAGTAAGAATTGTGGGAATCTCAATCCTTGACGCTCAGGGTGGCCATCTCCCAAAACGGAGGGCAAAACAGATTTTCCATAATTGCATATGGATACAATGCTAGACACCATTACTACAATTTCAGTAGAGATACTGTACATTTCACCATAGTGTAAAGACTGACCAAGTGACCTGTAAGGCCTGCTCCAACTGCTATCCAGGTGTTCACTGTTGATGGGCAACTTTCAGGGCCCTTCCTGTTTCTTTCCTTTCCGTTGGTTCTTTTATCTTGAAACCAGATTTGGACAGGACAATGTATCAAATAGAGGATTCCTTCAAGCAAGTCCTCTGTGGAGCATGATACATGGCTGCCCTACTTATTCACGTAGGGCTGGATCTAGACACGTCAAAGAAGCGATTCAGTTAAACGCGCTGTAAACTCTTACAGGGAAATCCAGTAGGGAAAGACAGGACTCCACAGCGCCATCTGGTGTCACAGTGTTATATCACATATATACAATGCATATAAAACGCCTTTTCTTTACCAATCTAGCTGAGTTCTAGGACAACAGTCATGATGCGACCACTGCAGGCACTTCCCTATTCTTCTAACATTTTTACTTAAATAATGAAAGCTATTTTAGAAGTGGGAAACTTCTTGTTTGTTTGTTTTTTAAAAAAACAATCCATGCCAGTTGGTGTCCAGAAGAGTAATATTTTTCCAAATTCCACCCAGTTCTGCCCTTCTAGAATTCCCCCTGGTGGATTTTTCCACATCACTCTCACTCTTACACTTCCTCCCCGTGCCCCCCCTTTAAACACACTACTTGGATTAATTAGCTGATCAGTGCCAGGAATCTGTTTATTTTTAATGGTTCCCTGCTCCAAGACAGGTGCTAATACAATTGTTTGAGCAATTACCTTCAATCTGCTACTGTAAAATGTTAAGGTAAAGGTAAAGGGACCCCTGACAGTTAAGTCCAGTCGCGAATGACTCTGGGGCTGCAGCGCTCATCTCGCTTTACAGGCCGAGGGAGCTGGCGTTTGTCCGCTCCACAGACAGTTTTTCTGGGTCATGTGGCCAGCATGACTAAGCCGCTGCTGGCGCAACAGAACACCGACACCAGAGCAGCGCACGGAAACGCCGTTTACCTTCCCGCCAGAGCAGTACCTATTTATCTACTTGCACTTTTGGGTGTGTTTTCGAACTGCTAGGTTGGGAGGAGCTGGGACCGAGCAATGGGAGCTCACCCCATCACAGGGATTCAAACTGCCAACCTTTTGATCGTTTAGACCACAGTGCCACCTGCAACCCTAAAATGTTAAAGGTGTGCTTATTTAACATATATTTATTTATCACTGACTGACTGGAGGTTTTCTTTTTGTTCTTTTGCATCTCATTGCCATTCATTCATTGCGTAGCATACAATTTATACACACACAGACACACACCTTAGGAAAGCTGAGGAAGTGGTCATGAGTCTACAAAAGTTTATGCCATAATCCTCATAAACGTAAACCTCAGAAGTAAACTTAGTGGGTGACACAAGAGAGCCTTTTCTGCTCCAGTATAAACAAATAAAAATTTATTTATTGGGTTTTTCAAATTAAGATTTCACCATCACAAACATACAACATAAAAAACAAGATTCCAAAGAATCTCCTGGACTCCCCCCCTCCCCTTTGTAGGTCCTATTATTAATCATTTTCTCCTGCATCTTTCATAATAATCCAAATCTTTTACATCTCCATTATATCCAAAATTCACCATTAAACCAACTGTTATTCAAATCCTCCTAACGTTTTAAACTGTTTACAATGGTTTTTAAGGTAAATTATAAATTTTCCCCATTCCCTATTAAAGTTTTGGTCTTCCTGATTTCTGATCCTTCCGGTCATTTTTGCCATTTCAGCATAATCCATCCACTTGATCTGCCATTCTTCTCTGGTCAGGACTTTGTCTTCTTTCCATCTTTGGGCCAATAATATCCGTGTAGCTGTGGTCATGACAAACCTAGACAGCAATGACAAACCTAGACAGCATCTTAAAAAGCAGAGACCTCACCTTGCCTACAAAGGTCCGTATAGTTAAAGCTATGGTTTTCCCAGTAGTGATGTATGGAAGTGAGAGCTGGACCATCAAGAAGGCTGATCGCCGAAGAATTGATGCTTTTGAATTATGGTGCTGGAGGAGACTCTTGAGAGTCCCATGGACTGCAAGAAGATCAAACCTATCCATTCTTAAGGAAATCAGCCCTGAGTGCTCACTGGAAGGACAGATCATGAAGCTGAGGCTCCAATACTTTGGCCACCTCATGAGAAGAGAAGAATCCTTGGAAAAGACCCTGATGTTGGGAAAGATTGAGGGCACTAGGAGAAGGGGACGACAGAGGACGAGATGGTTGGACAGTGTTCTCGAAGCTACGAACATGAGTTTGACCAAACTGCGGGAGGCAATGCAAGACAGGAGTGCCTGGCATGCTATGGTCCATGGGGTCACGAAGAGTCGGACACGACTTAACGACTAAACAACAACAAGCTGTGGTCATATACATAAATAGTCTTTTCTGCTCCATTGGGATTTTGGCACCTAAAAGAAAGGCTTTGGGTTTGTTTTTTAAAGAAAAGTTATTTTAAACATTTTTAAAAATTTGTTCTCTCTTTGTTACCCTGCTGCCGCAGGCCAAAACCTTTCTGTTCAGACAAGCCATTGAAAACTAAGGTGCAGATGATGCTGATCACTGGGCTGGATGGCCTTTGGTCAGCAATGCCATGGTCCCATCCTGCATTGGGGATCCTGCATGGAGCAGCTGGTTGAACTATGGATGATCTCAAGGGTCACGATCCACTCTAAAATTCACTGGGCTGGATCCAGTTGAATGAATGAAACTATTTGCGTCAGCCATCGGCCATAGCAACAAAAGAACATTGGAATGTACACAGAACAAAATAAAAAAGTCCATTATCTAAAACACAGTTTAGGGTCATGAATCAGCAATCAAATAGTGGACCTTATTCTGATTGCCCCAGCTAGAAACCTTGCAAACTTTACAGTCATCTGCTCCTCTTGATCTGCCAGGAGAAAAGACGCTGTGGCAGTGGTTGGCATAGCTGCCAAGTTATCCCTTTTTTACAGGGATTTTCCCTTATGCTGAATAGGCTTCCTCGCGAGAAAAGGGAAAACTTGGCAGCTATGGTGGTTGGGTGACCAGGAATGGACAATAAGAGAGGGGTGGTAATCTCGTTCCTCAGGTCTTTGTAAAGAGTGCACACCAGGAGGATGGAAAATTGAACTTAATTGAACTTAGGTCCCACTGAAGTTAATGGAGTAGGTTAGTCATGACTTAGTTTTAGTCCCATTGCTTTCAGTGGAAACTAAAGTTAGCTGGTTAAGTTGGTTTAGTTGGTTCCAGTCTAGTGGCTAGAGACATGGACACAGACGAAGGAGACCCGGGTTCAAATGTCTGTTCATTCATAGGGTTGCCAGACTAAATAGTGGTGTAGTGGTTAAGAGTGGTAGACTCGTAATCTGGGGAACTGGGTCCGCGTCTCCACTCCTCCACATGCAGCTGCTGGGTGACCTTGGGCTAGTCACACTTCTTTGAAGTCTCTCAGCCCCACTCACCTCACAGAGTGTTTGTTGTGGGGGAGGAAGGGAAAGGAGAATGTTAGCCGCTTTGAGACTCCTTCAGGTAGTGATAAAGCGGGATATCAAATCCAAACTCTTCTTCTTCAATAGAGGACAGGACTTATGTGCCTTTAATTGACCTGCTCTCTTTTGAATCTGGAAATCTTAAAGAGAAACCAGCAGACCCTTTGCTTGGAAATTAAACAAAGGGTCTGCTGGTTTCTCTTTAAGGTTTCCAGACTCAAAAGAGAGCAAGGCAATTAAAGGCACAGAAGTCCTGACCTCTATTGAGTCTGGCAACCCTAGTCACAGCCTCTCAACCCTATCCCAGGATAGAAAGGAAATTTTTTTTGGGGGGGGGGGCGCATGCATGTTTCTCCTTTGAGGAAGAGTGGTGCTCAAAATGTGACACAAATAGTTGTAAAGGAACAGTGCCTGTTTTCAAGAAAACGTGACTAGCTAGGTATTTATCAGTGACTCTTACTTACACTGTGACTCAGCAGAGAACAGGAACTGTTTTTTTGCTGCTTCAAAACCAAAAACTCTAGCCACAAGTTATAAAAATAATCACTATACACCTACAAGAGATGATGACAGCAAATCAACCTCCTCTGCGCTTATCATGTAAAAAAGGGCTGTTTGTTAACAGCAGTCATCTCCAGGCCATAGGCTAAAACCATGAAAAAATATTATTATTTATTGAATTTGTATACCTCCCTTCATCTGAAGATCACAAAGCCTTTTACAACATAAAAATACAAAATGATAACACAGAATACAAAAAAATCCCATGCTCCCACAAACACATTTAAAAGGACATATATTGTTTAATTAGCCAAAGGCCTGGTTATAAAGAAATGTTTTCACCTGGTGCTTAAATATATGTAACAAAGGCTTCAGGCAAGCCTCCCTGAGGAGAGCATTCCGCAGACTGGAAGCCACCACAGAAAAGGCCTGTTCTCATGTTGTCCCTCTTCAGCTGCAATTCACCTTACGCTGTGAGAAGCTCCCACTGGCAATAATGAAAGCCTCACTTCTGGCGCAAATAGCAACTTCAAGGGGGCAAATATTGTTGGGACTGCAGTGGGAACGAAAAGGCATAAACTTTCCCACGCTGATTAAAAACTATCCCACTCTACCCCTGGTAGGAGCTGTAAAATACAAATTTAAGTTCAAGTGACACATTTATTGCCACATGGAGACTGGTTCTCAGCCAGCTGCTGCAAATGGTGTAGTTGGGGGTACTATTGTTGCAATTGCTTGAGACATTTAATCCCCTTGCAGAGATGAATAACCTGGCCTCTGAAGTGCAGTACTGTACTGTAATCTCAACATGCAGTTTCCCATCCAATTTGAAACCATACCAGACCCTGCTTAGCTTCGCAAATGAGCTAGCAGTTTTGTTGCTGCACCACTTGTCTTGACAATGCAACAAACCAGTTTTGAGAAACACAAATCCAATACTCTACATGCTTATTCACAAACAAGTTCCTCTTGTGGAATTCAGTTGCTGTCAGGCACGCCAACTCTAGGGGGCCGAGGTGTCTTAGGCCCCCTCAATATTCGCATGACGTCGCAGAAGGCTGCACTGGCCTACACGGCACCGGGGATGTGTGTGACGTCGTGTGCTGCGTGTGTGTGATGTCATATGCATGCAATGCACGCTGGGAGCCTCCCCAATCTTGGGGGCGACCTGGCGCCCCTGGTTGCTGTTAATTTGCCTGATCCACACTTACCAGACTCATATGTAGATTGAAATATAGGATAAACTTTTTTTTTTGTTGGAAATGGGAACATTACCACAAAATATGTACTGTCTTTAAATACACATTAATACATATTTAAATGTGATTTTGGTGATTAATATTGAATCAGATTTTCAGATTATTGCAGAATCAGGGCAGAACAGACATAGACTGGGAACAGAGTGATCCATCCATCTCCAGGCTTGCTGCCAACCAGGGCTGCGTACACATTCCTGGCTTAAAATGCAGCAAGGTCGTTTGATTTTAGAATCACTGTGTTTAGAATCACGTATGCATGCTGTTGTACACATGAGTATGGTTGAATTTGTTTCCAAGTCATGTGCTATCTGCCCACACTAGTGGGCAGAGAGCGGTTATGGTTGTCTTCCCATGGATCTTCAAACCAGATCAAAGGTGGTTTGAACACATCCAAATGCAGCATTTTTCAACAAACGACAAGATATGTGCGGGTAGTGGCTAACGTTGTGTGTACACGGCTTCACATACCAGTGATGGGAGTGCATTGGATGCAGAGTAAACCAGAGTGTGTACATGGCCAAAGTGTGCCTGGGGTTGCAGCCTGAATGACAGAACCTCTTGAGATGTGTGCAAAATATTGTTGGAAATGTAAGAATGTGGAAGGAACCTTTTACCATATGTGGTGGACATGCCCCCAATAAAAGAGCTTCTGGGATAAGATTTATAATGAATTGAATAAAGTGTTGAAAAACATGTTTGTAAAGAAACCAGAAGCTTTTTTTACTTGGGATAATTAGAGAGGAATTACCCAAGAAAGATATTACGTTTTTTTTCTGTATGCCACAACAGCAGCTAGAATTGTATTAGCAAGGAATTGGAAAACTGAAGATATACCCACAGTGGACGACTGGCAGATGAAGCTGATAGAATTCATGGAACTGACCGAGCTGACTGGGAGACTCTGGGACCAGGGGGAAGAATCGGTGGAAGAAGATTGGAAGAAATTTAAAGTTTATTTATAAAAGAATTGTAAGATTAGTAGTATTTAGCAAAAGGAGGTTGTAGAAGAGTGTCAGTTAAGTTTATTATGTATTAAGATTTAGTTAAGTGTTATTATCGTATTGAATTTTAAGATTTATTAGAATAGAATTGTATTTGGAGATAAGTATAAGAGATTTATAGTATTGAAGAGTAATTAAGAGTATTAATAGGTTTAGATAATCATTACAAATATTGGAATCAAGATTTGGAAAGTACTAAGGAAGTAATATAAAGAAATGTAGTTGGGAGGGAATGGAGGAAGTTGATAAAGATTTATGTTAGAAGATTGATTTGTTATATTTTTTTATTGTAGTGTTTGTATTTTGTTTTGTTGCATAATTTGTGTATTTTTGTTGTTGTATGTTTTTGTTTTATAAAACCATTAAATATATATCTATATATATAAAAATGTAAAAATCGTGAAATTCCGTTCGACACTTTTCTCCGTAACCGCTTGACCGATCATCCTGAAATTTTGACACAACGATCCAGGCCACTCCTAGAGCGTTGTTGGGGGCAAAAATCCCTCAAATCGCACACCTGCCCAGGTGCAGACCTGCTTTTCCACCAAGTCAAACAGCGCCCTCAAGTGGCGTGGTACCCTCCTCCACCCCTCCCTTCCTGAGAAATCTAAGCCACACCCGCAAACCAAATGACATCATCATCAACCTAGCAACTGAAATACACCAAGGCAGCCATTTTATATAGGCCTTTGTTTTAGGCCCCTGACAGGCTGCCAGGCCTCCACTAGGCCCGGGGAGCGGGATAACCCACAGCAACACACTTGGGGGCACGGCAAGGGGTTTTACTTTACCATTTAGCACCACTACCCCCCCAAAAAACCCACTAAAGAACCAACATTGCCAAGTGGAGGTCAGGGCCTGTCTGCGGGGGGGGGGGGTTGCCACAGACCGCAGCACGGCCTTTGATTTATGTAGGCCCCTGCACTGCAAGGGGTTTTTACTTTACAATTTACCACCACTACCCCCAAAAAATCCACAATAGAAAAATAAATATGACTTAATTTATGGGTATGTCTTATTTTAGGAGAAACAACTGATTGTAAGCCTCTGTGTCTTTAAAAAACCCAACAACAACAACCATTCACTTTCTCTCCCCAGTTTAAGTCCTCAGATATTTGCAGTGCACACACCCCCACCCCATTTACAATTCCCTACCTTCCCCTTGCCACTTCCTGGGTTTTTTTATGGAACTGAACAACTCGGGTACTTCAGAACGCACCTTCTGTTGCCAGGCCCTTGCAGGGCCAGACATAGGCCTGGCCCAGGTAGATAAGATAATGTGTCCCTGTTTTTAACCCTTTTGTTACTTTTTTCATTTTACTGATTGTGAATATGCTGACCGAGGCCCGCTTTGGATTCGGAGGCCCGCGCCAAGTGGCCCATATGATCCCCCTCCTTCTGTCTGGGCCTGTCTGTTGCTACAGGGCTGTGGGGCTTCGCTATTTGCCCCCCCTCCCCGGGTTGGGATTCTTTAAGTAGTTCTCTGGGTCCCAGGGCACATCATCACCCCCGATCCTTAATCTAAACATATAGAAATGTTCACAATGCGTGTGCAGGGGCCAATGTATGGAGATACAGGGGGGAGGGGACAACAGAGGGCTCAGACAAAAGTAAATACTGGGAAATGGAACCCAGAAACTGACAGCTCCTTCTCCAAGGATGGGGGCCAATGTAGGAAGATACCAGGGGTAGGGGCCAACACTCCCCAGGAACAACAGAGGGTTCAGACAAAAGTGCATGCTGGGAAATAGAACCCAGAACCTAACAGTTCCTTTTCGAGGGTGGGGGCCAAGGTATGGAGATACAGGGGGGAGGGGCCAACACTCCCCAGGGACAACAGAGGGAAGGGTATCCTACGGAAATACAGGGATGAGCCGGGGTGGAGGGAGGAGGGGCAGGATACGTCATGGATCGTGACAGGGTGGGGGGGATCACAGGAAAGAACCACAGCAACGCGTGGCCGGGTCAGCTAGTATATACCCTGTTTCTCATATTTTAAGACATTCCCATAAAATAAGCCATAGCAGGATTTTTAAGCATTCAAGGAATATAAGCCATACCCCGAAAATAAGACATAGTGATAGGCGCAGCAGCAATGCCGGCCACGGCAGGAGGAGGAGGAAAAAAATAAGACATCCCTTGAAAATAAGCCATAGTGTGTTTTTTTGAGGAAAAAATAAATATAAGACATGTCTTATAATATGAGAAACACGGTATATATATATATATATGTTAAAAGAGATGTGTGCAAAATATGTGAGATATATGGCAGATATTATTATTATTATTATTATTATTATTATTATTATTATTAGACACACATAGTGAGTAGCTCAGAAATGGACCGTGTGGTGAGTTTGGATGTTTGGACAGGAGCAAGTTAAGGGAGCCAGGACAGGACTACAACCACTTGCTGACTTAAAAGTAATCCTAGTACAGTTGCCTTCATTTTGCTGGAGAAGTTGCCTGAATGCTCTCAGTGGCTAGCCTTCTGAATATCTAAAAATGGGAATACTCTCCCCACAACCACCTAAACTAGATGCTGATGGGGAGAGACAGACACGGAACGAGAAGAGAATTTGCATACAAGGGAAGACGTGCTTTGATTCTTCAGAGTTCCTAGAAGTCAACTTCCCGGCCCTGATTTTCTCACGGAACGAATGTACTTCTTTCCTTTGTGGCCAGAACACCCACGTTTGTACACCAAGTCTTGGTCTGTGAGCAAATGTTTGGATTTCTGCATTTGCAACATTTGCAACACACTGTTATGTAAATGCATTTGCAGAACTTTGGGACTTCTCCAGCAAAGGGGGGCTGGACCTCAGTGTCTGGGCTGAATGATAGGGGGTGGAGACGCTCCTTCAGGTATACTGGACCGAGGCTGTTTAGGGCTTTAAAGGTCAGCACCAACACTTTGAACTGTGCTCGGAAATGTACTGCGAGCCAATGTAGATCTTTCAAGACCGGTGTTATGTGGTCTTGGCGGCCGCTCCCAGTCACCAGTCTAGCTGCCGCATTCTGGATTAGTTGTAGTTTCCGGGTCACCTTCAAAGGTAGCCCCACGTAGAGCGCATTGCAGTAGTCCAAGCGGGAGATAACTAGAGCATGCACCACTCTGGCGAGACAGTCTGCAGGCAGGTAGGGTCTCAGCTTGCGTACCAGATGGAGCTGATAAACAGCTGCCCTGGACACAGAATTGACCTGTGCCTCCAATGTTGTCGCCTTGTTGCCTCATGCAAAATGGTTGTCGACTGTCCAGGTGCTATCCCTGGAACATAACCCCCACATAAGTAGAGAGTCACCTGTATAGTAAACTCCCTGACAACAGTGAAATGTGCAATACTAAGGCAGACAGAGCCAAACGGAGATGGGGAAGGGTTTGCCAATGAGGAGCAGCGTATTCAACGTAACATGCAGAGCTAGCATTTGGGGATGACTTTCTGTTCCTTTATTCTAAATATTGCAGTGTATTTTTATGATGAGGCAATTTTTAATAGTGTTCTCTGCTTTGATTTTGCTGGGAGGCAGGTGGGAGATGGAGAGAAACATCAACAGAGACCAGAAATTGAGTACGTTGGTGGCGCTGGAAAAGCCCCAGGCTGAATGAGAGGGTTCCCCAAGATGAGAGGGCATCCTGTGTCACATGGTCAGCTGAAGAAATCCTCTTTTCAAGCAGTTTCTTTCCCCCCCACAAGAAAAGAGGAAGCTGAGCAAGCACCCTGGCCACTCCAATCCCTTACTACTCCCTCCCCCCGAAACTACAGCAGAGAGAAGCTACAGTAGAGGTGGAAGACACAGTTCCAGAAATCAGATTGTTTCGCCTCCTTGAAAAGAGCACCCTTTGTAATCTTGGACATTACAGGTCCAAATGAAAATGAAAGCCAGTGGACATAAAAAGGCCCCCAAGATGGGCTGTAGGATCAAACATTGCCTTTTTGGACAGACAGGCAGATACCCCACTAATCAGAGATTCTCAAGATGCGTCTGTGTGGTAAGAAACAAGAAATTATTTGTGATCTTTATATTTCTAGCGTTTCCTCGCTTCGGTCCTGAAGAGAGTCCAGGGTGAGGCTTATTGGGGCACTGTATATTGCAAGCAAGGGATGAGACACAAAGGCTGGCTGTGTCAAGGGCAGGAAGAGGCTTGCCAGGGCCAGCTCTAGCATTAGCTAGGGTGAGGCAAAGCAGCTCAGGTGGCAGGTTTTATAGAACCACTAATGAGAAGCCTCTACTTTGAGACCCTTTGCCATGGGGCCTGAAGGCAAATGGCTAATGTAACTTTGATGTGGGTCACATCCACACCATGCCTTTAAAGCAGTCTTGTACCACTTTGACTATCATGTATTCTCCAAAGAATACATGGAGAACTGTAGTTTGTTAAGGGTGCTGGGCACTATAGCTCTGTGAAGGGCAAACTACAGTTCTCAAGATTCTTTGGGGGAAGCCGTGACTCTTAAAGTGGCATGAATGTGCTTTAAATGGCTAGTGTGTGGCCGTCTTCAGCAAATTTGAGTTTGGCTCCCCCTTGGGCGTGAAACTGCTCGAGAAGCGTTCATGAAGATCAACTCTCAAGTTTCATGGCAGAGAGGGAAGGGGGCATAAATAGTCATAACAACAACAACAACAACAACAAGGCTTATATTTTACTCTGGAACAGTTTCCTAAAGTGGATAGTATTATCTGGGGTGCTAAGAGATAAGGGGACAGCAGGAGGATACTGGAGGTGTGAGGGGAGCAGGTGGTGCTAAACCACTGAGCCTCTTGGGTTCAAATCTGTGCAATGGGATGAGCTCCCATTGCTCTGTCCCAGCTCTTGCCAACCTAGCCGTTCAAAAGCATACCCATGCAAGTAGATAAATAGGCACCATTACGGCAGGAAGGTAAACAGTGTTTTCATGCGCTCTGGCACCCATCACGGTGTCCCGTTGAGCCAAAAGTGGTTTGGTCATGCTGGCCACATGACCCTGAAAGCTGTCTTAGGACAAACGCTGGCTCCCTCAACCTGAAAGCGTGATAAGCGCCGCAACCCCATAGTCACCGTTGACTGGATTTAACCATCCAGGGGTCCTTTACCTTTACCGTTAACCTTGCTGGAGGTGTAACTGACTGTGAAGCTTTGAAAAGCTGGTATCACTGGATCAAGCTCATCAGTTTTGTTGAATTAATTACTGTACATGGAATAGTTCTAACTGGATTTTGAATAAATGTGTAATAGTTTGTTAGTTTTTAATTTTATTGTGTTATGAACTTCCTTAGCGGGACAAGCAAACCACTATTCTGAATACAGTAATGCTTTCTATAGGGTACGGGGCAATGGGGAGGAGTTTATGGAGGTAAGGAGGGTTCCTCAAAAAAGTTTGGGAACTACTGCTCTGAGGGATGAGAGGAGGGCCATTTGTAGGATAGCCTTGTGTGTCCTACTTCACAGCCCTCTATGTGGAAGGGCTGCCAGACAGTCCTCTGTTTGAAGGTATTCCATATTTGAAGACTGCCCAACCTAAGTCCAGTTCTGTAACTATACATATAAATTACCATATGCAAATGTTAAGCAAATTGGTGTCACCTTTCACCCCCTTATTTTTGGCAATGCCTTACTTCCCACCCCAGGCATTTGAATTTTCTACTTCAAGTACCACCCTGTACCACTTCTAGACACCTTTGTTGATGGATTCATAGAATCATAGAATCATAGAAAAATTCCTTCAGTAGCACCTTAAAGACCAACTAAGTGATGGACTTCCATTTCATGCGGCTCAATGTGGTGCCTTCCATAGTTCTAGTTACAGGTAGGTAGCTGTGTTGGTCTGAGTTGAAGCAAAATAAAAAAATTCCTCCAGTAGCACCTTAATTGGTCTTTAAGGTGCTACTGAAGGAATTTTATTTTATTTTGCTTCGACTCAGACCAACACGGCTACCTACCTGTAAATAGAATCATAGAGTTGGAAGAGACCACAAGGGCCATCCAGTCCAACCCCCTGCCAAGCAGGAAAATACACTGTAGTCCAGGTTTGGGAATCCTGTGGCCCCTCAGATCTTGCTGGACTACAACTCCATCATCTCTGACCATTGGCCAAAGGCTCCCCACCTGTACTCTAAAGGAGCCTGGGATGCTGTTCTATTTTGTCTTGAAAACAAATCTCTGAGGTTGTTTAGGCCTGAGGGATCAATGGCTTGCTATTCCATGCTTTTCCTTACTGGTAAACATAACCTCCAAATCTACTGAAAATACCTCAAAGTGGCCAGTGAAATTCCCCTCAAATGGGTTTCCCCTCTCCAGATGGTGAGGTCACGCTGTGTGACAGGCCTGCAAACCAAATTTTGGAGCACGTGTGTCTGCTAAGGTCCTGTGACAGGAATCGTAGGAGCCCAAATGGTGTTGTTTTAATCAGTGGTGCTGTTTGGTAATTTTTGACTCTGAGTTGAATGGTTGAGCGGGGCAGGACTCTTTCGATGGTACTGCTGTGTATTCAAAATTTGCATTTGTAGCTTTCCTGCTCGTTCTGCCGAAGTGGCTCTAGATATCCACCTCAAAGTTGTACCCTGATGGGACCACCCATTGCTCCCTATGGACAAACTGAGGCTTATCCCACCACAACCCTAGCCCTGAATTCTTGTCCCAAGATCAGCAGGTATCCAGCTCAACAAATTTGCTGCCTTTCCCATGTAATGGCACCACCTTTCCTTTCTCCCTACAACTTTCTAGGTGCAACACTCCTTCTCCAAGCTGTCCTCAATGCTGACCTTCTCATTGCTGCCACCATGGAAGAAAATGGCTCCAGTCTCATCCCACAGTGGCGGCTGACTCTGCAGAAAGAATTTGGCATTAGCTTAAGACACTCCCTGCAACTTCTCTGCAAAATACAGAGTCTTTCACGTCGCTACGTAAGTCTACTAATCTTTCTAACTCCTCTGCACACACAGTGTGACAGGCCTTGGGATAGGAACTGGCTGGTTTCTGGAAGGGAAAGCTAACAGTTTCTTAGTTCATTACTGTAGTTCTCTTCCCTTTGGCTGTTTATCTAGTTAATCATGCAATGACTGATGGGGATATCTGAAGTTTTTGCCACATGAATAGGAGTGGAAAACTGATAACTTGGAAAATTCTGTGTCCTTAGTTACTGCTAATGGGATCAAACATTGATCAATCTGTAATCTATGAAGGTGCAGTATAAAGTTAGAAACTTTATGAGCAATAGTTTAATTTATTTCTGGTAGTTCCTGCTAACATTATAATGGAATAATTTACCACAACCCTCAGCAACTTGGAGGGAAAGGGGAAATAACATAATAAATAAATTTGAATAACTTGCCTCTGCCCCTTCCCCCATCTCAAGTAAAGCATATTTCTTAAGGCACATTTGCAGCAGCTGGTTGAAAAGTTGGCAACCCCACCTAGAGTCTTGGTGTTTTATTTCTTTCTTTCCAGCTCTCTGAACGTCTGCCTGGAGTCCAGCCCACTTCTGTACAAAGCTCAGGGAAGCTTCCCTCAGTCAGCATTGATCTCCGCACGTGGCTTTCTCTTCCAGTAAGAATAATTATTTATTTGAAAAATTCCTATCCCGCTTTTCATGCCCATGATTGAAAGCAAGTAACAACATAAATTGTGTTTAACAACATTGTCAGTCTCTACAAGAGGAGGTAAAGGCCCCTGTGAACTATTCAATGCCACCAAAAGCCTGATAACGCAAACAAAATGTTTTGCTACCTGGTTCCTAAAAAATGTGAAATGCTGGCTTTGGGTGAGCTGATAAGGAGAGGGAATTCCATCACTGAGGTGCCACCATTGAAAAGGCCCTCTCCCTCTAGGAGCCACTGACCTTGCCTCTGAAGGTGGGGAGGTGATGTGAAGACTACTGAGTTTAATCCACAATAGGGAAGATTTAAAAGTGGTGGCAAAGGAAGCTAAGGGGTATCTTTATACTGTCAATTTATGCGCCAGATTCACGGTCGTGGCTTCCCCCACAGAATCTTGGAAAATAAGGTTATAGGGAACCAGGCAGAGGGCCTTCTTGGTAGTGGCACACACCCTGTGGAACAGCCTCCCATCAGAGGGCAAATAAATAAACAACTACCTGTATATGGCTTTCTGAAGACATCTGAAGGCAGTGCTGTATCAAGAAGTTTTTATTGCTTGGTGTTTAGTTGTGTTTTTATATTATGTTGGATGCAGCTCAGAGTGGCTGGACAACCTAGTCAGGTGGGCAGGGTATAAATAATGTTGTTGTTGTTGTTGTTGTTGATGATGATCAACTTGAGTGGGGGCAATATAGATTGGGGAACTGGTGTTAGGAATAAGGTTAAACACCCTTACCCTAAGTTATCTCCTTGACCAACTTAATTAGCCTCCTCTTTCTGTAGGCTGCAATTTGTTATTTGTTTTGAACTAGGCTATCCGTTATCATTTCCCCAGATTAACATGTAGTTTGGGCCTTAACCAATGATTAGTATTTTGGATGAGAAGTTTCGGCAGAGCTTCGGGACACTCCATAGCTGCCCGCTTTCGCCAGGGTTTCTTTCCACATCTCAAGGGCAGGGAGGGAAGAGGCATGGCCACCTGAGTGCTCTTGACTGGTTCGGTTCCTAATCCTGCCATTTTCCCAGGATGCCAAGCGCCTGACCTACATGTCCAAGATGCTGCCATTTTATCAGGATTTGGCACAACAGCTGAGGGACCACGAGGCCACCAAAGAAGACTCTAAATTCCTATCTAACTTTGAAGACGTCAGTCTTTCCCTCCGAGACCTGAACCATCACGTGAGTTATCAGGTAGGTCTTCCTGCCCTTTGGGACACAGCTCGGTGGGGCAAAGGCGTCCTTTATCTTTTGTGCCGTTTTAACACCTTTCCTTAATTCTCCCTGTAGATTTTGCTTTGGGCCCTGCCGATTGAAAATGAGCCTGAGCCAACACTCAAGCCCCTTCGAATTCTTCAGCACCGGAGTTGGTGGAGGAATCGCCAGGAAATGTATGTCATCTTGCGCTCCCTCAACAGTTTCCTGTGCCGTGTCACAAGGGAATTCTCAGTGCTGAGGACTCGGGTGGTTAAAGACACTTCCTTTTCCAAGGCTTCCAAATCTCCACCGCTCCCAGCCTAGATCTCCAGTCCGCTGTCAGAGTATGCTGGCATCCTGGCATCCAGACCCCAACAGCTCCCCTACTGTAATTTATGGACTTACCAACTGGTTATCTTAAAGTATTTAATTTACAAGTATTTATTTTTTTTCTAAATGTTTATATTATGTATTTTTAACTTATTTTTTTCAATAAAATCAACAGTGCTGTAACCATTTATGGAAACTGTTGTTTCAGTTCGGCAAAGGCACTTTTCCTGGGAAAGAGATAAGAAAGAGTGAAAGAGAAAGCAAAGCTAGGAATGTTTGGCAAGCAATTCTAAACCTGCCTTTGGCAATCGGCTTTCTGCTGACCTGGGCAGCATGTGCACAACACTTTTAAATCACATGGTGGCTTCTCTGCAAAGAATACTGTGCCTCCTTGCCACAGCCACTCCAGGTGTGTGTGGCTGTAGTGGGGGGGCGGGGGGGGGGTAAATGCAGCAGTGGAGGAGCAGCAGGACGTGGCGAGCTCCCAACAGTGCAAGGAGCAGGAATGGGTGGCAGGGAAAGATTCTTGTCTGAAAGTCCGAAGAGCCATTGACAAACGATATAACTCAGTTGGTTAGAGCATGGCGCTGATAATGCCAAGGTTGCAGGTTCGAGCCCCATAGGGGACAGCTGCGTAGGAGGTAGGACTAGATCAGGGGTAGCCAACCTTTTTATACCTACCGCCCACTAATACATCTTTCTTGATGGTAAAGTTTCCCTACCACCCACCAGTGCTCGATGGAAGGAGGATTCAGCTTGTGCCATAGAACCCCCTACCGCCCACCTAGAATCCTGAAACGCCCACTAGTGGGCGGTAGGGACCAGGTTGACAATCCCTGGACTAGATGATCCTCAGGGTCCCTTCTAGCTGCATGAGTCTATGAATACAGACATCTAGATGGACCAAATGCTCTGCCTCATTATTAGCATTAGGCACTGTTATAAGAATTCTAAAGTCTCAAATATAGAACAAATGTTCATAAATGTACAAAGCAAACACATATGTAAGTATATAAACCACGTGTCTGAAAAAGTACAGGAGAGCAATCCTGAAGCCATTTTGACTCTCCAAATTGACTTCAAATATTTCTCTGCAAGGAGGAAGGACATGGGAAAAGCTTTCCAAATATCTTTGGACTGTAGGGGCTTACACCTCCCTGCAAATACAGTCTGGCAAGTATAATAATAATAATAATAATAATAATAATAATAATAATAATAATAATAATAATTACTAGTATTATTTATTATTTATACTCCGCCCATCTGGATGGGTTTCCTCAGCCACTCTGGGTGGCTTCCAACAGAAAAATGAAATAAAAAAATCTATTAAACATTAAAAGCCTCCCTAAACAGGGCTGCCCTCAGATGTCTTCTAAAAATCTGGTAGCTGTTTTTTTCTTTGACATCTGATGGGAGGGCGTTCCACAGGGCGGGCGCCACCACCGAGAAGGCCTTCTGCCTGGTTCCCTGCAACTTGGCTTCTCACAACAAGGGAACCGCCAGAAGGCCCTCGGTACTGGACCTCAGTGTCTGGGCAGAACGAAGGGGGTGGAGACGCTCCTTCAGGTATACTGGACCGAGGCCGTTTAGGGCAGGGGTGTCAAACTCAAATTCATCGGGGGCCGCATCAGCAGTTTGGTCACCCTCAAAGGGCCGGTTGTTTCTGTAGGACTATGTGTCCACTCTTTATTATCATAAATTATTGTCACTGCATTCAATTATTACTGTTTTTTGTAATAATGTAAGCTCATTCCCGCCCCCACGCGGATCACATTCCTGCGTCGTGGCGCGTGTGTGGGAGGGGATGTAAACGAGGGAAATTTGAACAAAAGGTGGGGATCGACGGCTTCCGGGGGGGGGGGGGCTCAACTAAACCTTCGGCAGGAAGGAGAAAGCCACTGCTGGGATTAAAAACCTGCAGATGGAAAGAGGGCTTCCCTCTCCCGCCCTGCGCACACCCAAACCCCGCTAGGCAGGATGCCACACGCTGCAACCCACCCCATGCTTTGGAGAGGGGCAGGAACATGCGGTGCAGCACCAACTCCCTGCTTTGCTTTTGCATCCTCCCTCCTCAGCGCCAGAGTCCCTTCCCCTCGCGCTGAGGGAGGGCAGCGGATTTCCCGAGGAGGAAGGCGGCGGCAGCCCCAGCGGACGTGCATCTTCGCCTCAGAGCTGCTCTTCCCCCCACCCGCGCTGTTGTCGTCTTCGCCGCCGCCTCTCCCTACCGGGACTGCAGGCAGAGGAGGCTTGAAAACCTCCCCCCCCCAAAAAAAATTCCCCTCCCACCTACTCAAACCGCGAGACGACTCCATCTGGAGCCCTACATCACGAGGTGCTGAGAGGTGGCGGCGACAGAGCGGGAAGAGCAGGAACCCATGCCGTAGTCGCCGCCTCCCTCCCGGCCGCCCCCCAGGGAGCAGCTCCACCGGAACTGAGAAGCCAAAGGGCGGCTCGGGGGTGGGGGGCAGAGCAAAAGCCAGGCACCCTCCCGAGTGTCTATGAGGAGAAAACGGGGGAAGAGGGAAGAGAAACCCGGCTCCATTAAGAGAGCGACTGTTGCGCTTCGCCTACTTCCCCCTCAGGCTCACTCCGCGTCCCTTTCGCCCGCTCGCTCGCCCACCTCCCGGATGCAGCCGAGTAGAGGAAGGGAAGCGGCGGGCGGCGGCTCCCCAGTGCCGCCTCACTCGTTCTCGGAGACAACAGCAAAGCCTGCAAAAAAAAAATCCAGCGCTGCTCCGTCCCGGCACCAACTTTGCCGGCAGCGCCTGTAGGGCTTTCCTACCTCCTCGGCGGGCTTCCTCCTCCTCCTCCTGCATCTCACTTCCCCGTCTGGCCGCTGTGCCACCGCCTCCCTCAGCCTCATTCGAAATTGAAATTCCCTGGCCAAGGCAATCAGCGCGGCTCCACCGCCCCGGCCTCCGCCTGCAGCCCCGCCCCCGGTTTTGACCCTTGGCCAATCGCAGGCTCCAGAACTACTGTCAGCGGTTATTGTCGGCGGCGGCTACGCGGGCCACATGACGAGGTCTGGCGGGCCGGATTAGGCCCCCGGGCCTTGTGTTTGACACCCGTGGTTTAGGGCTTTAAAGGTCAGCGCCAACACTTTGAACTATGCCTGGAAACGTACTGGGAGCCAATGTAGATCTTTCAAGACCGGTGTTATGTGGTCTTGGCGGCCGCTCCCAGTCACCAGTCTAGCTGCCGCATTCTGGATTAGTTGTAGTTTCCGGGTCACCTTCAAAGGTAGCCCCACGTAGAGCGCTTTGCAGTAGTCCAAGCGGGAGATAACCAGAGCATGCACCACTCTGGCGAGACAGTCTGCGGGCAGGTAGGGTCTCAGCCTGCGTACCAGATGGAGCTGATAGACAGCTGCCCTGGACACAGAATTGAACCTGCGCCTCCATGGACAGCTGTGAGTCCAGAATGACTACCAGGCTGCACACCTGGTCCTTCAGGGGCACAGTTACCCCATTCAGGACCAGGGAGTCCTCCACACCTGCCCGCCTCCTGTCCCCTGCAAGCAGTACTTCTGTCTTGTCAGGATTCAACCTCAATCCGTTAGCTGCCATCCATCCTCCAACTGCCTCCAGACACTCACACAGTATCTGTTAAGCTGAGTAAACCATCAATATGTGTAAGAGATACAAGAACTAAAGTACCATACTCTGGGCAAAACCTCCCCCCCCATTTTCTTAATTTTGAGTCCCCCAAAATAGGGGGTATCGTATAGACATGGGCGTGTTATACACGGAAAAATATGGTATTTACCATCTCAAAGGAATGGCCCCGCTACTCAGAAAATGCAATCAAGTAAGGCATTGTCTGGTATCCTGGCAGACAGGAGAGAAGCAACACACTCAGAATTCTGCTGGAGTCCGCCTCCTTCAGTGAGGTATGTATGATGTTTTGAGGGGTGGTCTTGGGTTACAGGGTGGGCAATTTGAAAAGTCTTTATAGGGGCTTGTGCACCATTGTTCTGGGTCTCTCCTACCTCCTTGTAAGGAGGGGAGGGAACTCTGTTGCAACAGAAAAATAAAGATCTGCCTTGCTTTCTATGGATCTTGCCTCCATCCATCCATGTCTGACTGATCATGGACTTACAGGACTCAGCCCCTTGGGGAGCTGGGCAGCAAAAGCCAACCCCCTTATTTTTTCCCTATAACAGCACCCTCACTATAGTATTTTAGATGTTTGCTAAAACTTTCTTCATTTTAACAAGTCTATCCTGATTATGTAATTAAATATTTGTTTTAAATTTTGCTGATCTTCTCTTCATATGGTTGATAATTGTTTTCTATCATTTTTATACCCCTTGATGAAGGTGCCTGATGCAACTTGGCAGGGAGGAAATTCTGCAGTTTATGGGCTGTGAAATTAAGAGTCGCCACCCTGATACATGCATGCCCACACACACACACACACACACACACACACACACACACACACACGTCATAACTGAAGGAGACATTTCACTCAGATTTCTTTTTTAAAAAAACTATTACCGTGATGGAGAGTGATCTGATAGGAGAGATGCCAGCTAGCTGGAGGTACAGGGTTCCCTGTATCTTCCACATCTGCTGACAGGCAAAGAGCCAAAAATGATGCCGTTCCCTTCCCCCGCCAGAGAACGCAGCTCTACAATCCACTTTATGCATTTGATGTAGCAGACTTGCTGACAAAACGGGCTGTAATAATTTGATTGTTGCTCCCTCAGAGAAGGCCTGAACCTCGTGCAATTTTGGAAACACACGATCAAGTTTCCAAACAATGTTTTTAAAGCTTAAAAGCAGCTGCAGCCTACAGGAGAGGGGAAGGTTGGGTCAGAGCAGTGAGACAGAAGCAGGTGGTGTTTAACTTAACAGATGGGCAACAGAAGAGGGTTCTGTGATGAGTTCTAAGAGGCTTATAGGGCAGAGCTGGAAAGACAAATTCCACCGTCTATCACCCAGTGGTTAGAAGATCTCACTGCTCTTTCCAGGTTCGAGCATATGGTTTGTAATTGTCAAATTAATCCAAACACCTGTTTGGAAATTTGGACTCCCTAAATCAGTGTTTCTCAACCTTTTTTGGGCCAAGGCACACTTGTTCCATGAAAAAAATCTCGAGGCACACCACCATTAAAAAAGTTAAAAAATTTAACTCTGTGCCGCCCTATATTGACTATATAATTATGACTGTAAGAAACACTTGCCAAAAGTCCCTTTTGCCTTCTGGCTCCCCGGCTGAAAATAGTATTTGAGTAGGCCAGTAATATTATGCAAGGCTCATTATACTAGGCAAAAGGCATTTGCCGGGGTTGTGGGGGTGTGGTGGTGGTGGTAGAAGTAGCTCCTGGTATCTGGATGTGATTTTTTGCTGTTGTTGCTGAAACGCCACCCCAAATTACAGGATCAAATATTATAACAATATGTCCATTGACAGTTTAATGATTTACAGTTTCATGTTGCAAGGATAATGTTCCGATGGGTTCACCTATTTGGGGGTCATTTTGGAAGCCTTTTATTCCTTCCCGGTTTAGTAAATCATACTTGGAGATGGTATTGAATAGGGGATTTCGTGACATCCTGCCCTCCCTACGAAACCCCTTCTTACATTCAGTTGTTTTGCAACAAACGCATGCATTCCCGTGTGTGGGAATTTAGGGAACGGTTGGGGATGAAAAGAACAGAACAATACGCAAAGCACGTTTGGGGCAGGCTGCGGTTCTTAAACACGCTTATCTGTATGGAAACGCCTTTTAAATGGCCGGGATCAACTTTCAAGCGAAAGGAGTACAGTTGAAACCAATGGGACTTCCCAACACATGTCAAAATGTAAACGATTTTGGAAGCTAGTAGCTGGGGTTTCGGTTCCTGCAAGGAACATGAGCTAAAATATATTCGTCTTTCGGAATTTCGTTTTGTTCAAAGTGTATTGCAAAGCGCAAATTGCATTTGAATGATAAATACATCCCATTTTATTACCTGCTCTGGCAATATATGAATTATCGCTGGCACGTTTTCAGAAAAATCAGTTGCTAGCTACCCGGTAGTTTAAATTCCCACTCCTCACGCCCGCCCTTAAACTGAGCCGGATCCACAACCCAGTTAAGCTGGAGCACCTTGCTTTGAGTTGTGGTTCCCTTAAGCAGACAAAAGTGGCATGAAACTGCTTTGGCAATTGAACACACACACACACACACACACACACACACACACACGCGGGGGGGGATCGCTTGTGGGGTTGGTTGTGAATTCCTTTATCAAGAAATGTGGGTCATAGAAAAAGGGTCATTTTCAGTGTCCCCGTTGCTGCCGCAGTTAACCTTTCCTAGGAGCAACTCCTCGGTTCTGAAGACATGCTAAGTCGAGGGCGAGAATTATTTAAGCATAAATATCTCGGCGGGATTTTAAAACCTAACAGTCGGTGGCTTAAAACCTAAACCGCCGGAGTCCACAGCTGCGCTTTGCGCATGCGCAAAGGACTCCCGAACGTCGGGAGCGTCAGCCCCTGCCCCCTCCCACACAGCGCGGCTGTGATGACGGGCGCCTCAGGCGCCGCACGGCTCGGGAGTCGGGCGCAACTGCTGCGGGCGCCGGACGACTGCCGCGGGCGCAGCGGCTCGGCGCCCCTGGCAGCCCGGCACCCTGGTGCATTGCGGGTGACAATCGCCCTTCTCACCGCACGCCGCGGCACACCAGCCAGCGACTCGCGGCACACTACTGTGCCGCGGAACAGCGGTTGAGAAACGCTGCCCTAAATGTATACGCTTAAAACTGGATTGAGGGAATATTGTGTCAAGGTCGTGTGGCAATGGATTGCTTTTTCCAATCCTATATTACTGTATTAGTATTCTTTTTCTGTTACAATTGCAAGTTAAAACCGCAAGGGGTGGGGGGAATTGGGAATGTTTAATCCTCTTCTCTGCACCATTTCCCCAGTAAAAAACCCCTCTTTTATAAAGTTGTGGGCCATATAATCCCTTTCATCTTCTGCCTAAAACATGTCAACTGAGAGAGTGAAACCACCTGATCAACAGCCAAAGCAAATGGGCATTTATTGATTCAATAACCATGCTCATGCAAAGCAAACTACGTACCTCAAGGTATTTGCCTATCCCGCAAGAAGGCTTTGGATCAAAAACTCTGCTCCTGGAATTGCCCGCCGCTTCTGTAGATACCTATTACTATGTCTTATTTTCAGGGTATGGCTTATATTCCTTGAATGCTTAAAAATCCTGCTACGGCTTATTTTATGGCTACGTCTTATTTTCGGAGAAACAGGGTAGATATTCCAACAACAAATCCACAGAAATCTAGATAATGCAGAATACCAGTGCTAACACCATAGAAGGCCACTTTCTAAATTAATGAGTGGTAACTTTGAGAAGGAAACCAGAAAAAAACACTCCCCACCCACCCGCTTCCTTATTGTGAAACATTTTTTTTCCTGGTTACATGAGCAGAAATGTTTCGTGCTATCCCACATGCTATTTATTTCGTCACTTTCCGCATTCAGCTTCATGGGAAGTACCGTATTTTCCCGTGTATAAGACTAGGTTTTTTAAAACACACAAATTAGGTTTAAAATTGGGGCTCGTCTTATATACGGGTAGTGCTGAGGGGTGTTTTCTTAATTTGGAGTCCCCCAAAATAGGCGGCGTCTTATACATGGGGGCATCTTATACATGGAAAAATATGGTAATTCTTGGGCTGTAAACGGCCCCCTCCCAAGGCTGCTAATAGACTTTCTGAAGGGGGGGCGGGGAACAGGCACAATATTTCTGTTCACCACTGCCCAAGGCAAGACTGTAAACAGATTGGATAAGGAGCAATTTTGACTGGGAAAATGCCAGATTATTGGCTCCCCCCCCCCCTGGGTTTACCCCCAAGCACTGGCTACCGGTACTTGAAGCCAATTCAGTGACACTCACCGCAACTTTATGGAAGATTGTGTCAGGAAATCTACTCACATATCTTCCCTATTCAGGTAGGTAGCCGCGTTGGCCTGACAGTGGGAATAAACAAAAAAATTGTCCAGTAACAAACTTAGTTGGTCTCCAAGATGCTACTGGACAATTTTTAAAATTTATATCTTCCCTAGTGTGCTGTAGCGGTAAAAAAGTCAGACTAGCATGTGGATGACCGAGGTTCGAATCCCCCTACTCAGTTATGAAGCCTACTAGCTGACCTTAGGCCGGTCATTGCCCCTCCCCCCCCCAGTCTAACCTACCACACAGGGCTGTTTGGGGGATTAAATGAGGAAGGGAAGAACCATGTATTTGGAGAAAAATGGTGGGATATAAATGTGAAAAGATAAATAAAAAATAAATAAAATCAGGTATACTGTGGCTCAGAGTTTCTCACCTGAAATTTTTCTCCATAGGTTCCATGATCATTCGTTCTGGTGGCAAGCGTACAAGCAGAGTAAAAGCTTAACAACAAACAAACAAACAAAAAACCTTTGAGTAGCTCTGAAAGAACCTCTCTTGTGTTTTTTTTTAGATTGATGTGATCTAGGTATCTGTGTGCAAAGGACTTATAGCAGTCTGAACCAGTGACTGGCTGGTTTGCACGTAATGGCAAGCCATGGTTTGCTTTGACAAACCATAAACCATTAATTGTCCAACAGTCAAACAAACCATGACTAGTTTCTCCAGTTTAGCTTTTTGGCTTCTTAATGAGCATCTTGGGTGTGATGGCCAAAACAAACATGGGCTGTGTACACTGCTGTTCCCTCTGCATCCTCTACACTCCCACTGCTATTTTGGGAAGTAGTGTACGTACAATGTTAGCCACAATCCATATCTTTCCTGTGTCTACCCTGTTGTTTTTAATGAAATATTGCATTTTGACACACACACACACACACACACACACACACACACACACACACAAGCCAGCTTTAATCCAAACTGGGGGGGGAAAGGGGATCTTAGCTGGATTTTAAGCTGGTAAGCCATGGTTAAGGAAGGGTTCTAGGTTTGCACATAACACCAAGCCATAGTTAAAAACAACCCAACATACATAAGTCATCAACAAACAATGGCTTAAAATTGCGGTTTGCTGGCAGAGTTCTGATGTGAGAGCATCTGCCTATCTTTTGGTGAGATTCAACTGTGTGTTTTCATTTTGTATTTTTATATTGTGAATTTTGGCTTAAAATTTGTGTGTGTGTGTAAATGAACATAGTTATTACAAAGCATCAATAAGTCACTCTGGTGACCTCTTTCCAAAGGAAATCAAACCCCCAGAACTTCTCACTGCTCAGAGAACTGGAGTGAGTGTAACTCTTTGTTACAGAGGATTCTGGGTATTTTCTAGGGAGCACGCACAATTCCTGACTGGTACTGGCCTGGCTAATGTATCTCACTGTTGCCTTAGGTGAACAATGTACACTACAGTGGTACCTCCGGTTACGAACTTAATTCGTTCCAGAGGTCCGTTTGTAACCGGAACCCATTATTAACATGAGGCACACTTTCGCTAATAGCGCCGCCCGCTGCTGCTGTGCCGACAGAGTGTGACTTCCATCCTGGGGCAAAGTTCGCAACCAGGAGCATCTACTTTCGGGTTAGCGGAGCTCATAACCCGAAGCATTCGTAAGGAGGACAGTACGTAACACGAAGTTCCACTGTACCAAAATCTCCAGTAGCTGCACGTTGTAGTGGAAGACTGGCAGCAGTAAGCAAGTTGTTTTAGCTCGCCTGCCCATAAGCTCCTTGTGTAACAGTATGGCAACCACTGATATGAATTTATTGATTCATTTGAAAGATTTCTTGTCCACCTCTCAATGGAAGCTTTTGAAACAGGACAAAAGACAGTGCAATTAAACCATTTTTAATACCAACATTTTGACATTTTAAACCAGACAGAAACTGCACACCTGATGGTGAAAAACAGCAACTAAAAACAAAAGTAAAAATAACAATTAAACGTGAATAAATGAACTACATTAACTAATTTTAGTTCAATGAACTAAAGCTATCGTTAAAAAGCCGGAAAGAAAAACATCCTCTTCGCTTAGTTACGAAAAAATATTTTAAAAGTTGGGAGGACACAACCACTGAAAAGGCTCTCTCACATTTGAAAGTGGTGGTACGCTTGATAGAGCTTCTGATGTAGATATTGTTACAGGGGCAGCCAGTGATGTCCACTGCATGCTACTGGATAACAAATGTGATCTGACGCAGCCAGCATAGCAAGTGGTCAAGGGGGATGGGATCTGTTATCCATTGACATCTGGAGGGCACCATGTTGGCTATCCCTGCCTTAACAGACTGAGCAGGAAGGAGTTTTTAGGGAGGAAAGAGCTATATTAAGTACTACGTGAAGTGTTAATTCCACTTTCAGATGATTGTGGAAAAGCAGTGGTTCCGCAGCACTACAAGGCTCTAATGCGGAAGGAGCCATTGATATGAATGCCAACCAGTGCCATGCTGAAGACATTGGCCCCATTTTCTAGTCCTGCTCCCCCAACACATGCACCCCAAGCCTTAGCTGATCACAGGGGTGCGTTCAGACATGGGAATTTTGTGGTGGTTTTCCTGATTATAACACTAGCACTCCTGCCCTGTTTTCTAACGTTGCTTTCACACTGCTGAACCTATTGTAGCTTTTCAATTAATACTCTGGCATGCTGCACTAATTCTTTTTCATACTGGTGGGTGCAGTGTGATACAACCACAAATGTCATTGGACGTGTGGCTACTTCCCCACCCTTTCCGCACATGCGCACTTCCGTTCCCCCATGATTCATGCATGAAAATGGCACCAGAGAGCTGTATGCCGGTAGAGTACCCCAAATTTCACCGCTCATCTTCCACAATTTTCTGCGTTAACAGGGTTGCAAATGTATACAGTATCTCCCCTCCCCTGAAAGCAATTAACATGGAAATGAGTGCTAAACTGCCCCTAGATTTCCAGAGGTGGCATTTACGTCCTGTGAAAGCTCAAATATACGGCAATGCAGAAATCAGCCCTTGGGTCACTGAGGCTTGCGCAGGCGCGTCTGAAGTTCAGCCATCATGTTGGGGTGCAGAGGCCCAAACCTGGGGAGGCAAAGAGAATGAATGGGCAAAGCGAGGCAAAACTCCAAGGTCAACTCCTGGGATGGTGGTGATAGGATATTCATATTTACCCAGAATGCCTTGGGTTCTGCCTGTGCGGTGTTTGTGGTTGAGCTGGAACCTCCTCAGCTACACTTATCGTCTCTGGCTGCGTCGTCTCCACTGGCTGTCTCTTTGTGCTAGGCGCCCGCCGGATAGAGCTCTTGCGGCGAAGCAGCACCCGCTCCATTTGGTGACTTGTGTTCAGTGGCTTGACCTGCATGGAAGCAGTGGATTGGTTAACTCCAGAGTCCTGACTCCCATCATGCTCCATTTTTATATTAGTTTTGCTTACCTTAACTGGGAACGTCCCAGTGATGGAGGCAGTGCAAACCATGGGTTCTTGCTGCTGGCGGCTGTCCGTCTCTTCTGTTTGCTTTGTCTGGACTCCAGCTGCTTCCAGCTCCTCTTTGTCAAGAAGACCACTAGCTTCTGCCGGCCTCTCTGATTCGCTCTCCTGGTCACTCTCCTCTAGCCATTCTTCTCCTGTAACTTCCACTTGTTCTTCTGCTGCCTCCTTTCTCACGGGTTCCTCTACCTCCCTCTGCTGGACCCCTTCTGTCTCTTCTACACCTGCCACTTCTTCCCACTGACCACCCCTGTTCTCTGCTATTCCCTTTGGCTCCCCATCCTGCTCTCTCTCAGTTTCTGCCGCGTCCGGCATTGCTTGCTGAATTTCTTCTTCTTCGGCTATATCTAACTCCTCCTGCAGGTTCTCTTCCACCTCTGGTTCTTCTTCTTGTTCCTGCTTGACCTCCAGCTCTTGACCATTTGCCATCTTGACCTCCTCTTCCTCCTTCTCTAGCCCCCTGTGGTGAAACCCCACAGCCCATGTCTTCCCCTCCTGCCCTTCTGCCTCTGGATCTTCTGTGTGTTCCTGCTCGACCTCCAGTTGCTCATCTTCTGCCATCTTGGTTGCCTCCTCCAGCCCTCGGTGTTGTACCTCCACAAACTGTGACCAATCTGGTACCCTTTCCTGAATCCCCTCGTACCATAAAGTTTCTCCCAGTTCCTTTTCCTGACCACAATCAGTCTCTCTTGTGCCTTTTACTTCCTCCTCGGGCTCCCACAGGTGGCTTCTCCCAGCTCCGAGCATCTCCTCCTGGTCTCCTTCAGTCTCTGCCATATTTATTTCCTCCAGCAGGTCCTTTTCCATCTCTGTTTCATTTTCCTGTTGTCTCTCAGCCTCTAGCTGCTGTCCCTCCACCATCTTGACCCCCTCCTCCACCACCCCACTGAGCTGAAACCCCACAGCCCTCACCATCCCATCCAGCCCTCTCTGCTCTTCTCCCACAAATGGTGTCAAATCTGGTGCAATTTGCTGGGTCCTGTCATACCACAAGGTTCCCACTTGTTTTTCCTCCCTCTCCTCTGAAGTTTCTTCTTCCTGCCCTTGTTTCTCCAACTGTTTGCCTTTGGGCCCCTCTGCTTCCCCATGCTGATGCTGTTCTGTATCTGCCACTTCCTCTAGCGCCCCCTGCTGCTGACCTCCTCCTATCCAGCTGGTTCCTTCTAGCTCCCACTGATGGAGTCCCCCAGTAGCAGTTGGCCCCTCCACATCTTTATGTTTGATGCTGCTGATCGCAGCTGCTGTGGGGCTTGGCTCTGGAGCATCAGCTGGGAACTGAGAGGACTCTGTGGGGGAGAAATTAGGAGGGTCACGTTTACAATATTTATGTACAATATTTGGATTATGCATTTGAATTATATAGCTCCCTCCGCACAAGCCACAGGGCAGCTTACAACAAAGCAAATAGTTAAAAACGCATACAATTGATGAACCAGGATCTTTCAAAAGCACGTAGCAGTTATCACCGAATAACAATTGCTAATAGCATTCAGGTCTCTCCTCCTCTAAACACCCACCAGAAAAGAGGAGTCTTAACTAACTGCCTGAAACACAGCTCAGTTATGAGGGAGTTGCAAATACTAGGAGTTCCTACTGAAGGGGCTCTTTCCTGGGTCCCACACTATGAATCTCATACTGTGGCAACACAGATCTTGGTCTCTTCGCCTCTGCATTTGAGCACCCCAGAACCTAAAGATATTGGTTTCTCCTCACAAATATATACATTCCTATATTATTATTCCACCCTGAAACTAAGGATGTTTTCTTATTGTAAAATATTTTTATTATCGTAATTTCTTTTAAACTGCAACAAGGCTAACAAATTATTATTATTATTATTATTATTATTATTATTATTATTATTATTATTATTATGCAAGATGTCAGAATAAAACATCATCCCCAGTAACAAAGCACCAAAAACCCTGAAATTATACAGGATCATTAAACATTCAGGATCACAATCAATAAAAACAATAGCAGAGAAACATCAGTGCATGCAGAATGCCCAATATAAATATATTGATTTCTCTTTCCAGGATGAGCCATGCGCCAGTAGTCCCAGTTCTGGAATCTTATTCAAATGGCATATATTAGCACAGGAACTTGTCAGTGACAAAGATGGAGGTTTCTCTGCTCATATGCAGAGGGTCTTATCCTCAAGACTTAGTAACCACAACCGCTTCCCACACATTTATGTTTAGGATGGAGACTCCAAGCTAAAACAAACCAGGTAGCAACCCAATCCTCCTAGAAACCCCCATCGGGCCCTCCACAGTGTGACTTTGGCACGTTCTAGAATTTTCCATCACCTGAGAGCTTTTCCTCAGCCTTTTCCTGTCCCTCAGATCTGATGGGCAATTTGGAAAGTTTGTGAACAGACTCTGTTGCCTGAGCATCGTTGTCTGCTGCTTCTGACGCTGCCTGGATTTCTTGGTTGGCTGGGGTTATCTGAAAAAGGAAGGACCATGGTGAAGGAGAGGCGGAGCTTAGATGACTCTTGCCCCGCCTCCTCTTTTCCAGCACCTACCTCTGTGGTGAGGCAACCTTCGAAGACCTCCAGATGTCTCGTTGGAGGGATGTCCCTGCAGGGAAGAGGGGGAATGGGTGAATCTAGCTGCTGTGCCGGAGACCCTTCCACTCAAGAGGCAGAAAGCTCCAAGCATAAATAGCTCCCCCACTCCCATCTCAACCAGCGGCTTCATTACCCAGAGTGTGCCGTCTCCACTTCCCCATCATGGCTGCTGCAACGGCTGCTCCTATTCCTTCTCTGTCCTGGCTCTTCTGCTCCCGGATAAGTTTCATCTCCAAGCAGGTAAGTGGTGAAGGACGAAACATAATCCTGAAGATGGGGTGGAGCAAGGGAGACACTGAATGCAGATGGTCTGTTGAGCAAGCCAGCAGACGCACCCACCTCCCTCTACGTAAGTCATGGGCCCTGGAGCCCACCCCAGCTTGGCTGACGACCAAAGGGGGTTTCTTTACCAGAGCCCGTTGAAGGGTCCCCAGCAGGCGTTGAAGGTGCTCCATCGGACATCTGGGTCAGGTGGAGAGGAGGTACAGCAGCTTCTCCTTTCTCCCCAGGGAGGGAAGTAACGCCGCCGTCAAAGCTTCTGACCACATCCTCCTCCTCCCCTTTGCAACTCATTGCCACAGTCCGTTCTGGCTTTGCACAACTGTTAAAGCAGCACACCACAAACCCGATGGAAACAAGAAGCGTTGAGAGACAGTCAGTGTCAAATGCCGACTAAATCAGCCTCCAACTCAGGCTGTTGGAGTTGGAAAATTCTGTTAATCTTGTTCATTAACCCTCCCTTTTTTACTTTCATCCAAATATCAACCCTTCTATAAAAAAATAATAATAAAAAGATTCTCTCTCTCTCTTGAAAATTTAGTGGCAACTTGACCTGAACCCTGTGCCAACCAGCGATTAACTTTGACCAAAACACACCCAGGTTCTTTCCCAACTTGTGGAACAACCCACAACAAGTTGGGGTTCTGATTAGTTTCAAAATAGAGCAGAGCTTAGCATACCATTAACGTGATTACAAGTAAGGCTGCTATTTATTCATTCATCTGTTTATTAGACCATTATGATCATGCCTTCCCATCCCAGAAAAGAGACCCTTAAGGTAGCTAGCCATTGTTACAATCATAAAAATTCAGGAGGTTCAGGGAGAGAGAGAGAGAGAGAGAGAGAGAGAGAGAGAGAGAGAGAGAGAACAAGAACAAACGAAGGAGCATTAACAAATCAGTTCCCAAATGCCAAATGATGACAGAATGATCCAAGGCCATAGCAGCCTAATTCAGTAGGCCTGCGTACATTTAAAGCTGTACCTTTATCCTCGCAGAGCTAGTCCTCAGCAAACTACATTTCCCAGGAGACATGGTGTGTGTGTGTGTGTGTGTGTGTGTGTGTGTGCGTGTGTGCGCGCGTGCTTTAAATGTATGGTGTGTGTGCAGCCCCAGGTGAGGCATCTACATTTCTAGGTGGGGCTTGAAAGAAATGAATGGGAAATCAGGCAGCTTCCAGACTGTTGCTGTTTTGCAGGTGGGATTTAATCCCATACTGGCAAATTCAGGTTGCACGATTAAAGTTGATCTAGCGCTCTTTCTCAAGAAGCTCATCTGCTCCGCCAATCAAATAGGAGGGTGATGGGGAAATGCACTTGAAAGTGTGGGATTAAAACTTGCTTGATGCAACACTGTATAATCTCCCTCTAAAGGAATCAGAGCAAATGCTCAATCTTTGTGCAAACAGATTGGGATGAATGCTCCATAAATAGCTCACCTGGAAGTGACCTTTGGTTATTTCCTCAGAAACATGGCTCCAACATAGGATTAGACAAATAAATAGAAAAGAGGAGACTGAGAGGAGATATGATAGCCATCTTCAAATAGCTTAAGGGATGTCACATGGAAGACGGAGCAAGCTTCTTTTCTCCTGCTCTGGAGGGTAGGACTCGAACCAATGACTTCAAGTTACAAGAAAGGAGATTCTAACTAAACATGGGGGAAAACTTTCTGACAGTAAGAGCTGTTCGACAGTGGAACAGTCTCCCCTCGGGAGGTGGTATACTCTCCTTCCTTGGAGGTTTTTAAGCAGAGGTTGGAGGGCCATCTGTCATGGATGCTTTAGCTGTATTGCAGGGGGTTGGACTAGATGACCCTTGGGTCCCTTCCAGTTCTATGATTCCAAGATTCTAAATGCAGGATAAGGCTATCAAAGGCTACTAGCCACAATGGCTATGCTCTGCCTCTACAGTTGGACATTGTGTGAAGCTTGGGTTGCATACACACACCACACTTGTAATGCACGCAGCTTTCTCTAAAGAATCCAGGGAATTGTAGTTTGCTAAGGGTGCTTGGAATTGTAGCTTGGTGAGGGGTAAACTACAGTTCCAAGAATTCTTGGGGAGGGGAGTCATGTGCTTTAAATGTACGGTGGGTATGCAGCCTAGAATGCCTAAAGAGTACTAATAGTTACAGCTCCAAATCTCTCACATATGTCTTCTGCAGGGTTGTGTTTCCTCAGAGGAACCAGTTAAGAATAACATCTATTTCCTCTGGCCTAGGTGGAGAGAGAGAGAGGTCACAGATCAAGGAAGCTCGGTAAACGGCGTCCTTAAAATCAAACTCATTGTTGGTTTGTACAATATAAAGATCCTTCGAGAGAAGACTTCTTCAATCCAGAATCGTTAAACAACTTGCAAAGGGTCATTTTCTTTAGGAGTGCAGGAAGGATTCTAGTATCTAAACCAAAAAGTGGGACTTCCTTTGCAGTTGGTCTGGAATCATATGGGTGGTACAGAGATCCACAGAGCTGCAGCCTGGGGATGCCGGGCCATTCCTCAGAGAGCAACAGGTGTAGCCCAGAAACCCCAATTCTGAACATAGTGGGGGAGAAGTAGCTTCCTACAAGGCTTGATTCCACCACAGCCCCTGCCGCCTATTATTTTTTCTCTCTTTCAGAAATTCACCATGTGGAGCAAAGCTCATCCCCTCATCAGAATATGCCCCCCTATTTATTTATTTGCCCTGGCCTGCATGAATTGCATGTGCATGAAAGGTCACGTATTTAAGCTCTGGGTCGCAAAGCACAGACAGATTTATAAATTCATGTGTATGTGACAAATTCCAGAGAGGCCATCAGGCTTGGCTGCAATATATTGTAATGGATTGTTCTGAAGTCATTTCAGCACCAGATTAAAAACAAAATTGCCCCAGCTCCCCCTGCCTGCCCGCCCCGCCCGCCATCCTGTCCTGTATTTTGTCAGAACAAAGTTGGCAACCCTACTTGGGATGACTGCCCCCTCCCCCACGCTTTTACTTACTTTTTAAAACGTTTCTGTTCTGGAAGGTACTAAGGAGTCTGTTTTGTTTACGGTTTACTTTGTGATTTTTCTCTGGGATTTCTGCTATAATTTTAAAAATAAACATTTTACTTTATTTCGAGTGTTTTGAATGGTCAGGATAGAGGGATGCAAATATTTCAAAATAAAATACATGGCAAAACTCTGCAATCGGTCACTCCATTAAATACATGCAGGCCTCGTGTAGAATGCCTAATTTAAAGTGATAACGAAACAATACCGAACCTGTTCATACCCATCTGAAGCTACCCGATGAATAGCGTTATTGCAATAACTTTCCGACAATCACGCTCTGCCGGGAGAGGAGACTGTTGTTGTAAAGCAGCCATGTCAATTGAGGGCACATCTAGCTTCATTACAGCGACTTGTTGGTCAGCTTGTGCCTACGTCAATGTATGGCTTTATCGGCAGGGCACGCAAGTGAGGGCACTGGGAGCAGGAAATGGCATCAAACCCGGAAGCAAGGTCAGGCGGCAACTTCAGCTTCACATGACAGCTGCTTAGGAGGAAGCTTATTGGATCTGTTACGCCTAGCAGAGAGGAGCGATGATATGGCCTAAAGCTACGCGGTCATGGTCTAAGGCTCCGATTTCTTAAAGGTACAGAAAGAGAGACTGGTGTGTGCAAGAGGGAGAGGATATCTCAGTGTAGTTATGAAGTTTCTAGGGCAGCTATGGTTTCTGTTTTTATCTATGCCCCCCCTTTTGTTATAGATAGTCGCCCCCACTACCCCATTCTGCCCTGCCTGCCATGGGACCTCCTGGGAGTCTGTGGCATCACATCCCGAGTGATTCTGAAGGTGAGTCTTCTTTGCTCCCATCTCTCATCCCCCCCATTCAACAACCCCCCCCCCCGTTTTCTTCCCTGACTCTGCTCCTCTTCCACCCCCTCAAGAAACAGGGGAAGATGAAGATGCCTCACCCTCTGCCGAGCCTGAGACCACCCTGGATGCCTGTAGCCAGTGGAGGAACAATGTGGGCTTCTGGTGAGGTCCCCTTTGCTTTATTTCCACAGTTTTTCTAGGCTATGGAGCATGAACAAAAGCAGAACCTCATTTCTTATTTTATATAATGCAGCTTCTCTGTGGCATTATTTCTTGCACAATGACAGCTCGATTAAACTCAGGTTTCTCTTTCTATGCGTTGGTGCATTTTGCTGTATGCTCTGTTCACAGTAAACTGATCAGATTTCCTTTCCTTTTGATCTCCTCCCTTGTTGCATCCTCCACATCTGAGCATATTGCAACATACTGGAGGGCTGTGTGGGGCTTGCTGTAGCCGGATTTGTACGAACTCTCTCACACACTCGTTGCCTGGGGAACAGAGGGTGTGGGGATGCCATTCTGGGATTTCAAAAGGGACTAGTCTAAAGGCACGATGTAGCAACCTTGCTAAAGCTAGGCAGAACTGAATCTGGATGGGAGGCTGCTTGGGAGCAGGGAACCTTATATATGCCCCCTTGAACTCTGGCCTGGAAAAAAGGCAGAATAGAGATGAAAGAAATGATATGATAACACTGACTCTCCTGTCTTGCGCTTCTGGGTGCTCTGACTTGCCTGCTTTCCCCTCCACAGGTTGCTGGGACTCTGCAACAACTTTGCCTATGTAGTAATGCTGAGTGCGGCCCATGATATTCTCAGCCATCAGAAGGTGCCAGCAGGCAATGGGACTGAACCAGTGAGAATTCAAACAAGAGGAGTTCTTGAGTGTTTGTGTACAAAACAGAGCAAGAAACAGATTGTACTGGGTGCAGGAGAAAGCAAGAGAAAGTATCTGAGCCTGGATGAGAGAGATGAATAGAAAAACAGGGATAGAAAAACATCTGTGTGCCAGATGTGGTACATTAGAGCCTACAGATGCGAAGGACTGTGGGCTGTGGCAGAGGGTGCATCACCTGTGTGTACGAAAGATGAAAAAGGATTATTTGGATGTTGGCACTGCACTAAGGCTGACTCTAGCACTTGGTTAGCAAGGCCTTTGGATATTTGAAAGGCCTCTTAAGATCAAACTACTCTAAGCAGAGGGGAAATTTCAGGCAAACGTGAAGGCAAACATCTCAGAGCATTGGATCTGACCACAAACAGATTTGCTCTGTAAATTTGTGGACAAGTACTGTAAGTGGGGAAAACGAGCCATTCAGATATTGTACACAGCAAAGAAGGAATTGGGATGCCCTTACACTGCTAGTGAGCACATGCACTAATCGAGAAGATTGTGACATTGCCCAGTGCTAACTAAGATGGCAGCAGTAATGTCACTCTCCTCCTGGGCCCTGCAACATGACCAGGGAGCCGTATACAAACCAGCCATGCTGGTTGCTGACAGTGGTCATGAGTATGAACAGAATGTTTGACAATGCGATTTGGTGGTGCTAATATTGTACTGTTGAGTGTTTAGAATAGGACCAGGGAGATCTGGGTTCAAATTCCCACAAAGCCATGAAGCTCACTGGGTAATCTGGAGTTTGTCAGCCTAACCTACCTCCCAGAGTTGCTGTGGAGATAAATGGGGGAGGGTAAAACCATGTTACACTGTCCCTAAACTAACCATTGATGGAAGGTTGGACTAAAAGTATAATAAAAAGTGTCTGAAAATCTGCAAAGGTCAAACTTCTAACTGCATTTTTTGAAACCTTCAGACTTCAGACTGGTCATTTCTTTGCAAAAAGTAGTTCCAGGGCCCCTCTAATCTTCCCCCTCTCTTCCTGTTCCAACCTCCCCACTACCACCACCAAAGCTGATATTTGCCCCTATTCTAAAAATCAAGAAAATGGCAGGCAAAAGAAGGGTTAAAGCTGGGTTGAGGAACCGGTGACCCTCCATGGTGTCTGGGGCTGCTGGGAGTTGGAGTCCAACAGCACCTGGAGGGCCACAGGATTAATCCATGGATTAAACCAGGCACCCCCAAACTTCGGCCCTCCAGATGTTTTAGACTACAATTCCCATCATCCCTGACTGAATGCCTGACTGAATAAGTTATACTTCCATACTGGAATGAGGAAAATCTTGGAAAACAGATGGTGAAATGATGGCTGAAAAAATTATTCTCTCCTACATTTAACCTCTTGTGCCCAATTGCTCCCTCAGACTCCCCCCAGCGTTCCTGCAAATGCTTCTCGTTACGACTGCAATGCCATCTCCACGGGGGTAAGTGTCGGATGCGGGGAGATGACAGGGGCAGGTTTGAGAGTGTGGCACCAGCTACTGGCTCACTCCCATCTCTTTGTTGCCCCCTACAGGCCGTGCTGTTGGCTGACATTCTGCCCACCCTTCTAATCAAATTCAGCGCACCTTTTTGTATCCACTTGCTCCCATATGGGTGAGTTGGCTCAGATCGCTGGAAATGTCGTCTGGGTAGAAACCAAATTCCCCTGTAATGCAAAATGGAAATGGGAACTTATTTGCATGTGTATTTGGAACAAAATTGTATAATCCGTAGAAAGGAGAAGATGTTAAATTGCATTATGTACTTGTGGCCTTTCTGTTAACATATATGAAAAAATATCTTGATTCATTATTGTGAAGTAATATCCAAGCCAAGGCTTGCTGGGAATTGTAACTCTCTGAGTGCCAAACCACAGAGCCCAGAATTCTTTGAAGGAAGAATGAGCTACGAGCCCTGGTAGTCACGAGGGGTTGTCTTTGTATGTGACATATGGGCAAGAGGCTTTATGGTTAGTTCAGGCCTCGTCCATTTTCCATCTTATAGCCAGCCCTGTCTTGAGCATATGCGCCACCGAGGGGGGAAAATCCGCCCAGCACCACCAAATTTAGATTAGCCCCCAAATTAACTTTTATTATGCTTATGTCAGACACCACGCTTACGCCTTATCTCTTGTTATGAATGACAAGCACCGCCGTTGTGAATGACAAGCGTGGTGCGTCTTTGATAAATGAGCGCACAAAGTCGAAAGTCCTTTAGTGAAACAGTAGGTATACATTTTGGTAATACCTAGGTATATATGTACAGTGGTACCTCGACTTACGAAGACGATCCGTTCTGTGGCCGTCTTCGTAAGTCGAGGTTTTCGGATGTCAAAGCGCCACTACAGCGCATGCGCAAAGCGCGATTTTGCGCTTCTGTGCATGCGCCGACCGCACACGCCGCTCTGCGCAGGCGCAGAACGTGCACGCCGAAAGGACTTCCGGGGGTTGTCGACTTTGGAAGTCGAAACCTTTGGAAGTCGAAGCGTTCGGATGTCGAGGTATGACTGTATTTTGTTTTTATAGCTTGATCAAAATTATTTATTATTTCATAATAGGTAGATAGTTAAGAGGTTAGGCAGCTTCAACGGTGGGCGCCTGGTGCCCCCCAGAATCGGGCGCCCAGGTGCCCTGCACCCCTTGCGCCCCCAGGTAAAGACGGCCCTGCTTATATCTCCCCCCCCCTTTCCTCACTCCACCCCTCACAGCTTGCGTGTCGTCATCTGCGCCATCACGGCCTGGGGTAGTTTCCTGTTGGTAGCCTTCTCCACAGGCACAGTCCAAAGCCTTGCAGGTAAGAACCATCTTCACAGGAGATGGGGTTGGCAGGGGGCAGGCAGGCAGTCCTCAAATTATGGAGGGCAAACCCGGGGAGCTTGGCCCCCTTCTTATTTATTGTTACAGCCTCTTGGCGGCTGTTTCTTCGCATGCTTCGAAGGCACGATTTGACTAAAACTGGGGGGGGGGGGCAAGAGCATGAGGCTTACGGGTTTTATATTGCACCACCCGTATCTTTCCAGCTGTGATTTGAGCATATGTGATCTCTTGCTTTAGAATCGCTGCCTCTTAATTGTGAGCTCTGGCGGTGAGGGCCAAGAGAAAACAAGAGGGAAGCACCAGCATGTTTTGTATTGACTGGGTCTTTCTCCGCCTTCTAATTGTTGTAGGTGTCGTGCTGGCCAGTATTTCATCTGGCCTGGGTGAAATAACATTCCTTGCGCTCACGTCTTTCTTCGACAGGTAACTAAAGGCACACAGTGGCTGCAGGGTGGAGATTTGGCAGTGGGGTCAGATGCCTTACTTGCTCAATGGGTGCAGCCTGTTTCTTTAGATTAGGGATGGGGAACCTGTGGCCCTCCAGATGTTAATGGACTACAGTTCTCATCATCCCTGACCATTGGCCATGCTGCCTGAGTTGATGGGAGTCCGAGCCCAACAACATATAGAAAAGCCACAGGTCCCCCAACCCACAAGGCCTTCCTTCCAACCATGGGGAACAGCTTTGAAAGAGGAAGGCAAATATAACGTTTTTATACAGCCACAGGTCCTGTTTCGAAGCATCCTTGTTTTGCCTTTCGATCTGAAGAAACAGGCTCCAAAATCTTCCAGCTTAGTTGCTTTGCACCACCCACCACCACCACCCCCAGCAACTTTTAAAAAAGATATTTTGTTGGCCTGTTTTTTTTGTTTTTGTTTCGTTTTCATGGTGAAGGATGTGTGTGTGTGTGTGTGTGTGTGTGTGTGTGTGTGTGTGTGTGTGTATATATATATATATATATATATATATATATATAAAACTAAACAAACATGCATACCTATCTGATAATGATAATAAAAATCAGAAAGGCCTGATGTGTGAGGGGAGGGACAAGATTGACAGCTGGGCCAGTGTTTGGTTTGAAGCGTGAGTAGAATAAATTTGTGCAGGATTTGTCAATTAGGTAATGACGCTAGGTCTGGGGGTGCTTTCTGGTACCCAGAAATCACTCCCATTATGACTCATGTCCTTTCTGCTTCTCTTCCCACGCCCCCACCCCTCCCAGTGCCGTGGTGTCTGCCTGGTCTTCTGGAACAGGTGGGGCCGGCCTGCTAGGGGCACTTTCATACCTTGGACTGACAGAGTCAGGCTTGAGCCCCCAGCACACCCTCCTCCTCATGACCATTGTTCCGGTCATTATGCAGGTCAGGTGAGGACTAACTTTCTCATATTAGGTATCTGCTTATAGCAGTAGAAGTTTTAAAATGATCATTCGAGGCCCCATGGCTCCTTGACCACCTTCTTCCTCCTCTCCACTTTCTCTATAGTTATTCTTTTGTGCTGGCTCCACCCCCCGGAGCTCCCCGCTGTGGCTGGGGCAATCGTCCGCAGAAGTCTCTGCGTTCTCCTTCCTCAACTCAGCAGCCGCTCCTTGAGATTAAAGCTACAGTCCAAAACAGTAAGCAAGCCCTTTACTGGCCCTTCCTGTGGTGCCACCTGTTGTATCATAAGGGACAGGTTAAGTATTTATACCCACAATGCACATTGTTTATCTTAAGGCTTTGGTATTATTATTATTATTATTATTATTATTATTATTATTATTAATTATTAATGACTTTCAGTTTTAAACATTTCAATAATTTTACAATCCTTTTAGCATTTCAAAACTCGACTTTCTTCCCCCTCTTTCTGCGGTTCCTTAAATTTATTTTAAATATTTTCTGCCTATCAAAATGAACTTAATTTACTCCTTTATTCATCTACCTTAAATAAATACTCTTATAAACCTGCAAGTTATTACAATAATCCTTCCAATGTTCTTCTCTGTTTACAGTTTATTTGTAAATATTCAATAAACCATTTCCATTCTTTTATTTAAAAAAAGTCTATCTTAAGACTTTATCCCTGGGAATAAATGCTGTCACGGCTTCTTTACCCATGATGCACTGTGCTCACGCCAAGCACAAGGAAGAGTCGCTCACAGATATTGCTGTAACTCCTCATGTAATATCCTTAGCATTTGGCAATGTACAGAATTTTTCAAAATTCTTTCAATAACGTTGTTTTTATCCTGTCTCATTTCAACTGTCATTTTCTTCCTTCAGAGGCACAAAGCCCTCAGCTCAGCCTGCAAGAAAAGGGGCAGGTGGTCAAGGTAAGAATCAGGCTTAGTATGTGGTGTTTTGTTTTTAATATGAGTGTGTAGGATTTTTCGGAGCACATGTTTAAAGGTGTCCATATCGCAGAAAATATCAGTATACATTTGCGTGTAAATATGTCCCTATTCTAGAGGGTATCAGGGTGAATAATGCATAAAGTGGATGCGGGGAGAATGCTACCGTATTAAATTGCTAAACAAAGGCCAAGTCTCGGTTCTTACTGGAATTTATGCCACATTATCTGGAAGCCCTTCTCACCGATCCCAGATGTAAAAGACCTCATTGTGAGTTTACCCCTCACCTTCCCAGCACCCTTAAAAAACCACAGTTCCCAGGATTCTTTGGGGGAAGCCTTGTTCTTTAAATGTATGGTGCAAATGTGATCCCAGTAGTAAAGGGTGCTGTTTGTGAAGCCTGCATTACTCAAGGTGACCATATACCTCTGATTGACTCATGGTTTCATGGCCTTCCCATGATGCACTAACATGGACCTTCTCTGTTACTAGGGTCTCTTAAAATACCTCATCCCTTTGGCTGTTGTCTATTTTGCTGAATACTTCATCAACCAGGGCCTGGTGAGTAGTGTGAAAGTTGGGGATGGGTGAAGACTTCTTTACCAGGGAGGTGGAGCTAAATATTCTGATCCATCCCCATTAATGCCCCCCCTTTTGTCTTCTCCTTCCTCAGTTTGAACTGCTGTACTTCCATGAAGCGCCGTTTAATCACCCGCAACAATATCGTTGGTGAGTGAAAGGCGGGGAGGTGAGACGAGATGGGATTTTGGAACCTCAGTCTGGCTTGGGTTGGTAGGTTAGAAAAGTGCTGGGAGCTAAAACTCCTGATCTCTCCCCCCCCCCCGCCTCCTATAGGTACCAGATGCTCTACCAGGCTGGGGTCTTTGTCTCTCGTTCCTCTGCCAGCTGCATACGGATTCGGCACATATGGCTCCTTGCAGTGTTACAGGTAAAACATCCCCCTCGCCAACAGACACCTGCATGAATGATTCCTTTTTGCTCTTCCGAGACATGTTCATCCCCCCATTTCTGTTGTAATGTTGACGTTGCAATCCAAGTATTGTGATCTTTCTCTGCCAGTGAACACATGCGGTAGTCTTATCATTGGGTCTATCTAGCCCAGTTTTGTAGAGTCTCCAGGAAGCAGACTGAGCTCCTTTCAGCCAGGGACTGAACTTGGGCCTTTGTGTTTTGCTTCTGAGGTGGAGGAATGGGGTCACTCCTCCCACCTGCTTTGTAGGTAAAGGTAAAGGGACCCCTAACCATTAGGTCCAGTCGTGACCGACTCTGGGGTAGCGGCGCTCATGTTGCTTTATTGGCCGAGGGAGCCGGCGTACAGCTTCCAGGTCATGTGGCCAGCATGACAAAAGCTGCTTCTGGCGAACCAGAGCAGCACACGTAAACACCGTTTACCTTCCCACTGGAGCGGTACCTATTTATCTACTTGCACTTTGACGTGCTTTTGAACTGCTAGGTTGGCAGGAGCTGGGACTGAGCAACGGGAGCTCACCCCGTTGCGGGGATTTGAACCGCCTTCTGATCTTCTGATCGGCAAGCCCTGGGCTCTGTGGTTTAACCCACAGCGCCACCCTCTTTGTAGGTGGGGCTATGCAAATGACTTGGTGTTTGGTCTGCTTCAGTGGGAGGAGACTCCACCAGTTTGTCCCACCTGCTTTAGAAGCAAGAGAAGCTAGGCTTCTGTGAACCTTTTGGAGGATGATCACACATTTATTGCACTGCAAATTGTCCTTCTGGATAGGCAGGCCTAGTCTCCCATTGTGCCTTTCAGAACTGCCTGAGCAGCAGGAAGGAGCAGGCAGTGTTGCCTGCTAATGTCGGCAGAGCAGCAGTCTCTTACTTTGGTCTGTTTGAAGTTTCCTACCCTTGCAATGTTTTCCTGTTCTGCTTATTCCCCATCACTGCCACCTTTCGCTCCTTTTCCCACAGCAGAACAGCCATATTGTTTTCTCCTCCAGTTGTCAAGGTCTTGACATGCTATCTCTTGCTTCCCCTCTCCAACTAGTGCCTGAACATGGTGTTCCTCTCGGTTGCTGTGTCCAAAATGTTTCTACCCAGCATCTATATAGTTTTTGCTCTGGTACTCTACGAGGGATTGCTGGGAGGAGCTGGCTACGTGAACACTTTCCACTGCATTAGTGAAAAGGTGAGCTTGGCGGGGGTGGGAGGTACCCAATAGGGAAGAATGTTTATGGAGCACCCAGGAGGGTGAGACTTCAGTCACATGACTGAGGGTAGAGAAAGGCATATCACTCAGAGTTTGAGAGAGATGAGCATGAGGCCAGTTCCATTATTTGGAGGGAGCAAGGAACAAGCAAGTAGACCTTTTAACCAGTTGGGTTGTGTGTGTGTGTGTGTGTGTGTGTGTGTGTGTGTGTAAGCACCTCTCTCCTCTTTCCCCTTCCCCTGCTCCAGCAAAGTCTTTTTGTGCTGCAAAAGACACTTGGGGGAGGGAAGCAGGAAGCAGGTGCCTGGGAAGCTCAAAAGAAAGGTGATAGTGACTAGGAGTAGTACCTCCCATTTTCAGAAGTCATAGCAGAGGATCATTGTCTAATATATATATTCTCTCTCCTCCTCCCTCCCTCTAAATGCAGAGCAAGCCGGAGCACCGTGAATTTGCTATGGGAGTTGCTTGTATAGCTGACACGTTGGGCATCTCCCTTTCAGGTGCTGTTGCTATCCCTATCCACAATTATTTCTGTCGCCTCCCTTGAGGCCCACTTCCCAGGGGGACCAACGGATGCCTTGACTTACCACATGCTTGTTTCTGAACAGTACATTTCCCAGAATGGAGGAGGGAAAGACACTGGGATGTGCATGCCAGTCAAAAGAGGAGAAAGGAGGCACACGGAGTTGAGGGGTCGGCTTTTGGCATTAATTTCCTCGTCTGTTTTGATTTTGGAGAGCATTTTACTTTAACCAAGCCTGAATGGGAATCTACTTTTGTCCCATGTTGCACAGCAGTGGGAGGGCTTAATCAGAGCACACAATCACAGATGGATGGAAAATCATGTTCTGCAGTTCATAGGGGGGAAACATGTGAACGTTGCATAAAATAGGTCACACAGCACATCCTTGTGTTGGGCAGGGGGAGCAGAGGGAAGAATATTTAGTATGACACTCCTAAGTAACTAGAAGATACTGCAGAAATGGGATGTGCAGATGCATAAGTGCATTAATAACCATAGACAAATATGGAAGGAGGGAACGAAGATTGTTAGGGTGAGATGCACGCTCAATTCAGAAAGAGGCAAGGATAATAATTTTGCACAGTGATGAATTTCTGTCTCAAGCTCAATCAATAAACCAGCCATATTTCAATTATTGCTCTGTTGTTGCTCTTTTTCAACGATATACCAATTATGGTACGGGCTGATATGTTTGGGGGATTTGTTGAGACAGCGGCTAGAAGTAGTGAGTGGAAATAGCAAGAGTGCAGATTTTGGCTCTGAACATTATCAGAAAACTTCCTATTGGGAAGAGCTTTTTGGCAGTGGGAAATGCTGCCTGAGGAGGTAGTGGTGTCTTTCATTGGAAATATTTAAGTACATGGTAGACACCCATCTGTCAGGAATGCTGAAGTTGTAAGATTCCTGCACTGAGCACAGCTGGACTAGAGGACATCCAGAGACTCCTCTAGCTCTAAAATCTCCTCTTCCCTAGCATATGCATATTTGTACAGAATGAAACATATTTTAAGTAAGGTTTTTAATCTTTGTCGTCGGGGTAGGTAACAAACAATAAAGCCACAATAATGTAGGAGTTAAGGGAGATGTGAGTTCAAATTCCTGCTCACCTGCAAAGCTTACTGGTGACACTGTGCAAGTCACTCTTTCTCTGCCTAACCAAACAAGTAGTGTGGTGGGGATACACAGAGAGGGCATGTGTTATTTATGTAATTAAAAGTATTTATAAAGTGCTTTAAATTTCTTTGCCTCCTTTCATCCGAGCACAGGGCGGTTTACAATACAGTCGTACCTTGGAAATCGAACGGAACCTGTTCTAGAAGTCCATTCGACTTCCAAAACATTTGGAAACCAAAGCGCGGCTTCTGACTGGCTGCAGGAAGCCTGTCGGATATTCAGCTTCCAAAAATAGTTTGCAAACCGGAACAGTCGCTTCTGGGTTTGCAGCATTCGGGAGCCAAAACATTCAGGAACTAAGCTGTTCCAAAACCAAGGTACAACTGTATTAAAACTGTATTAAAAATACCGTATATATATATACTGTAGCAAGCAAAAAAATAGCCCACAGTTTAAAAGGCCGTAGATTGTTTAATTACCCAAAGGCCTGGGAGAAGAGGAATGTTTTTGACTGGTGCCTAATTTTTTTTACATTTCTAAGCAGAGTGCACACAATATACAAACCAACCTAATAACATGTTCTTGGTACCAGTCTGTCTCGGGAGACAATGAAGAAGTGTGCCTTTTGGGGGTGAAGACACATTGTTAGAAGTTTATGGTGCCTGCTGCAGCTGTAGAGACCTACAGGAGAGAGAGAGAGACATGCTTTGTTGCAGCTTGGGCAGATAGCAGGAAAACAAATAATCATAAAAATAGAAATCTAGTAGTGACACAAGTTCCAGTCTTCTAGAACAAGGAATGCTTGTACATGACCCTATGTCTTTGTAGGATATCCAAAGCAAATTATGCTTCGACGATGTTCCAGAGTACAAGGGCAGCAGCTGAAAATGCTCATTTGTGCATCATCGCCTTTCTGATATTATACAGGGTGCATTGCCACAAGTAAAATTTCTCCAGATGATGCAGGTGATCTTAACAGATCTACACAAGGGCAATCTTTCATATGAGCCTGGTCCAGAGTTCTTAAGGCTTTCTCCGTTGGTAAAAATACCCTGAATATGGCCCGGGAGCAAATGCAGCTCCCTTGGCACAGTTGTTGAGCCCAGAGGTTATACAGTTTAGGAAATTCCTAATTTAAGTCGTTGTGCTTTTAACTGGGGTAAGTAGAGTAAAGGTTCGCCTGCGTCACCGTCGATGACTAAAGCAGTGAAATGGTTATTTTCCAGAAAATACAGTACAGAATCATTGCTCTGAAGTCTGAAGCACCGCCACGGCGAATAAAACGACAGATTACCGTTGCAGTTAAGGGCACTATCGTCTGCGCGCGCAGCTTAAAACACCCAGCATCTCCATTTGGACTACAACTCCCATCATCCCTTTCTCCAGGTCACTTTACCGCAAAGTTTAAGACCATAGAAATTACGGTAAAATGTAGAATCTCTGTAATAATGGAAAGCCACCTATAGTCGTGATTTCCGCCCCGCCCCCACCTTCGGAATGGATGAGTGGTGCCACTCTACAATTTAGCATCTCTATTATCTTAGCATTTCCCTCTTGGGAAGGAAGTAGTCATCATGGCCGCGCCGGGGTGTTGATGAGCCTGCAGAAGGCTTTGCGCATGTGCGTTGGCTGCGGGAAGCGACGCGCCTTCATTTTACCAGGCCCGGGCCGGGTAAGCGCGTGCGAGAGGCGCGGTTCTTGGGCTACCGGCGGAGGAAGGAGGTAAATCCCGAAGGTTAGGGGAGGGAGGAGTAGGAGGCGTCCGAGGGGGGCCCCACCGGCTTCCTGGGTGGCCTTCGCTCTAGGAGGAGGGTTTTTTTGTCCCCATTGGGGAGATGCGTGTTTGTCTGTTTGGGCTGTCGGTGTTTTAAACTCAGCTGAGTGTTTAGAACATTTATACTGATGAGGTTATATATGTAGTTTTATGTAATATATGCATTGACATCATGCCTGGTGCGCTGGTCCTTCCTCGAGCCAAAATTTCTCCACTCCTAGCAAAGGGGAAGCATCGCGGCAGGATTGGGGAAGGCCCGAGGCTTGCTGAAATACAGTAGTTCAGTTTCCCACTCAGTGTTGAACCTCACTAGATGAGCTTAGGTCAGTCACTGTCTGTCAACCTTATCTACCTCTCAAGATGCTTGTGAGGATAGAAAGAGTTGGGTGAGATCAGAAGGATGTAACCCTGAGGCCCTCATGATGCTGGACAACAACTCCCATCATCCCTGACCATTGGTTTTGCTGGCTGGGACTGATGGGAGTTGGAGTTCAACATCTGCAGGGCCAGATGGGTGAAAGGTGTGATAAAAATAATATAAACCAGGCACCCCCAAACTGTGGCCCTCCAGATGTTTTGGCCTACAACTCCCATGATCCCTAGTTAACAGGACCAGTGGTCAGGGATGATGGGAATCGTAGTCCAAAACATCTGGAGGGCCAAAGTTTGGGAATGCCTGATATAAACCAACATGAGTGTGCTTGATGTTTTATGACAGGGGTGGCCAACTCCCAAGAGACTGCGATCTACTCACAGAGTTAAAAACTGGCAGTGATCTACCCCCTTTTGGGGGGTTCAGGTCAAAGATGTTGAGGTTTTTTTAGGAAGGAGGAAGGTCCATTTTGGGGAGGTTTGGGTCAAAGTTGTTGAGTTTTTTCAAGGAGGCGGTAAAATGTTGAGCTTTTTTTTTAGGGGAGCCACAGTTGTTCAGCTTCTTTGAGCGGAGCCAATGATCTACCAGAGATCTACTGCAGACATCCAGTGATCTACCGGTAGATCACGATCTACCTGTTGGACATGCCTGTTTTATGAGAAACAAATGACAGTCTGTGCCCTGAGATGCTTATAGCCTGCAGTTTGGTCTGCAGGGAGGCATAGAACAGCTGTCTCTTGCCCGAGGCCCTCCAAATGTTGCTGTACTCTGTTCCCATCAGCCATGGCAAATATAGGGAGTTATCGGCTGAAACATCTGGAAGGTGCCAGGCTGGAGAAGGAATTATAAACATGGGAAGAATATGCATTTAGCTCAGTTACATGTGCTTAGGCTTAGTTTCCATTTAGGCTAGTGACAAAGAAGTTTGCCAAGGTTTATATCAAAGCACACACAATAATTCATGTTGGTACAGGCAGCGACCATTTTGCATGGGGATTCTGCTCCTGGCCTCCACGTGCGTTGGTGGAGTGTGCACAAGCTCGATCCGCCATGTTCTGCCTCCATTCTTCCCTTTTCTAGATCCAAAAGGACCCACACGTCAGTGGTCTTGCATCAGTTGGACACACCTAAAATGGTCGCTGCCTACATACCAGGTGTTGACATTATAAATGGAAGCAAATGAACTCAACCTTGGTATGACCATTGCACTCACTGGGCCTTTGGCTTCTTATCTTTCCCATTCAGAATTGGGAGCAGTGGGTTGCTGACAACCCAGAGCCGCTGCCGCCATGTCGCGTTTCTTTACCACTGGCTCGGACAGTGAGTCGGAATCGTCACTTTCTGGGGACGAGCTTGTAGCGAAGCCTGTTGGGGGCAATTTTGGAAAACAGTAAGTATGGGGGAGGGAGGGCAGGGAGAACTTGAGTGAGAGGGTGGGAACAGAGGTTCCATGGGAGTGATGAATTGGAAGAAACAGACAGATGTCAACGAGAATAAGGGGGAGCATTTCTGATTTAAATGTCAGAAACAGGTAGTGAGGACCTGAATCCAATACACTCACATGGTACCTGTCTTGGGATTCCAGACCAAGTATCTCCTACTTATGGGTTGTGCACTGCCTTTCCCTCCCCCTGCCCTGCACACCTCTCACCACCTCCTTCTCCTGATCATTGATAGCAGGGATCCATTGTCTGTTCCTTTCCCTTTCTTGTAGGCCTCTGCTGTTGAGTGAAGATGAGGAAGATACAAAAAGGATTGTGCGCAGTGCAAAGGACAAGAGGTAACGTGCGGTTGGCTTGGTGGGAGAAGTGGCCCCTCTGGTTTCTGGAGGGCTGCGCCAATGCCATATTTTTGGGTAGCTGGGTAGTGGCTGCTTTACATTAGGGGTTGTGGCACTGTGTTCTCTGAGGGCATATCAATGCCCCAGGCTTAACCATTCCTTCTTTGATCTTCCCTTACTGCAGGTTTGAGGAGCTTACGAACTTGATCAAAACAATCCGGAATGCCATGAAGATCCGGGACGTCACCAAATGCCTAGAGGAGTTTGAGCTGCTGGGCAAGGCCTATGGCAAGGCCAAGAGCATTGTTGACAAGGAGGGAGTGCCCCGCTTCTACATCCGCATCCTCGCAGACCTTGAGGACTACCTCAATGAGGTACTGGGACCAGCAGGGAGGTTTTTGGTCCACAAAGTCCCTGTGCCTGGCTCAAGAGGGTTTCGTGACAATTTCAGAAGTCTCGTAGAGTCTGACACCTAGGGCTAAGGGAAAAAGGAGGGATTCTGTTCTCCTCCCCCCCCCCCCCCGATAAAGAATTATGAGCTTCATTGCAAAAGGGAAATGAACGTAGAGCTCCCAGGATCAACTTTGATGCCTTTTTGGCGTCTCCTTTTACTGCCTGTTTGTTCCTGCATGAATGGAGTTGGATTCAAGGTATGGGTGCTAATTGGGGAGAGAAGTACTCTGAATCAGTTGAGCAGTGGAGTCAATGCTCATATCTGAAGGGCCACCTTCTCACATGTGGATCTGCCTATTTCTTAAGATCTGAACACACACCCCACTTTGGTGATAAGCCAGGTGATGACCGAGTACATGGTCTTTTGATAGTGGTGTCTGTTGGCCTCCCCAGAAATAGCCACCTAGCACCTGCCTATTTACTGTTTAAATGTGTGTTGTGTTTTTCATGTTGCTCCTAGTTTAGTGTATCATCTTGGCGTGGATGTTGCTTTTCAAAACACATAGCTTTTGTTGTAAAGCTGTTATGTTCTGTAAGCTGCCTTGAAGGGTTTGCAGAGTGGAACTCAAAATTTAAATGTCTGAAATATATAGAGAGCAAGAAGGCATATAGGGAAAGTCAGAGCAAGATGCCACCCACCTGCCTCTAATTCAAGGTACTAGGGCAGCCTATATGGTCTCTCCCCAACCCCATTTTATCCTCATGACAGCCCTGCAAGGTAGGTTCAGATGAGAAAAGGTGACTAAGCCTAAGACACTTCACAGCTTTGTGGGAATTTGAGCACAGATCTCTCTGGTCCTAGCTCTGATACCCACTGTTGCACCATTCTGAGTCTTCATGCAGCACTGGGATGGGGAGCGGTGAACAAGCCAATCCCACAGACACAAGACTCCAGGATCCTCAAGGGAATAGCTAGAGAGCAAAATGGCTGTCCTCTTGCACATAGCTTTGGTTTGCATGTTTAGAGAAAAAGGGAGAGAGGCTGGTGTGTGGACCAAATGGCTATGGCCTGTCTGTAATTTCATCTCCCCTCTGGCTTTCGTAGCTCTGGGAGGACAAGGAAGGCAAGAAGAAGATGAACAAGAACAACGCCAAAGCCCTAAGCACGCTCCGCCAGAAGATCCGGAAGTACAACCGAGATTATGAGGCCCAGATCACGAGTTACCGCCAGGTACTGGCACATGGTTGGGTGGAGGGCATTCCAGGGAGGCGGCCGAGACATTGGGAATTATGTATAGCGCAGTCAGTGCAGCATGAGACTCTTAATTTCAGGGTTGTGGGTTCGAGCCTCATGTTGGGCAAAATATTCCTGCATCGCTGGGGGTTGAACTACATGACCCTCATGGTCCCTTCCAATTCTATGAATCCCTTAGGACCTCTGACCTTCAAGATGTTGCTGGACTCGCAACTCCCATCTGCCCCAGCCAGCATGGCCAAGGGTCAGGGAAGCTGGGAGTTGTAAGTCAGCAAGATCTGGAGGTCCACAGTCACTGTCCTTGCTTTAGGCAATAGGGTTGATTACTGGCTTTGCCAGTTGTGTTAAGCATGGGTAGGCAAACTAAGGCCCATGGACCGGATCCGGCCCAATCGCCTTCTCAATCCGGCCCGCAGACGGTCCGGGAATCAGTGTGCTTTTACATGAGTAGAATGTGCCCTTTTATTTAAAATGCATCTCTGGGTTATTTGTGGGGCCTGCCTCGTGTTTTTACAGGAGTAGAATGTGTGCTTTTATTTAAAATGCATCTCTGGGTTATTTGTGGGGCATAGGAATTCATTCACACACACCCCAAAAAATATAGTCCAGCCCTCCACAAGGTCTGAGAGACAGTGCACTGGCCCCCTGCTCAAAAAGTTTGCTGACCCCTGGTGTTAAGGCTCAGGTGAAAAAACGGGTGAAAGCGGAAGGGAGGGTTTGGAGGAGTCAGGCTGTGCTGGAAGAGCAATTCTGTATGGTTCAAATTAAAGAAGAGTACCCTACATTCATCTTGACCACAGCATGTCTGCTTTCGCCTAGAACCCCGAACAGTCAGCTGATGAAGACGAGGACAAGAAAAGTGACGATTCGGAGGGTGAGTGGTGATGCTGATGGTGCGGTGCGTAGGAGATGGAAGCTGTGCAGCTCACTGTCTATCCTTTGTGTGAGGTGGGGAGCGGGATTTGAGGTTTCCCCTCTCAGTGACACACCCCACTTTCTGGCTTCAGGCTCCTCCTCTTCTGGTGAGGATGACGATGAGGGAATGAGTGCCGCAGCTTTCCTGAAGAAGAAAGAGGGGGCAGCTGAGGGACGGGGCAAGTTTCTCAAAAAGGTGGAGGTGAGAGCTGGACGTTGGTTGGGGTTGGGGACGGGACATTGTGGTGCCCTCCTCTGGCTAGCATAGGCCAGCATAGTGCTTCCCTCAAAGCAGCTGCCAGAAGGATTTTTGTGCCAAGCAACTCAGAGGGGAGGAAGGCAAAAGATCACTATTCCTTTTGCAGCAGAAAATAATCCAGAAGCGTGGGAAACAGGAACGGTTCCCATGGGACTTCTGTTGCTCTGTGCCACTTTATGGCCCTCCCTAACTGAATCTGAGTGAAAACTGTTTTCGTCACAAGGTTTGCTGCTGCATAATTTTTCTTTTCCCCACCCCGCTCTTGGCAGGATGAAGATGATGAGGAGGAGGACTCTGATGATGATGAAGACTGGGGCTCGTCAGATTCGGAATCTGACTCTGAATCAGATGAAGATGAGGGCAAATACACCTCCTTGGCCTCCAAGTTCCTTAAGAAGTAAGAAGGCAGCTTCTATGGGTTCAACATTTCCCTTCATCTTTGGATGACGGTCTCCAAACCTCTTGCTGAGGGAACTGTCAGTTGTGAATCTACCTTTGATCACAATCTGGAATTTCAGATTCAGGACCTGAAGGTGGAACACTTTGTGTTGTCCTGTTCACCCAACTCACTTCTGAGCCTGAGTTGTTGAGGAGTCATTACTTTGACCCTTGCTCGCTGCTTTAGGTGACAGCATCCGTGTCAGGACATAACAGATGTCTATGGTGCAATTAGCTATCTCGCATTAGAGGAGCATCTTAAAGTTTGATGGACACTTTTAGATCTGAGCAATAATGGCCCTATCCTGGGGTGTGACACGTGCTCTGTACCATGGAACAGACTTGTGCTCTGTTCCCCCAAGAGCAGAACTAAAACCAAGAAGTTGGAATTGCAGGGAAGTAGATCTTGGCTAAGCAAGGGGTGGGGGACCTCAGGTCTGGGTCTCTCTGGGTGAGTTGAAAAGTTTCTGCATTGGGCATTTTGGTGACTGCATAGGTCTGGATCAAATAAGCTTTTTAGTCTGGCTTCGTTAGTGCTTGATTTGTGGTCGAGGCCAGTGGCGGGGTCTGGGCTTGTATGGTTCAGGCAACTCAGGAAGTCAGAATTCCAGGTTAAAAGAGGGATTCAGTCCTGTTTTAATTTTCCCTGACCAGAACTGGCACTGAGGAGGACAAAAGAGTTTTGGAGAAGAAGCGGGAAGAGAAGGCAAAGAAAAAGCAGGACCGCAAATCCAAGAAATATGAAGATGATGAAGATGACAACGAGGGCGGCGAGTGGGAGAAGGTCAAAGGGGGAGTCCCCCTGGTCAAGGTGAGTCTCTCTCTGCAAGCAGTTGGAAATGTGGGAGTAGAATGAACTGGATGGTGTTGCTGCCTTTTTTTTTTTACTTCTCTCCATCTTCCAAACATGGTTTGAGCCTGATGTTCCTCCCCCCACCCCACCCTGCTTTGCAGGAAAAGCCAAAGATGTTTGCCAAAGGTACAGAGATCAACCACACCGTAGTCGTGAAGAAACTCAATGAGATCCTCCAGGCCCGTGGAAAGAAAGGCACAGATCGGTGAGGCCAATGAGCATTGATGTGGTGGAGGGGGGGGCCCTAGGAGACCACGCTTTGGAAAAACCGAGCGCGGTTCTCATTAACTCACCTCTAGAAGGCTACTGCAGAGCTGCAAAAGGTTCAGAAAAGGGCAGCTTGAAATGATCGAGGGCTTGGACAGCTTTGAAGGAGAATTAGACCAATCCATGGAGGATAAGGCTGGCAGTGACTACTTAACCCTGATGGCCATGTTCTCTCTCCCCTGTTGGAGGCAGCATGCTCCTGGGTACCAGTTTCTGAACATCACAAGTGCAGAGAAAGTGCTCTCGTGCTCAGGCCCTGCCTACAGCCTCCTTGTAGGTAGGCCTTTGGTTGGCCACTGTGAGAACAGGATGCCAGACTAGATAGGCCTTTGGACTGATCCAGCAGCATCTGCTAAGTATTTTTAACTGGAGGATGGAACTTGGGACGTTCTGCATGCTGAACCCGCATCCTCCCACCCTCCCCTATAAGCATTGCTCCCAACCCTCTGCAGCAGATTCTTAGGGGCAGGGGATAGAATTCTGTTGTGCAAGTGGAAGCCTGTTCCAAAGCAGAAATGCAGTGTTAGATCCCAGGTATTTCTACTGCCGGATATCCTGAATAGGACAAAGGGTAGTGAATCGGAAAGTGATGAAAATGAAGGGGGTTCACACGGGCGTCAGTGGTTTTGGCACAGGGCACAAGGAGGGTTGTGCAGAGTTGGGGATGTATCTCAAAAGAAGCATGCCCAGCCATCTGCTTCCCCCGCCCCCCTTCTGCACTGAGCTCCTTCACCTCCTTCCTCCTCTAGAGCGGCTCAGATTGACCTTCTGCAGCTTTTGGTTGGAATTGCGGCAGAGAACAACCTGGGGATTGCCATCGATGTCAAAATCAAGTTCAACATTGTTGCTTCTTTGTACGACTACAACCCTAACTTGGCTACCTACATGAAGGTATGGAATTAGGAGGGGAGGGGAGGAAGTGGCCCAAAAGCACGTCACATGCATAGGGGCCACAGGAAGCAGGCGGTTTCTTTCCCAGAATGCCAGGGGGCCTCGTTGTATCCCTCTTCACTCCTCTTCTCCCACCACATGCAGCCAGAGATGTGGCAGAAATGCCTGGTCTCCATTGAAGAGCTCCTGGACATCCTCTTTGCCAACCCCAACATCTTCATTGGCGAGAACATCGCCGAGGACTCTGAGAACCTGGCCAACAGCGAGCAGGTGAGCATTTCTGAGGCAGGCGTCATTCCTCCCCATCCTCGGGGCATCCTGCCAACCCGCTAAGATGGGCTAGTTTGAAATCTACAAGAAGCAGCAGGCGGGAGGCTGGTACAGATTGGCAGGTCAGGAAAGGAAAATCTGTTTGTGTGTGTCTGCCTAGTAGTCTTGACCCCCTTAACCCACTTGTGTGTCTCCCCCTCTCTAGCCCTTCCGTGTTCGTGGCTGCATTCTGACTCTGGTGGAGCGCATGGATGAAGAGTTCACAAAGATCATGCAGAATACAGACCCCCATTCCCAGGGTGAGTGTGCCTGTCATAGAAAGTGGGGCCTCTGAGGTAGAGCCAGAGTGGAGTTGGACTGAAAGTTTCAGCTAGTGGAGGGCTGGTTTGGGACAGGGAACTTCTTCAATAGAGGGAACCCCAAGGAATCTGCTGTGTTTTCCTCTGAAAAGACACCTCTGCCAACTGTTTGCCTCTTTTGGAACGATCCCTCAAGAACCAGGGATTGAACTCTGAATACTTGCTAGCCTTTTCGTGCCTCCCAGTTATGTCTGCTTGCTACAAAAAGTTTTTTTGTTTTTTGTTTAACTGACTTTGGAGCGTCTTTGAAAAATAAAAAGTTTTGCAAAAAAAACAGCAGGTCAGAAAACTGGGTAGGTGGTAGAAAGTGGCTGGATGCTTTGGGAAAAGATCACCCAGTCTAAGCAGAGAGGATGTGTATGTTTTCATGTCTCTTAACTCAGCAGTCATGTGGACTGGAAACATGCTATTTTGGGCCCCAAAATGGAAAGCTGGGGTTTCTCAGGAGTGTCAGATTCAGCATGGCAAATAGGGAGAAGCCGGCAGCCCCACCTCTAAAGACTGCCACGTGAATGCATGTTCCCCTTCCACCAGAGTACGTGGACCACCTGAAGGACGAGGGCCGAGTCTGCAAGATCATCGAACGGGTGCAGAACTACCTGCAGGACAAGGGAACCACGGAGGAGGTGTGCCGCATCTACCTGCGCTGCATCCTCCACACCTACTACAAGTTTGACTACAAGGCTCACCAGCGGCAACAGGGCCCAGCGGGAGACAGCAAGGTAGGCCAGCCTCTGGGGCAGCAAAGCCCACCACCAGCCATCCTTGCTTTGTCCAGGGCATTCACACTCTGCGGTTGCACCCATAGATTTTGTTCGTGGGGCATAACCCCGTGGATGAGAAGATGTTTCTCATGTCCTAAAGTGTCAGATGCATAAGAAGCTGGCATGTATCTGGTCGTACTCGCCCTGCTTTTGACCAGCATGGCCTGCTCTGATTGGCAGCTTCTCTCCAGGGTCTTAGGCAAACCTCTTTCTGTTGCCTTCTGAATGGAGCCTTCTAACCGGAGATACTAGGGGATTGATCCTGGGGCCACGGACAGGCAAAGCACTACGCCAGCAGTGGGGAACCTGTGGTTCCCGCCAGGTGTCTCTATGGATTACAAGTCCCATTGCTCCTGACCATTGGCTGTGTTGGTGAGGGTGATAGGAGTCGGGCTCCACCAATATCTGGAAGGCCATCTCTGCACTAAGCCATGGCCCATTCCCAAAATAAGGTTTGGAAATGATACTGTCAAGCTGGGAGAAGTTGAGGTGGATGCTCAGGTTTCGGCCCGGAAGGACATCAGGGATTTTCAGGAAGCTTCATTGTGATTCAGTTTAGCTGCCATGGCTTCTTTCAAAGGATCCTAGGACCTGTGTACGTGTTTGCCCAGAACTACAGTTCCCAGTATTCCTTGGGGCAGGGGAAGTACTGACAGTCATTCTGATTTGAAAACTGCTGTCAGGTTTGCAAGTTGGACAGGGCCCTTAGTATTGTACCGGCAAAGGAAGACCGTGAAAGTTGAGGGGCAATTGATATACTAAGTTTTGGGTAACCAACCTGGTCCCCTCCACATAGGGTTGGACTCCAACTCCCATCAGCCCCAGCAAGCATGGCCAACGGTCAGAAATGATGGGAACTGGAGTCCAACAATATTTGGAGGTTTGCTATCTCTATGCGAAGGTAACATTTTGGTATTGGGGAGTAGGGTGGGGAGGGACTCCTCAGGCTAAAGGACACGTTGCATAACCTGCTTGCCCGCAGTCGGAACAAGACCAGGCCGAGAACGAAGCAGAGGACTCAGCGGTGCAGATGGAGCGCCTCTGCAAGTTCATCTACGCCAAGGACAGGACAGACCGGATCCGAACCTGCGCCATCCTCTGCCACATTTACCACCACGCCCTGCACGATCGCTGGTACCAAGCCCGTGACCTGATGCTCATGAGTCACCTACAGGACAACATTCAGCATGCAGACCCCCCTGTGCAGGTCAGAGAACAAAACTGGGGAGGCTGAGGCGTGTGCTCTGTTGTTGATGGTTTATTGAAGCAGTCTTAATGAATTCGAGTAACAACAAAAGCCAGTTCTCCAAGAACAGGGGATGAGAGGCTTGGAGTGGCTGCTTTGCCCTGTCCAAGAAGGTGCAAGTTGCCAATGCAGATGATGGTAAAGGGTTTGGAGAGGAGCAGAGCCCCCTCTCCTTGCTGTTCTCCGCTTTTCCTCCTGCATGTGGGCCACACTTGCATCTGGTGAGACTAGCCACAACATCCTATGTGGTTGATGAGACTTCCTCTCCTAACTTCAGAATGCCTCTGCCCTGCTTGGCATCCTGCTGTCTGCAGAAGATGCCTTCGGGCGAAAATTGGCAGGTGTAAAGGGCCAGGAGCAGTAGATGGTAACATAAAGGAGTGACCAAGAATTAATGGAGACTGGAGAGGGTCAACAGAGTGCAGCAGTGCCCATTTGTGCTTATTACAAAGGAGCAGTTGCAGGAAGCGAATGTTTGGGGATGGTTTTTCAGGTGCTGCCTTTTGGAGACAGCCGCTGGGTCTCCTCCACCTCCTCTGATCTTCTCGGCTCTTGCAGATCCTGTATAACCGGACAATGGTGCAGCTGGGGATCTGTGCCTTCCGCCAGGGCATGATCAAGGATGCCCACAACGCCCTGCTGGACATCCAGTCGAGCGGGCGGGCCAAGGAGCTGCTGGGGCAGGGCCTGCTGATGCGCAGCATGCAGGAGCGCAACCAGGAGCAGGAGAAGATTGAGAAGCGCCGCCAGGTCCCCTTCCACATGCACATCAACCTGGAGCTGCTGGAGTGCGTCTACCTGGTCTCAGCCATGCTGCTGGAGATCCCCTACATGGCCGCGCACGAGTTTGACGCCCGCCGGCGCATGATCAGCAAGCAGTTCCACCACCAGCTCCGGGTGGGCGAGCGCCAGCCCCTTCTCGGTGAGTGGCTTTCCTCTTTTAACCGTAAGATGTGTTTCTGGTAACACTGGCCGGGTGGCTTCCTTTTGTCTGTTGTGCCAGGCCTTCTAACAATAATCTTTCTAGGCTTGACTTAGTATCCTCCCTGTCTCCCTGGGCAAATAATGGAATCTGTAAATGTCTTTGATCAGGGTGGATTTGATTTAAATCAAACTGATTTAAATCACGATTTAAATCATGATTTAAATCACTAGTCAGTAAGGCTTGATTTAAATCATAGTTTTCTACATAAAGACTAATTCTTGCTGGTATAACTTTAATATGCAAGTAGATGAAGATTTTTAGAATAACAACTTTTCATATTAGTTTTTTATCCCCAGTTTAATAGGTTAATCATTCATATTTGGACAACTTTACTGTTGTACTTAGGAAGGAGAAAAATAATCATTACCTTAATAATAACAATTTAAATAGATTTATTCAACTGAAACAATAACATTACAGCATATGTTATGTGCTTAAACAAACATCCATGTTTGTTAACTAATTTGGCTAAACAAAAACAAAATATATTTATTTTAAGAAACTTAGACTGTCAGCCCAGCCTACACATGAAAAACTTAAATACTGTCCACTCCAAACAATCAGAAAAATATTGTTTCTATTCTATTCACTGAACTTCTTGAAACTTAGCACTGAAGGTGTTGTTTCTGTATTCATAGGTTTGTAGAACAATAGGATTAAAGTCTTTTTCTCAACTTTGTTCATGTTATAACATTTTTGCTGTGAAGAAGAGGCATATGATCTCTGTTGAGTCAAATTCAGTTTTGAGAACTGCAAAAGTAAACCAAGCATCTGTGATAATATCTTGTAGGCAGAGAAACTGCCCAATAATCTTACAAAAACCTCTAGAAGAGCATGACATTGTGAATTGATTAATGGAATTTATTTACCCAAAAATTTAAACATATACAACCTTATTCTACATAATTAAAAAACTACTCTTTATTTCATGATGGAACAACCTTTGGATGGTAATATATTTTCCTCAAAAAGCATTTTATTTTAAAAAAAAAAAATCATTGATTTTTATCCACCCTGTCTTTGATGCAGTTGCAGGTCTGTGCCTAGGGGTGCTTGAACGTTGCAATCTGTAGATGTGTTATGCGAAGGAGCATTTTGCTTGTTCGCCTCCTGCTAGTTTCTTTTTTTTTTAAAACATACTTTTTATTAATTTTACAGAATACAAAAAACAAAAAAAACCGGTACATACATGAACACCTTTTCCACCTCCTTCCTACCCACCCACATGGGTCCTCCCCTGCCACAGAAGTATCCCATGTATGTGAACAGTCAGAGATGGTCCATTTTATGCTTGGATTTCTGTCCTCCTCCCCCTCCCCTGACCCCAAAGCCCCCCCTGCCACCAGGGAGCTCCAGCAAACCAGGGCAGTACGCAGGAGGCCATCCATCCAACCATCTATTGTCATACCAAAAAAAGAGAAAAATAGAAATAGGAAAAAAGAAAAAAAAAAGGGCAAAAAAGAGAGAAAAAAACAATACAAAACAGAAAAATTTTTCTTACATTCATGATTGTGAAACCATATTTTGTGGGCTTCCCCTCCCCCCCCCTTCCCCGGTTTTCATCCCTTTTTTATCATCTGCAACAGTTTCTTTACTTTAGTGCTAGTTTCTTGGGGAGGGGCAGATTTTCCTTTGGCCTCTGTGACATTGCCAGGCATGATCCAGGGTTCACAAAAGTTGTCTTGCCACGTTAGCCAGCCTCCCATCATGGTTCACTTGCTTTGGCGCCGTTTCCCAAACTGCTTCTTGTGTTCTGTTGGTTCTGTAATATTTTTTTTTTAAAAAGTTGTTTCCTCATCTTAATTTGGCAGCTGTTTATTATTAATATTATTATTATTATTAATTTTGTAAATGCATATTTATCAGAACTGCAAGTGGCCCTCGCCACCTTGGAGTCATTCAATGCTATGTTGGAAAACGGAGCACATGATTCTTCAGAGATGATGCCTGCTGCCAAATTGTGCGTCTTTGTTTTTCCTTTATAGCTATTCTGACACACCTTTCCATAACTATTTGTTTAAACCTAAGGAAAATCAATTGAAGTTATGTCGATTTCTCTACTAAGTTTTATTTTTATTGGGTAAAATTTTTTTGACATAAGGGCTAGGAAAAAAATATTTCTAGATACAAAAACGAAAGCTGTTTTTTGTGTGTGCATTGTCTTCATGTGCAGTAGGATGTTAAGGGGATGTGGCCTGCCTTGCTAGCTAATCAAAATCCTGTTCACCAAGACAAGGAATGCCTTCCCCATTTGATGACCCCTTTCCCTGCCCCCGGTCTTTCCTCAGGCCCCCCAGAATCGATGAGGGAGCATGTGGTGGCAGCATCCAAGGCTATGAAGATGGGCGACTGGAAGACGTGCCACCGTTTCATCGTTAATGAGAAAATGAACGGGAAGGTCTGGGACCTGTTCCCCGAGGCTGACAAAGTGCGAGGCATGCTTGTCCGGTCAGTTGCATGGGAATGGGGTGCCGGGGCAGTTCCTCCATAGAATCATAGAATCGTAGAGTTGGAAGGGACCCCGAGGGTCGTCTAGTCCAGCCCCCTGCAATTGCAGGAATATGCAGCTGTCCTGTAGAAAGGGAGCTGCAAAGCTGCCTTATCCTGAGTCAGACCATTGCTCTGTTTAGCTTGGGCGTATCCACCTTGATGGATAAAGGGACGAAGCCCGGGACCATCAGTGCTCCAGCCCCTGAGCTATGGGGCCATCTATGCAGGCTAGGAGGGGAGGGCTTGGAACCCAGTTCTTGAAATGGAGAGGAGGGAGCATGTCTGTGTTGAAATGGAGAGAAGTGGGATGTCTGTGTTGAAATGGAGAGAAGTGGGATGTCTGTGTTGAGAGCAGCCAGCTTGTCTGTGTGCAGGTGGGTGCTGAGAGGCTGGGGGGGTGTCTGTCTGGGGACTGGAAAGCATAGCTCTGCCCCCCCCTTTCAGGGATCTTTGCCTGGCTCTCATGACTGCTCCCCTCCCTTGTTTCTCCCTGGCAGGAAGATCCAAGAGGAGTCTCTCCGAACCTACCTCTTCACGTACAGCAGCGTCTATGACTCCATCAGGTATTGTGTGAGGGTCATCATGGCCTTGCTAACTCCTGGTTGCTCTTTCAGCCTGGCAGCCTTTTGGCCAGGGTGTGAGTGGTGGATGTGGCTGAGCGCATCAGTGGCTGAGTGCATTTTATGGGCGCACATGTTGCTCCAGCATCCCCTCTGCAGGCTTCCAATCCATAAAATATATCAATCAAAGGAATCCATCCTCTGTACATGGCACACTTTTTATTGGGTACCTTCTTTGGTTGCCATTGACTCTTTTAGATTTTCTGCCCGGCAGGCTGCCGATAGGCCAGCCTTTGATGCCTTAGTCTCACAAGCTCAGCTTCCACCTCTTTCTCCCCACCCCACCCCTCTCTCTCTCCCCATGCCCCCTCCCACAACTATACCTCCCTTTCTAGCATGGAGATCCTGTCTGATATGTTTGAGCTGGACCTGCCCACAGTGCACAGCATCATTAGCAAGATGATCATCAATGAAGAGCTGATGGTGAGTGATGCTTTCTCGCATGGCAGGCGGTTGGCTTGAGGAGGCCTAGAGATGGGTGGCAACCACAGGAGGGGACACTTGACCAGGAGAAAATGGGTTGCCCTTGTACAAACCAGCTTAAGGGGTGCGGGAGAAGAGGGTCAGGGCTGGGTTTCTGCAGCAGCTGCACCATGGACCCTTTTGAAAGAAATAAGAGGCAACATGGGGTGAGCATGAGAAGCAATTCGCCCAAATATAAACCGCCAACCAATATAGGCCACATCCCTAAAATGAGATCTCTTTGTGAAAGAGAAATGTATACTGTAAATCTCTGGTGTACAATCCAGTGCTTTTGGCAGTCTCCAGCCCCGTTGCACTATGAATAACTCACCGCAAACAGAGGGTACCAAAGTTCCATATGGTTCTCGAGGTCACATCTTAAATCATGGCTTCTCTTGCCTGTAAGTGCTATAGGCAGGATTCAGGTTTTATACAAACCAGATTTGGGAGGGAAAGTAGACCACCACGTTAGAAGGTTTCTACCGGTAACATGTCTCTCCTTTGCTGGCTTTGTCTGAGCCTCCCAAATCTTGCCTTCCCAGGCCTCTTTAGACCAGCCGACCCAGACAGTTGTGATGCACCGGACGGAGCCCACGTCCCAACAGAACCTGGCGCTCCAGCTGGCTGAGAAGCTGGGCAGCCTCGTGGAGAACAACGAGAGGGTCTTTGATCAGAAGCAAGGCACCTATGGGGGCTACTTCCGGGGTGAGCGAGGTCCTGGAAACCACTTGCAGCCACAGATTCTTGCTTCTTGCTTCTATCTCCATTCCTTTAGCCACTTTGTGTCTATTATCTGTCTAGGGACAAATAGGGCTACTGTTCCCATAAGTATCTATTTCTCTTTAAAAATTCTGGCCTTCGTGGTAAGGAGCAAAAGTTAAGGAAACCAGTTCCCATTAATGATTGTCAGCTTCTCTTGGTTCCTTGAAGCCACAGCTTTACCTGCTGGGCCGTCTTAAGCTTAAATGGCGCCGTGGTGCAGGGATCCCTCGGGCGCCACCCCCACCCCCTGCACTGCCGTGTTCCCTTCCTGAGTGCTGTGTGCGCCTTCCTCACCTGCCGCCCCGTTTAATGAGGGAGGACGATCCGGACTTCCTTCCGAGGAAGCCTGGTTTGGGTGGGGCTGTTCAGGGGCAATGGCAGGGGGAAGCCCCGTCGGGGAGGCTGGTAGCGAGGCTTCCCGCACCCCTCCTGCACACCAGCCCTTCCTCGCCCTGCTCCCAGGGGCCCTTTGTCCCTTTGCACTACCGTGTTCCCTTCCTGCGGCCGGCGCGCATTTGCTCAGCGCTGTGTGTGCCTTCCTTGCCTGCTGTCCCATTTAATGAGGGAGGCCGTTGCTCCGTGGCTATTAGCCTCCTCCTCCGCTGCCTGATGACAGCCTGCTGATTCCTTGCAGCCAAGGGAGAGGAGGAGGCGGTGGCAGAGGAGCCATAAGGCTCAGTGGCTGATTGCGTGCACACACACACATCCTGGTGCAATGAGCCACTAGGCCCTATGGGAAAGACACCTCTTGTTTACCTGCATGTCACCTGATCTTATATCAAAACAAATCAAAACTTTATTTATGAAGTCAAGTGAGTGGCAGGTAGGTGTGGCCTGCAAAAAAACAACAACCACATAGGCCTGATTGGATGGCTTGAGTTGGCCCATGGGCTGGAAGTTACCACCCCTGCATTCTTCGAATGGTTTATCTGCTTTCCTTACCTCATCACAGGATCCAAATCCTCCTTTGGTTCAGCACTTCTCCCTCCATACAGGACACAAAGATGACAGTTGTTCTCTCCCCACATTTTCTAAATCCAAAGTGTGCCGATTTCACTGCAAAATGGTTTGTTTTGGTCGAAGAACCAGGAAGTGTACACTCATGAGCCACTTTACCTTGGTCTCTGTGTCCCTGTCTTGTTTTCCATAAGCTGTGCAGCAAACCCATTTCTGTTGTAATCTTGCTGGCCCGCTTTTCACCAGTGCCTTGTAGCTGAACTCTCTCTCCTCTCTCTCTCTTGCCCTCCAGACCAGAAGGATGGCTACCGCAAGAACGAAGGAGGCTACATGCGGCGTGGAGGATATCGGCAGCAGGAGCGACAAAGCAACTATTGATTCCCTAAGCCGTCACAGTAGAATTTCCTGGTGCAGGGAAGATCTTATTCCAGTTCCCATGGTTCAAACACTTAATAAAGAGTTTGTTCGGAGCGTGACTGGCCTGTGGTGTCTTTGGGAGCACAAGAAGCAGCGTGGGAGATGAGAACCAGAGTCAGGAAAAGCATTGCTGTCCTTCCTACGTCCCACGTGGTCACTGGGGGCGTCACCCAACCTTTGCCCTTTGGCTTCAGGCAGTGGGGCCAAATGTGTCTTGGCCTCCCTTTGTGGATTGTGGCCCTCTTCCCAGGCCATAACCCATATCTGCAGGCTGTGCCCCTTGGTGAACCTGCTCTGTGGTCTCTCCAAGTGTTTTTGCCTGCCCTGAATATGTCTCTTGCATACCTGGATGGAGAGATGTGCACTGACTGGGACTGGGAGCCAGGTGGCGCCCAGATTGTTGTCCTTGAGTTGAAAAAGTTTCCCACCCTGGCAGAGCTCTGAGAATGAGTGATTGTAGCTGCCAGGAGTCCCACTGCTAGGAGAAGCGAACGATAGACAGTTTCAAGGCCCAGTCCATCACACCAGCACCTGTCCCTATCGGGTATTTGTCCACAACTGCACCTTTTTTAATTAAAGAGGGAAAAAAAGCAGATGAGACTGCTTCACGCCGGGTGTTGAGGGGAAGCACAAGGAAGGGAAGATGAATTTCTCTGTGAGGTCACTAAGTGTATTGTCAAAGGACTTTGTCCTCAAAACCAAACTCCTCAGTTGAATGGGGTCTCGAGGAGAGAGACAGAGATGCTTCTTACTGAAGCGGAGCTGATTTATTAACTCCATGCGGTGGTTAGCAAAGCCCACTCCTGCCAAGGGTGTTGGTAATTCTTTGCCAGTCCATATCGGACTGCCTGGCACTGCAATTTTGCTCAAGGTAAGAAAAATGATCACAGACCATGTCTTGTTTTTTAAAAAGGGGGAAATGACGACGGAGTTGTAATCCAGTGGCAGTTGGACAGGCCACAGGCTGTCTTTGGGCTACAGTCTGGAGCGACATACTATCAAAAGTGGGCAAGATTCCTGTGCTAGCCAGGCCTAGAGACAATCCGTTGCAGATTTCAGCAGTTTTAATGTCTCTCCCTAATTTCTTGTGATGGGTTTTTTTTAGTTCCATGTAAGCCTGGCTGGACGTCTGTATTAAGCCCTTGGCTCAGCTTCCGAAGCTAAAGCATTTATTTTTCCTTATCTTGGCAGGCCTCAGCTAAATCACCTTCAGTACTTAAGGACAGAAGCTGCAAAGTCTTGCGTTGCCTCCACTCTGGGTGGTCTGAATTCCCTCACTGTGGCTTGCATCTTCTGCCCTCTGAGCATTTGGACTGAATTCCCTCACTGTGGCTTGTATCTTCTGCCCTCTGCCCATTTGTAGGGCCCCCTTTGGCAGGTGACCCAGTCTTTTTTAATTAAAGTTAATAAATTCCTCAGGGAGACCTAAGACACACCTCTCAGTCCTGAGGGGAATGCCCAGGTCGGCCATTTTTGGACCATGTCCCAGCTAACCTTGTGCTTGTGTGTTAAACTAAATAAAAACATTCTTCCCATCTGACATGCTGAGTTTCCAGGCAGAAACGCAGAATGGTGCCACCCCACCCCACGGGGGAATTGTAGGTGGGAGTTAATGTGGTTTGTCAGCGGCTGGATTCTGTAGGAGCAGAACTTCTCAGGCCTCTTAAGGCTCAACCTTTTGCAGAAACAAGACGCTGGAAACGCTTGAATTTCACCCTAAACCATTGGCCATCCCAGCCTTCCCTGACCTGGTGTCCTCCAGATGCTTTGAACTACAAATCCCATCATCGGGAGCTCCAAAGTAGAGGTGCTGCCACACAGAAAGATGATGGAATTGCAGAACAGTAGAGTTGGAAGGAACCAAAAGTGCCATCTAGTCCAACCCCCTGCAATGGAGGAATCGCAGCTAAGGACCGATGGATTGCTAGTGTGGAATAAACATGTGGTAGCAGTAAAACGGCCAGTTCCACAAACTGAAGTGGTCAAGTGGTTGATCCTTCAAATAATGGGTACCCTCCAAATGAAACTGCCTCTGATGGGATAAAGCAGTTGACTGCCTTGGAGTGCTGAAGTTTAATAAGTGACTTCTCAGCGGTTTTTCTACCCTACTAAGCTGCTCCCCCTCCGCCTGCCCCCACTAACCTGCTGAGGCAGCACCTTGTCAGCTGGGTCTTGCACTTTTTCACTACTTCACCCCTCCCGCCAGGGTTTCCTGCTGGCCCCAAAGGCTGTGGGATAGGCAACAGGTGTTACACTGCCCTCGGACAGAGCTGGCGGCATGCGGACCTGCGGGCCTCGCTTGCTGCACCGTAGGCTGGCTGCCCTCTGGACTCCCCAAGCGGCTTCTCCGAAATCTACATCTCCCCAGCCAGCCCCCCAAGCTGCTGCAAAGGACCCCATGCCTGCCCATCTTTCCCTGGACTTGGACGATGGGAAGGTATTCCACCTGAAGAGCAACTGGGAGATCACTCGGGGGCTGCTGGTGTTCCGGCTCTGCTCCTCCCCATGGCTGGTTCGGAAAGCACCCACGGTGAGACCGGGGGGGGGGGGCTTGGATCTTGAACCGCTGCAGGCCACCCACCTGCTCAACAAATTCATTTCCAATCACCACCTGTAGCTTAAGGGGTGCCCCACAGTGCTCTGTTGTGGCTGGGGAGAGTGGGGTAGCTTAAGGGTCTTTGGGTGAAGCCATGCAATGGGTCTGAACTATATTCAAAAAGGAGTCTTGTTTTACCTTGTCTGCGACAAATTGTTGCAGCGGGAAGCGCTGCTGTTCCAGAGTCCAGTCACTCAATTCCCTTCCCATTTCTGCTGGTTCTTGCCCATCCCCACTCCTCCAGGAACCAGTCAACATTTCAATAGGTGCTGAAGATTCGTAGCCCTAATTTGCCATTATCTGCCCCTTCCCATAGGGTCCCCTTCCCCAAAATATTTGTTGAACTTCTGCAAGCCTTGCGGGACTCCCCGGCCTGATGATACCGCCCTCTTGTGTGTTGATGGGGCATTTTGGCTCCAGAAGCACCAACACACACAAAACCAACATCGAAAATTATAGGGAACAAGCAGAAACGGCAACAAATTGGTGCAGCATGCAGCAATCCTCAAGATTCCCAGCTGCTCCATTCCACCACCTCCCCAGCATTCCAGTTTTGACTGAGCACCCTCAACCTCAGCGAGATGCTTTTGGTGGGGTGTCATTCCCATTTCAGTTTCCTCCCCCCTAAAGTTTCTTGAGGTACAGGTACTTCTGCAAACTGTGATTCCCCCAAGGCTACTGATACATCTCTCCTGTGCAAGGCTGCTGCTGTTTTGGCTATGTGAGCAACGGCGCTCAGAATCTGAACATTGGAAACGGAGGGAATGATTGTGCCATAAAGTTTCGATTCCACTTAACACCCCAAATGGATCCTTAATTGGCAGGTGCACCCATTCCTTGAATGCCTCTGCCGTGCAGTATTTGTTAGCCTTTCGGACTCGACGTCGATGTCTATGTAGAAGTTGTTCCATAAACCTTTTATTTCCCTCCACCAGGTCCTTTCCGTCTCCCGGCGCGTTCTGGGCCACCGACTCTGGACCTCTGTGCTCCGTCTTACGCTGTACGGACAGTTTGTTGCTGGCGAAACCCACACAGAGGTCAAGGAAACACTGCGACGGCTCCAGAACTTGGGGATCCGTCCTCTCCTTGCCGTCCCCATAGAGGAAGATGTGGGGCAGGCAAAGGAAGGGTGAGAGTGATGGATGAGAAATGTGGGGAGGTCAGGATTTGGCCAGCCAAAGAGAAGGCTGTGCCTTGATACTATGAGAAGAAGCATGGGCAGGCCTAGGAAACAAGTCCTCTGACAGGGATTTAAAGGCAAGGCACGTGATTTAGCTAAAACTGGTGAGAGGCAGAGGACAAGGCTGGTGGATTTAATTCAGCTTCCCACTTAGTCCTCTGTACTCCACTCACATATGATTCAAGCTTAGCTCCGGACGGATTCATATCAGCACTGGATTTAAGGTGGTTCGGGCGGCTCCCTCTCACGGGGCCCCAAGCCGAGGGGGTGCAACATTGAGAAGATCCATAATCGAGAGGATCCATTTGGGGTGCCAAATTTTGGCCTTCTGTGGGTTAAACCACAGAGCCTAGGGCTTGCTGATCAGAAGGTCGGCAGTTCGAATCCCCCGCAACAGGTTGCTCAGTCCCAGCTCCTGCCAACCTAGCAGTTCGAAAGCACGCCAAAGTGCAAGTAGATAAATAGGTACTGCTACAATGGGAAGGTAAATGACAGCTTTGTTATGCTGGCCACATGACCTGGAAGCTGTACGCCGGCTCCCTCGGCCAATAAAGCGAGATGAGCGCTGTAACCCCAGAATTGGTCACGACTGGACCTAATGGTCAGGGGTCCCTTTATCTTTACCTTACAAAAGATTACCAAAGTCTGCCCTTGCTTTGTCTTTTACCTCTGTGAGCGTGTCACACTTTCTTGGCGGATAAATGAGCTAGCTAGCACTCTGCAGGGTAAGGGATAACAATAATTTAATAATTTTATTGGATACTCCTAAAAGATACGGAAATTTTGAGTCTAGAGGGTTGGGACAAAATATTCAGGTGGCATGGCTACCTGATATATGGGAAAGTCTGAGAAATGATAAAAATGCAGTAAAACATCCAACATAAAAAAACCCCTCCCTATACCAAGGCTGCCTTCTAAGTCAGATACAGTATTTGTTTATTTCCTTGAAACGTTCCACAGGGCGGGTGCCGCTACCAAGAAGGCCCTGTACCTGGTTCCTTGTAACCTCATAGTGAAGGAACTGCCAGAAGGTGCTTGGGGCTGGATCCACTCACACCATAGCCCTATGGGGAGAGGTGCTCAAGCGCTCAAATGTCAAGTGAGGAAGCAACGATTCACACATCCTTATCTGCTGCACGAAGCTGTCTTCATAACCTGATTTCTTCCCTCTGGTTTATGCTCAGGAAGTGGTTATCCAGAGTTAGGTGCTAAGGGTAGCGATGCGTACTTTCACACACAGCACATTGCAGCCGCTGCCAATGCAAGATATAAATCATTCACCCTTTCATCTAACACTTGTGAAATCACCTCTTGCTGAAAATGGCAAGAAACCCCAAAACAGCCCACTTTGAAATGCAATCTCAGAGTTTAAGAAAAGCACTGCTGGATGAGGGCCGTGCAGCCCAGATTCCTGCTTCTCACAGTAGCCAGCGCAATGCTGTCAGGCATAAAGCCTTCTCTGGCAATTCTCTGTGATATACTGCCCCTGAGTCTGGAGGTTCTATTTAGCTGACATGATTAAGAGCCGCTCATAGACTTATCCTCCGCGAATGTGTCTGCTTTGTAAGAGCGCTTCCAGATGGAGGATTAATTTACAAATGGCTTGTTGGCAACAGCTTCTAAAAAAACTTATTGCGGAAAGAGTAAATCCAGATTAAATGGCGGGGGTGGGGAGTGCAGGCTGGCCTTTTGGTCCTAACAGTGTTGTGTGGACACTGGGGAAAAACAAAAACCAAAACCAAAAGACCTTTCATGTGTGGAGAAGCTGCCCACAATAAACACTCCCATCTGGTCACAGTCTTCCTCATTATGGTGAGATGCATTGTGTTCTTAATTTAATTATAGGAACCATTTCTAAAGGTGCATCACTTATACCTATAAATTAGCCTATGCAAATTATGCATATCTGTGTCCTCTTTTGGTGTGATTCGTAAGTGGCTTCCCTGACTGGAAGAACTGCCATGGAAGGAAAATCTTACCTCTGCTGCTTTGATATTAATATTTGCATTATTTGCATATTGATTTTGTTACACTGCCTCTTTTGTTGTTGTTGTTGTGGCTTTAATATGCCTTGTAAACTAGGGTTGCCCTTTTTCAAAAAGTGAAAATCCCAGGTGTATGTCTGCCCTATGTCAACCAACCTGGGACCAATATTATGAATAGACTGCCTTAAAATAAATATGGAGGGTTGTAGCCAACTTAGCTTCACTCAGAGTAGACGCACTGAAATGAATGGGTGTGATGGCTCCATTAAGTTCAAAGGGATTACTCTGAGTAAAAGGTAGGCTATAATAATACATTCTTAAATTAAATAGTTCATCGTGCCAGCCTCAATGTTGAAAGGAAGAGTAGATAATAACCTGGGCAGCAGGGGGCTATGAGATGAGAGGGCTAACAACAGCAGCTATATTTATACAGGTACCTACTGAGAAGATCCATTTAAAGAGCAGCAGTACCAAAAGGAATTATTGTGAATATAATAAATATTTGTCCTTGCTCAGGGCGCCATATTACTAAAGTCCTCCCCCGACCTGAAACTCTCTCCCTTCACATCTCTCACCTGTCAAAACTGCTGGTTGTGGAGATTACATCACTTAGGCATAGGGTTTCCAGACTCAATAGAGGACAGGACTTCTGTGCCTTTAATTGCCCTGCTCTCTTTTGAGTCTGGAAACCTTAAAGAGAAACCAGCAGACCCTTTGCTTGGAAATTAAACAAAGGGTCTGCTAGTTTCTCTTTAAGGTTTCCAGACTCAAAAGAGAGCAGGGCAATTAAAGGCACAGAAGTCCTGTCCTCTATTGAGTCTTGGCAACCCTACTTAGGCACCTAAAGATATCAGGGCTGCCATACGTCCAGATTTTACTGGGCATTACTGGGATTTCAAAGCCAGAGTTGACATCCATTGGGGGGGGGATTCCGAAAGGTGGCACTTTGTCCTGGATCTTAGGCAAGTCAATTGAAAAACCACGTTCAACATTTTTGGATGTTTCCTTAAAAAACAACAACTGAACAATTTTGGTGGTTCCCTGCTTTTTACTTTTTGAAATATGGTGACTCTAGATACACATTTAGGAAAAAAATCCTTAGCGGAAGAACCAACGGCTGATCCCCCTTTGTGACAATATCAAACGAGGTCACTATCCAGATCTACTTCAGGCTTGAAGTGAAACATGCTTGACTGGGAAAGAAAGCAGGTGCAAAGAGAGACATGGCCACCTTTGAACTAGCCAAACAACAGATTAATTTTGTGTGATATACTAGAGTACGTTGAAGCCAAGGCTGTGTACATACCAAACACTTAAAGCACCTTTAAAGCACATTCCTCCACCTGCACTCGCATTGGCGAGAACTATAGTTTTTTTTTAAAGGGAGGCAGGGATTGTAGTTCTATGGGAGGTAGACTACATCTTTAAATGCATGGCATGTGTTCAGTCCCCCTGCTGAGTTAGGCTGGCCTTGAAACAGTCTCTATAATGATTTGCGGGATGTGTGTGTGTGTGTGTGTGTGTGTGTGTGTGTGTGTGGAGATTTAATGTTTTTCATTGTTACAACACATCAACACACACATGATATAATGACAATTAAGAAACAAACGAAAAAGAAAACACAAAACATTTAACACAAAACGTATAACCATAAATCCGTTTTGCACACAGACTTACGTTACCCTACTTTATATTTCCCATTCTTATTCTTTTCTAGTAGACTTCCTACCTCCTCAAAGCGGGTCTATTTTCCTGTTTGTTAAACGGTTTCTTTCTCATTTCATCATTTGAATATTTTGAAACAGCAAAACTGACGGATACAATTAGGGGACTGTCTAACCAAAGGTTCCAAAAAGAGTGGGGAGTGTATAGAGATTACTTTAAAAAAACAGCATCCTCAAATCAAAATCTGGACTTGCTTTGAGTAATTTTCGCAAACCATAATATGGTCTATAAGTACAGTAGATGGAGAAGGGTAGAAATGATTGTTAGCCACCTTAAAGTACGTGACTTCTCCCAAAGAATCCTGGGAATTGTGGGTTTGTTAAGAGCTGTGGGTTGGGAACGGTAGCTCTGCAGCTTGACCTGGAGATGTCAGAATTTGAACCTGGGACCTTCTGCAAGCAAGGCTCTGCCGCTAAGCTAGAGTCCCTTATGGTGTGAGAAAAGGGGGCTATAACCTTTGGCCCCCACCATGCTGCTGCTGATCAGCAACAACTATTTCTTTAACACAAATCATCTACCCAACATTGAAGAATTTATCAAATGGACACATCTCATTTGGCCCTTTACTTCTCTTTGGGGAAACTGGCGACAAAAGCTTCAAAGGGATGACCGAACACCAGGACAGAGTGAAAGTGAAAGGTGGGGGGGGGCAGATTGCAAGGGAAACTAGGAGTTTGAAAGTGTTGCTCTTGACGGATGTTGCCTGCTGAGTGTTTTCAAGCGAAGTGGTAGTACAAGAAGGAGATTCCACACTGACTTTGGGATAGCTCAGTCAGTAGAGCATGAGACTCTTAATCTCAGAGTTGTGGGTTCGATTCCCACGTTGGGCAAAAGATTCCTGCATTGCAGGGGTTGGACTAGATGACTCTCATGGCCCTTTCCAACTCTACAATCCTATGATTCTATCTGCTTTGCCCCAACCAGGGAAGACTGGTATGACAAGAATGCCCAATCTATGCTTACCTGCCTGGATCTGTCTGCGGTTGGTGCCGTCAATCCCATGATGCAACTGAAGGTGACAGCGCTGATGGCAGCTGCGCTCTGCGTGAGTATTGTGGGATGGCAGAGGGATTGTCGGGGCTTCGGGGGCAGCAAACTCTGAGCGGATGTTTAAGTTACATTTATGTACCACTTTATACTGAAACTTTATACTAGTTTAAGTTACATTTATGTACCACTTTATACTGAAAAGAAAAATCTGAATAGGTATACGCCATAGAATTATAAAACATAGCAGGCAAAGTAATTGGGCAGTGTGGGGAGTGTCGTGCAATTACCCTCTTGGGCATGATGTCTTAAAACTATTTGCTTGCTTTTCTTCCCAGCCCCCTCTCCTCCAGGATTCTACCATCTCAGTAATCCACCCCTTATTTTTGATGCATAGGACCTCATTCTGGCCCAATTCTTGTGAAGGGAAGGGAGCTATCCTGCTTTTATTTTGGATTACTTTCCCCTGCTCCCTTTGCAGAAGACCATCGCCCTGCGTTTGCAAGAGCAGGAGACGAAGTCGGACCTGAGCATCGAGAGAGTGGTGACTGCCATGAAAGGGGAGGTGAGGAGCCTTTTTGCCACTGCCTTCCAGGTGGATTACGTTTGCTCCAAAGAGAGCTAAAAGTTTATTTGACCTGTGCATTCTCTCCCACTATTCTCCTGCCCGCACAGGAGCTGAACTTTGGCTGCCTGACCCAGGAAGAGAACCACCATTTCAAGAAATCGTTGAGGCGGCTCAATTCCGTAGCGCAGGTACTCTAAGGGGAGGACGTAAGTAGGGGAGCCCAGCCCTTGCTATGGTGAGCAAACCTGTACATTTTGTTCTGGTTCTCATCTTCTCAACCTCTTTCCCTCTCCGTCTGCAGTATGCTGTGGGAAAAGGAGTCCGTGTCCTGGTGGATGCAGAATACACCTACATTAACCCCGCCCTGACGCTTGTCACCATGGCAATGATGGCTGTCTGGAACACCCAAAATCCATGGATCTGGAACACATACCAGGCATACCTCAAGGTGAGTTCCTCCCCCAGAAACAATCCTCCTTCTGTCCACCTTACTTCCTGGAAGTAAGGGAGGTCTGCTCTCACCTTGACAACTCAGTGGTCTTGAATGACTCCTTTGTGCTTTCCTGTTCTGCTATGGTCTTTGGCCAACTTGTCTCCCTCCAGGACACCTTGGAGCGGTTGAAACAGGATGTCGCCCTCACCGAGCGCTTGGGTGTCTGTTTCGGGATGAAGTTGGTCCGGGGGGCTTACCTGGAGAAGGAGCGGAAACTGGCAAAGGAAAAAGGATACCCTGATCCTGTGCAGCCCAGTTGGGAGGCTACCAACGAAAGGTGAGGAAGACTCTACCCTGTTCCACTACTCTCCGGGTCATTACTATGAGGCATGGGAAGAGAAGCTTCCTATGGTGTCTTCCTTCCATCGTGTGACCTAGGACGGTCCTTTGTGTGGCAGAACCGTCTGTTTGAAGGGCTGCCTGGTCCAAATCTGGTTTAAAGATAAAGAACCATAAGAAGGGAGCTCAGCAGTGGCCTTGAAATTGCCTATCACTAATTACCACATGTGGATAGCAATCTGAGGTCACTGGGCTGCATGCCCACCATCTATTGAAAGGATATTTGAAGCACAGGGCTTGCCCCAAAGAATCCTGGGAACTGTGCGTTGTTAAAGTTCCTGGGAATTGTAGTTCTGCAAGGAGGTAAATCTACAATTCCCAGGATTCTTTGTGGGGAGATGTGTGTTTTAAATGTGTGGTGTGTATGCAGCTGTTATTCTCACTTGGGTTAGACGCATTGCATTTTTCTGTTATCAGTTATAGTGGTTTTTCAATGCCTATCTTACCTTCCAAGTCCCGGACTGCAGAATCCGGGACCGGCAGCCGTGTGACACCGTAAGTTGCGTCGACGTAACTTCCGGTGTCGCTTTGCCCTTCTATGGGCACCAAAAATGGCCACCGCCGGCTTCAAAAGTAGCTTCTACGCATGACCGGAAGTGCGTCAACGCAACTTCCGGTGTCGGCCTGCCCATCTATGGGCACAAAAAATAGCCGCCGCCGACACCGGAAGTCACGGCTACGCACTTCCGGTCATGCGTAGATGCGACTTTTGAAGCCGGTGGCGGCCATTTTTGGTGCCCATAGAAGGGCAAATCAGAAAAAAAATGGCCGCCGGCAGGAGAAAATAACAGAGAAAAACGGGAGACGAAGTGATACGGGGGACCACCGGGAACAGGTAAGTAAAAACGGGGGTTTCCCGGGGAAAACGGTGTACTTGGCAGCTATGATGCCTATCCATCCATATAAACCAACCTATACAAATTTGATGCACGGTGGCACCTCTCTCATTTTTTGCCCCCTCTGCTTCATTCTGTTGCCCTCTTCCTTTCTCCTGTGATCCAGTTACCAGCGCTGTTTGGATTTTGGTTTGGATCAAGTGTCCCGAGCCAGGGGAAGGTTTGAGATGATCGTGGCCACACACAACGAGGCGTCCGTGATGCACACTGTTCAAAGGTAGGGGGACCACCACAGAGGGGAAGTTAGTGGGGTTGTCTTTCTACGTAACAAGCACCAGCTGGCATGTCCACCAGTTCTGATGGTTTGGAGATATGGGTACTCTCTGAAAGTGGGAGCCACGGGTGGGGGGGGAATAGCCTTGGGAAACTGGCCACCTTTTATCTGGAAAGGAGCCTCTCCACACCACAACACAACACACATACACAATGGTATGTGTAAGCACTGTTCTCTCCATGCTTCAGGGTGGAATTGTGCTGGCTTTGTGACATCAGCAACCAATACTCCAATCCCTATCCACCTCTCAGATCTATTTGCATGAAAGCAAGCTATAAGGAAAGTGGCATACTACTATCATGACATGCCTGGGAGCAAAATATTGGTTTGTCGGCATATAGAGGTAAAGAAAAATCAGCACACATCGTCTGGGCAGACAGCTGGCAGCACATGCATCCCTTCGAAAGGATTATCCAGGACATTGGAAACCTGAGACAATAGCAGCAAAAGAAGCCCCATTCACATTATGCAAAACAAGTACACGACACACACAGCCACAATTGGTTAATGTAGAAATAATACCTCCATTGTTTCTTACAGTAACCCCATAAAGCTGATCCCCATACCTACATAAGGGACCACCTCTCCTGGTATGCCCCGCGGAGGCCTTAAGGTCCACAGACAACAATATCCTGGAGATCCTGAGCCATAAGGTGGCTAGATTGGCCTCAACTAGAGCCAGGGCCTTTTCAGTATTGGCCCCAAGTTGGTGGAACGCTCTTTCACAGGAGACCAGGGCCCTGCGGGATTTGTCATCTTTCCGCAGGGCCTGCAAGACAGAGCTGTTCCGCCTGGCCTTTGGGTTGGATTCAATCTGACCCCTGTGTTTTCCTCCCTCATGGTTTGGATTTATGGACTACTTAAAATGAGGCTGCATTTTAAATTTTAATATTGTATTTTAATCTGTATTTTAATTGTTTTCTTTTCTTTTATGTCTTATTGTAATTTTATTGGTGTTATCCGCCCTGAGCCCGGTTTTGACTGGGGAGGGCGGGGTATAAATAAAAATTATTATTATTATTATTATTATTATTATTATTATTATTATTATTATTATCCCCATATTGCAGATGAGGGATTGAAGGTGAGGTTTAGCGGCAAGCGGCTCGCCTAAAAAACCAGCCAGCGTCTTTGTAGCTTTATAGCTTATGCTGTTCACTGCTATGATACTCTCATAACTTCTCCCCAACCTGTCACTGAAATGTGCTTGTTTTATTTCTTTTAAGGATGGCAGAGATGGGCATTGACAAGGGTGCTGGACCGGTCAGCTTTGGGCAGCTGCTGGGCATGTGTGATCAGGTTTCCTTGGCGCTAGGTGAGTGTGGACCCGCCCCCCCCATGGATGCTCCCCAAACCCCCAGCCACTTCCCTTCCTCCTGCGTATCGTTACCTCCTTTCTCTCTCTCTTTTTTAAATCTCATGCCCAAATCTAGGCCAGGCCGGTTATGCCATCTACAAATCTATCCCTTTTGGCTCTGTGGAAGAAGTGATCCCCTACTTGATCCGCCGAGCTCATGAGAACCAAAGCGTCTTACTTGGGATCCGGAAGGAGCGAGATCTGCTGCAATTGGAGCTTCGGAAACGGGTTCTGAGGCGGCCTTGAGGAAATCTAAATATCCCAAAGAACTACCCCACCTCCCAATGCTTATTCATGGAACCAGGGCCCTGCATTGCAATGTCTCCAGCTCACTTCCCTCACGATCTTCATGAGGGAATAAACCGCCCTCTTGAGTTACCTGGTTTCCAGCATCCCAAAGCCCTAGCTAGACTCATGGGTTGGGGCTTAGTGATGTGACAGGCTTTAATGTTGTCAACCTTGTGATATCATGGAGCCGCTAACTCTAGAAAGACACAGTGTACTGTATCTGAAGAAGTGTGCATGCACACGAAAGCTCATACCAAAATAAAAACTTAGTTGGTCTTTAAGGTGCTACTGAAGGAATTTTTCTAGAAAGACAAAAACTGACCCCTGCCAAATATATGAGACAGGGGAAAGAGCTAGAAATGTGAGGCCTGGGAAGGGGGTAGAATCAGGGGGGGAAATGTTGAAGTTTTTATTTTGAAGATCTCAGTGGTGTGTGTGTGTGTGTGAAAGTTTAGGAAAACACACTGACAAACAAAACTCTTATGCAATGCTTTCTCTTTCAGAATAATGGGTGGTTTAATTTTTTATAACCAATTACACAATTGCAAAGCTCCTGGATTCAAGATTGGTAATTTGAGCATGGCTGGTGGCCTTGAGATCTAACCTTGCTGCCCTCAGACCTTCAGCACGGATCCCAAAATCCGAGGGTGTCTTCAGCTCCCACTTACTGTGTTGTTTGCTGCATTGTCAGAGCGGGGTTTTTAATCCATTTTCCCATGATGTTATCCCAAATGCATAAGTATCCCGTCCTTTGTTACAAAGCACTACTGCTTGAAATGTTGTTTCTCAAACCAGCTTTACACCAACTGGAGTCCTTTAGCCATTCAGATTCGCTTCTGTTCATGTACACACCAGGGGGTGTTGATGGGACAGGGAACATAAGAAAAGCCCTTCTGGCCAATGGCCTATCACCCTGCACCCAGGATCCTGTTCTCAAAGTGGCCAACCATAGATGCCTGTGGGAAGAACCCAATCTGGATATGAGCACAAGCCTTTTTGCTATGCAAAGGCGTTCATACCCCAAACCACCTGCCCACCCCAAAATGTGCTAAAGAAATTCCACACAAGCAATAACTGGGATATTTTTACTAATCAGATTATCTGTGTTAATGGGGAATCCCGATTAGATGTTTTAAATAAATAAAAAGAGAACAGGCTGGCGTTTTGAAAACTGTGATTATGTGTGCATGCTGCGAAAAGTATGTGCGCTGTTGCAGCAGCTCCAATCCCAGCATAGTTTGGTGCTGAGCCACGCTAGGCCAAACTGCAAGCCAGCTGGGTTTTTTTGGGGGGGGGGAGCACAGATGGAGAAGGGTTTTATATAATAGGCTTCACCAAATTTGTATTTTAGCAAGTTGGACTCTCGTAGGAGAAGGTAGGTTAGTTGATGTTGACTCCTGCCATTGCATGGGGGTTGGACTGGGTCCTTTCCAGCTCTACAATTTCGTGATTCTCTGTGGGCAGAAATAACTGGATGACAGGTCCACATTGCCCAAAGGTGCTAGACAGGGCAGATAAAAAGGGATTTTTGCAGTAGTGCCCTCCAGAGTGCGGCGATGGTAGGCAGGCTGTCTTTTTTCTCTCCGTGAAGAGAACTGGGCATCCACAATGATTGGGGGCCTGCCTGTGTTTCTGGATGGTTGGAAGTGGCATGGGAGGGGTTTTTTGACTTGGCTTAACCTAAATTGGGAGGGGTTGGGATGGGCCTTGTAAGTTTTATTAAGAGAGCTCCCCCACCTCGCTTCCCCGTAACCACAGCACCGTCCCAGAGTGGTCTTGAGGCTGGGCTAAAAGGGGAAGCAGCCCTGAGGACCAAGAGGCAGGGACAGAGCTAAATCTGTTTGACCGGGAGTGACCTTGGCACATCCTTGAGGGTTTGCCCGCTGCTCTGCTTCCTCCTCTGCCACCCTCCCTGCCACTGTGATTAGGGGAATGGAGAGGTGGAAGTGCAGCAGCTGTTTCAAGCCCCATGACTTTTAATCTGCAAAGGCTCATTAGGAGGAAACAAACAGTCCTGGAGCTGCAATATTTGAAGGGGCTTGGATAGCCAAAGAGCCAGGAGTCCGAGCTCTTCTGCTCCCTCATCCTGTGCCAAGCTAGGCCCTCGTTGCTCCCCGCCCACACACTGATGATGGTGATCAAACCAAAGTGTCCCGCTTCGCCAAAGTCCCGCTTCTGAAAACCTCTGGCCTTCCCACGCAGGAGGGTCCCTGCTTCCTCTTTAATCTGTTTATTCCTGCCCCATATGCTGCCCTTCTGAGCAGCGATTAAAGCGGATAAGCCGCTTTTGGCAGGGCCAGACGTAGAGCTGCCAGGGTGTTATTCTGACCTCTGCGGATGCCGGCAGCAGCGGGCGGCTCCAGTCGATGTGCCACAAAAAAAGCCACCCCACGCGGATCCTGAGCGATCCTATACAAGGAAGTCTTTATTGTACATGATTGCTGGAGGGGAGGGAAGAGGTAAGGCAGGGTGTTGTGCTGGGAAGTGATCTTCCGGGGTGTGTTTGAGAGGGATCAACTGAGCTGGATGGACCAGTTGTGGGATAGATTTGATGAATGCAGCTGCCCGTTAAGAAGCGATTCCTGCAGGGTTTGGACTTTGCCAAGTGAGATGCTTGCCCTCCTCTTAGGAAGACGATCCAATAACGCCCCCCCCGCCAACCCACTCCTTGCCCTGCTCAGTCTCTTGTGCAAACGGAGGTTTGACCCCTCCCCTCCCAGTTCATACTGGGATTTGACGTTGAACTCCATACATTCACATATTCGTTGGAACCAGAGAGGGGTGGCCGACTCCATCAGCGTGACATCATCCTCACAAACTCTGCAAGGCAAACGTCAAGAAACACATCAGTGTGGCAGGGGAGCAAGGCCAGAGAGACCTGGCTTCAAATCTATGAAGACTGCTGAGTGCTCCCTCGTCCTGACCTACCTCACAGGGCTGTTGTGCTTATCCAAAGGGAGATAAATGGCTGTGAATGCCACCGCCTGCTCCTTGGAGATAAATGTGTAATTCACATGTAAAATAATGGTGCCCTGGTTCCCTATTTGCTACTGGGCCAGGTTCAGGTCTTTTGTGTTAATTCACAAAGTCCTGAACAACTTGAAGGACACCCAGATTCCATACTCTCCACTTTGATCACTGAGACCTTCGGATGGGGAACTCTCGGTGGTCCTCCATGCCCCCAGGATCTCGCCAACCTTTACCAGGGTTTAGTGCAGCAGGGCCTGCCCTGTGGGACTACTTGCTAATGGAAGGTCAGCTAGAGTCATTCCTGCTTTCTTGTCTTTCAAAATGTGTATTATTCAGACATGCCTTTGAAATTTTTACCAGTGAGTTTTTATTCACATACTAGCTTGCCCTGCCACGCGTTGCTGTGGGCCCCAGTTTCGTTCCCTGCAAACCTGAGCTATCCTGTCCCCATCCTGCCCCCATCCTGCCCCCAGCCACAACGCAGGCGAGTCCCTACCTCCGTTCCCTGCAAACCTGAGCTATCCTGTCCCCATCCTGCCCCCACCTGCAACGCAGGTGAGTCCCCAGCTCCGTTCCCTGCAAACCTGAGCTGACGTGTTTTGCGACGTAGGTGGCTAGGGGCAGGATCCCGGCGTGGCCCTTTGTGGAGGAATATTGGTTGCTGAGACGCAGGTTCGACCTTCTATTTCCCAGGATGCACTCTGTCCCGCCCTTGGAGACACAGCTTCTGGGTTCTATTTCCCAGCATGCCTGGCAGTGTCTGCTGTCTGAGTTTTGAGATCCACAAAATGGGGTTTTACCTTGCACTGGGGTGTCATCTGTGTACACAAATGGTATGTGGACACTCGCTTATTCGCATGTGACGTGTCCAAATTTCATTGGCATTGGTCAAGCGGTTTTGGTTCGGTTTTACTGCTGCTATTTGTAGTTATTTCCATTTAGTAAGAAGATAAACCTGCACTGGACATGCACATGATGTTATTCAACTATTTTGGGTGTATCGTTATTTGTTTAATGTTCTGTTTTGTCTAGTGCTGAATTTAATTATCTTTTGAATATTCTCACAACATCTATTTTTAACTACCTTCTATGCATAATTCAAATCCTTGGATTAGATGACTTGGACTTTGGGGTCCCCTTCCAGCTCTACAATTCTATGATTCTACGAAATGTTGCTGTGTTTTGTAAACAGCTTAGAGGTTCCGTTAACATGGAGTTGTACACAAATTTTGTTAAATAAATGAAATGAAGAAGGATGAGGGAGCACGAGATGGGGGCAGCCCTGGCCTGAGACCCTGCCGATTGTTTGCCTGCTGGACTACTAGGCAATATCGGCCTGGATGGACAAATAGTTTGGTTTGGGTATAAGGCATGCTCCTACACTTCCTGAAGGCTGGCTATTGTGCCCTTTTCGGCTGGTGGTAGGCGGTGTTAAACAAATGAGTTACCAATGTAATCCAAACTGAACCAAGATAAGTAAATTCTGTCCCCTGGGGAAATAATGGGCATTCTGCTCTTACATTTGCTGCTTCACCTGCGTCATTTTGTTTACTTGTGCTGGAAGTTGGTTGTAGTAGCCTGAAATATCCCCAGAATCTGTATTCTGAAATGACCTATGTCCTGTTACCTAAGGATGTAAGGAGAGGCTGCTAGATCAAGCCAGTGGTTCACTTAGTCCAGCATCCTCTTCTCAGGGGTCAACCTATGGGTAGGCTCAACAGCACTCTCCTAGAATGGAATCCAGAAGCATTAAAAGGTAAAAGGACCCCTGGACGGTTAAGTCCAGTCAAAGGCAACTATAGAGTTGCGGTGCTCATCTCGCTTTCAGGCCGAGGGAGCCGACGTTTGTCCACAGGCAGCTTTCCGGGTCATGTGGCCAGCATGACTAAACCACTTTTGGCGTAACAGAACACCATGATGGAAACCAGAGCGTATGGAAACACCGTTTTCCTTCCCGCCACATCAGTACCTATTCATCTACTCGCGCTGGCATGCTTTCGAACAGCTAGGTTGGCAGGAGCTGGGACAGAGCAACGGGAGCTCACCCCATCGCGGGGATTCGAACCACCAACCTTCTGATCAGCAAGCCCCAAAGGCTCAGTGGTTTAGACCACAGCACCACCTGCGTCCCTCCAGAAGCATTACTGCCTCTGACAGTGGAGGTAGAACATAGCATTCAGGGTCATTAAGTCTTACCTAGTGGGACAACTCCCACAGTGTGCTATCTAATGCCTGCTTATTAAATTGGTACCACAACCACCCCACCAATGGGGCTGCAAACAGGGCAGGTGGAGCAGGGAGGCTGGGTGGTCCAGCTCCTGGTTCCCCACCACTAGCAGCCCGTTTTGACAGGTGGGCTGTGTGCTACCATCTCCATGCAACTGGAGCAATCCAATAACACTCTAACCCTATTATCCAAGCCCATTTAAGCCTATATCTTTTCAGCCTGTGCTCCCAAATCCCATCTCCCCAGACCTTTAAAGCTTTTAACCTCTCACCTTGTATCCCGATAAGCCTATAATCTCTTTCCATCAATCCTATATTCCCCGATTGCATCTCACCCTCAAAATCCACCGTCCCGTCTCCATTGACGTCGGCTTCCTTCACCACATCAGCAATCTCCCGGGACGTCAGGCGCTCGCCCATCAGCCTCTGCATGGCCTGGTACAACTCATCCAGAGTGATCTCGCCATCCCCGTTGGTGTCAAACTGGAAACAGGGAGAGGCATGGCAGTTAGTTGGGGTGTGAGAATTGGCATCCCTAATCTGAGTAGGAGCAAGAGGGCGAAGCTTAATGGCAGAAGATGCAGGACAGATGAGAGGAAGTACCTCTTCATGCAGTGGTTCGTTAGCATATAGAACTCATTGCCAGTTAATCTGATCCCACTTTAAAGGGGAATAGATCTATCAATGGCTATTTATCAGGATTAATGATAGGAGAGAAACCCAATTCAGTTTGCATTTAAAAGGTGAACTGGCCTCATTCACACATTCCAAAACAATAAGGAAACCAAAACGCAACTATCCTTTACAAAAATTGCATTACTCCAGATATTGCAATGCCAGGCTCCAGCCAATAAATGTGTGCCAAAATGCACATTTTAGGGTAAAGTGTGCATAGAGAAGCATATATTAATGAAAAATAATGGAGAAAAATGCATTAAGGAAATACAGTGGTACCTCGACTTACGAACGACTCGACAACCGAATTTTTCGACTTACGAATGGGGGTAATGGCTTCACGCTTATGAATGTCTTGACATCCGAAAGGAAACCGCAGCGGTTTTAGATAGGGATTTTTCAACTTACAAATTTTTAGATAGGGTTGCTTCGACTTGCGAATTTTTCCGTTTCCAATGCATTCCTATGGGAAATCGCGTTTCCAATGGCGTTTTTCGACTTACGAATTTTTCAACCTATGAAGGTGCCTTCAGAATGGATTAAATCCGTAAGTCGAGGCACCACTGTATAAATATTAATGAACGTCTGCTTTCCAAAAAAAGAAGTGTCCAAAAGGATTTGCACCAAAAGGTTGATGGATTTTCATGAGAACTTTTTTTTGTTTTTAAATGGAACTTCCAGGTCCAGATGCAGTATACCTCTGAAAACCACAAGATGAGGAGCAGCAGTGTAGACTTTTGCCTTGCTGCCCTGCTTGTGGTCACCCAGTGGGCCACTATAGTAAATAGAATGCTGAATTAGATGAGGGTGGCCACTTATGTACCACCAAAAAAAGCTGACACAGCTGTGAGCAAAATTCCGGTGTGGTAACTTATTATTTATAAATTTGCTTTTATACATATCACTATTTAAATACAAATACAGTACAGCTCACAATGTATGCGACCAGGTAACGTGTGCCTGTCTGTCTGCTTCCAGATGCTAACTGTTGATGGGCAAATTAAAGGATCTTTCTCTTCCTTAAATCAGACACGGACCAGACAGTTCTTCAAATAAATGACCCTTTAAATAGAGGGTTGTTCCCTTGACAGCAGAGGACTTCTGTAAAGTAGGAGAGATTGTCTAGACCAGGCACCCCCAAACTGCGGCCCTCCAGATGTTTTGGCCTACAACTCCCATGATCCCTAGCTAACAGGACCAGTGGTCAGGGAAGATGGGAATTGTAGTCCAAAACATCTGGAGGGCCAAAGTTTGGGGATGCCTGGTCTAGACCTTTGGTCTGATCCAGGAAGTTTCTTTCTCTTTCTTCTCTTATTTTTTCATGGAACTAGCAAGGTTGGCAGAGAAGGGATAGTCATGTGGAGTGCTACGTCCCATCCCCAGCTTTTTTGGTGGGGGCGGATCGATGTTGGGGAATGAGAAGTTGGGGAAGGAGAGGTGGGAGGGAAAGGGGACATATCACAAGCTGGGATAAGTGAATCTGTACATTTCAGTGTCTCTCAGTTTCTCATTTTTCTAGTCTTAACCACTTCTCCACATTTCCATATCAGATTGTGGAGCTGGGAATTAAGTCGTGAAAATTCACCAGCATTTTAGTAAGAATTTCTTCTAATGTGCATATTTACCTATGTAATTTTGCCCAATATACACATTTTTGCAAATCCATTTTCCCAAACAGAATGCACTTTCATATTTCATTTCCACTAACAAATGCATTTTTAATGCTCACTAATTTGGGGAAGTGCGGGTTCTGAAGGGATGGGTGTTTGTGCATTGCTGCGGAAACCGTGGTAGATTTGTTAGATTTGCCTTTGAATGAGAACGGAATCAGATTTCTGCCCCACCCCTGAGAAGAAGAAACTAGGCTGAGAGATAGAATTCCAAAGTCCTGTCCAATCCCAGTCCATCTTACCTCCTTGAAGGCATCCCTCATTTCCTGAAGTCCGATCATGCCCGCCGTCTCTGCCAGCAGCTTTGGAGTCATCATCTCCACAAAGTCCTCAAAATCCACACGCCCTCCAACTGCAGTGACCACAGTCAGGTTAATTTCTTAGAAGGTTCAGATACCTTGGTTTCCCCTTCAAGTTTCCTTACATATCCCTGATCAGCAGCCAGTTTTTGGCTGCATATACAGCATACGTTTAAAGTGGATGATTTCCCCCTAAGAATCCTGGGAATGTAGTTTGTTAATGATGCTGGGGATTGTAGCTATGTGAGGGGTAGACTACTGTTCCCAGAATTCTTTGGGGGAAGTCATATACTTTACAACCTAATATACCAAAAAAATCAAACTAAACTAAAGAGATTAGATAGATGATAGATAGATAGATGATAGATAGATAGATAGATAGATAGATAGATAGATAGATAGATGATAGATAGATGATAGATAGATGATAGATAGATACCGTGTTTCTCATATTATAAGACACGTCTTATATTTATTTTTTCCTCAAAAAAACACACTATGGCTTATTTTCAAGGGATGTCTTATTTTTTTCCTCCTCCTCCTCCTCCTGCCACGGCCGGCATTGCTGCTGCGCCTATCACTATGTTTTATTTTTGGGGTATGGCTTATATTCCTTGAATGCTTAAAAATCCTGCTATGGCTTATTTTATGGGTATGTCTTAAAATATGAGAAACAGGGTAGATAGATAGATAGATAGATAGATAGATAGATAGATAGATAGATAGATAGATAGATAGATATCTCAAATGGGGAAAACTAAAGAGAAAAAAAGTAAGGTACATTAATAATAATCCTCATACGATCATCATATCATCCTCATAAAACACAAAATTATAAATATCACCCTCAGTCAACATTTTACCTTAAGCTTCACATACAGGTGAAACTCGGAAAATTAGAATATTGTCGAAAAATGCATTTATTTCAGTAATGCAACATTATTTTTTATTTTACTTGTAATTTTTACAAATGCTTTCTTTTGGAAATTCCACAGTAATAAAACAAATAGTTACAATAATACAAAAATAAACATCACTGTTACGTTTCACTAATTACATTCCATTTATAATTGACCCACCTAATGACAAATAATTACAATTACAACAAATAAAGACTTGACATATCTCGCTTTGCATGTCATGCATCTATCTCATATATTGGTTTCACCTTTTAACTTGCTTTACTGAAAGAAATGCAATAAATTTTCGACGATATTCTAGTTTTCCGAGTTTCACCTATATACGGAGAGTTGAATCCTCCCTCCAGGGAAAGCTTCTCCTTCCTCATTCTCTCATCCTGAGAAAAGCCACTTTGACCTGCCTCTCATACAGGTCAGCTCCTTGTATGTATCTTCATTTGTTACACACACACACATATATACTTAGATGTTAAGACATTGATCTCGCTAATGCTACTAGAGAGCCACCAGAAATCAAACACCACACAAGAAACCCAATTAAAAAAGAGAGAGAAAATAATTGGGGGAGGGGGCACAAGAAAGCAGAGAAAGTTAAATATGAGATACAATTGTGTATATAACCATTGTTCAGAGTATTTAACATATATACTCCAGAATCTTTCTAGCTATGAATAACATCTAGTTACTGTGTTGTTGTTGTTGTTTTCCATCCTGCGGGATTGTCTTTTCCCAAAGTTGGTCGGAGGCCTGGGAGGGAACTTTTGGGCCTGTGCTTTCTAGGCACAAGACAAGCAGAAGCATGGATGAGCCTTATGTCCAGCCACTGCATCACACAGGAAGCTGGCTCGCTGCTGCCTACCATCAGCTCCACACAAACCTCTTTCCCCTCTGAAATGGCAGACAAGTCAAGGGCTGGTTGAATCCCAGGCAAGCTGACAGTGGCCATCCTTTATGTTTGACCCCGTTGGAGACCCAGGACGTGATCCCAGGACTCCTGAGCCCATCGTCAGCCTTCCCCAACCTGATGTCCTCAATATGCTTTGGGCTACAATTCCCAGCAGACCTTGCTTAGTATTGTTCATGGTAAGAGATTATGGGAGTTGCAGTCCAAGACTTTTGGAGGGCCGCCAGCTGAGGAAGGCTGCCTTGTATCTTCAGTCCAGCACCATTCTTTACTGAAATATTCAACCCAGTCCTCGGAGATCAGGCACTTACGGTTCATGTTGATCTGCTGTGACAGTTCGATAAGCTCCATTTCGGTCGGCATGTACCCCATTGTCCTCATGAGGTTGCCCAAATCTTTGCAGCTGATATAGCCATCCTTGTCCTTGTCAAACTCATCGAAGGCCTCACGGAGCTCTGTTTTTGCAAAACAGGAGCAGCAAAAGTAGCAGCAAGGGTAGCAATAATAACCGAGTAGAGAAAACCGCTGTGTCAATGGTTTTCCAAGTTTTTACCTCAGGGAACACTTTCTCTGTCAGTCGGCCTGCTGAAGGACCCTCTAGCACCTGCTGTGGAGTTCCAACATGTTCTAGAAGATTCTGGGTATGTTTTAAGGCAAGGGTATAGAAGCCGTGTCCCTCTACATATTGCTGCACTACAGCTCCCATTGTCCCTGACTATTAGTCATGCTGATGAGAGCTGTTTTCCAGTAATAAGATGGAGGGCCACAAGTTCCTCATCCCTTCCTTAAGGCCTCACCATCATTCCTCATGAACTGGGTTTGCAATCAATATCCCCTATGGCTAGGGATGGGCGAATCTGTCCATTTCACTTTCCCCCAGTTTTTTTTTAAATTTTTCCACACAGTTCTCCACCTTTTCTCATCAGTTTGCCATTTTGTGCTTTTAAAAGGTCCTCGGGAAAATTCACCAGCATTTTAGTGTGAAATTCAAGTAATTTCAAGTGCGAATTTCACGAAAGATATCCAGTTTTAATGCAATGTGGATCAACCTAGACATTTCTGCAATTTCCCATGATATATGTCATATTCACCAAAAATGCACTTTTATGCATTCTTTACCCTAAAATATTTTTGCAAACATTATTTAGCTGGGGAACTACACTGCAAAATTCAGAGAAGTGTGACTTATAAAGGAAGGCTGTGATTCGGTTTGCTTGTTGTTGCAGAAAGTGCAAACTATGTAGATTTGCCATTTTCTGTTGGAAGCCACCCAGAGAGGCTGGGGAAACCCAGCCAGCTGGACGGGGTATAAATTTATTATTATTATTATTATTATTATTATTATTATTATTATTAAATGCAAACTGGATTGAATTTCTCCCTAAACCATGCCCATATTACACACCAGAGGAAGGTCAGTCATGGTGGGGAAACTCTCTTTATGGGAAGCTCAAAGGTTACTGATCTTCCCATCAAAGAATCTCTCATAATCTTCCAAAGAACCTCAGAATTTCCCAGAACAATTAAAAAAACAACAACCCCAAAGCTGCTGCTCAAAAGTATCACAAATGCCTATCCTACTTACCTTCGATTTCATCTGCTCCCAGTTCCCGCTCCTGTAAGACAGATGTAAAGTCATTCATAGTGATGCAGGCACATAGGAAGGAAGGAAATGAAGAAGTCTTCGTTCACAGTCCTCAACCTCACAAGAAACTACTCCTTCCTCCAGAGCTGTAGAAAACAAGACCCACAAAGCCCTACTGCCAAACCGCTCTCTCCACCCAACCCTTCCCGGCACCCAAACAAAGGCTCCTCTTCCCTAAGGCCAATCGAAATAATTGCATCGCACTGTCAAAAAACACAGCAATGCTCCCGTTGAGTTGACAGCTCAATATTTACAGGCACACAGAAGGACAAAGTGGATCCAGCAATGAACTGGAACGCTGCCCAGAGTGACAGAGCCAGTGATCACAGTGAGATGGAGGAACGGAGAAGCGGGGCGAGGGGGGGGGAGGAAGAGACCCTACACAATCCTAAAACTCAGTGACAAAACCCAGGAGGTGCAGAGCCCATGGAGGAACAACCATGTAGCTGCAGATGTTTAGAGGGAGAGAGGCTGAGACCATCTCACTGTGCTTTCTGTTTTACAGAGACCCTTCCTTGAAACTTCAAGCAAATACAACTGAGGTGAGTCCATGAGCTGGCGGCAGTTGAGTGCCTAAAGGATAACTAGGGGTGCGTACACACCATATAGTTAAAGTACATTTCCCTCCCCATAAGGAATCCTGGGAGCGGTCGTTTATTAAGGGTGCTGGGCTCTGTCAGAGGTAAACTACAGTTCTCAGGTTCGGGGGAAGGTACGCTTTAAATCCATGCTAGGGCTGTAGCACACCAAGATATCATAATCTGCTCCATTACTGAGCCTGGGGTGGGACGGGACAGATAATTCATACTAAGGGGGAAGGAATTATGAGATGTTTCACAGGACCCAGTCCCAGATATTTTGCCTTAGACTCCCCGCCCCCAATCTCCTGCCCCTTCCCTATTTTAACCTCAACAAGAGCCTCAGACACCCCCAACCATTTTAATTTGCCCAATAGTTAATTTGTGCCCCCGTGGCCCTGTAACCAAATGTTTTAGTTCCTACCCAACGCCCCTGAGGCCAACTTACGTAGCCCCCAACTGCCTTTCCCTTGCATACCGTACTTTCCCAGCATTCAGAGACCCAGCCAGGTTATCTATTTGGCTGTGGTGGGTGGCAGAGAATAGGTTGTGAGAGGGGTACCCCCACAGGACACGCATACATTTCCCACCATGTCATTTTGTCCAAAAAGTTGGGGCATGTTTTGGAAACCATCTAATAAAAAGACAAAAATAAGAAAACTGTGCCTGCCAGAGGCAAAAGGGGAACGAGAGTTTGCAGCATACAAGACGTGATGCCTCTTTCAAACCATTATTCTAGAAGTTAAATCGAGCCCATAGAATTCCATCTCCCTCTTGCTTCTCCAACGCACTAGGCTTCTCCTCCCAGGACCTGGATCCCCCAGAACACCATAAACGTCCACCTGCCTTCCTGGAGCTGAGTCAGGAATCCTGGCAGCTCCTCATCCCACTGGGTCCCACTTTTGTTTAATTTCCCTTGCGGAGGTAAATGGAAAGTCGGCCCTTGCTTTGGCTGACCGTTCCAAACTGTTTGCCCTGCCCACCTGGGCTGCTGCGCCCTCTTGCCCAGTCTCTCCCCCCTCCAACAACTGCCATACCCCCTGTTTCTCAGCAATCCCCTTGCGCAGGAAGATGCAGGCTGGTCCCAGGGTGTTCTGCATGGCGCTGAGTGCTGCGTGTCCTGGTCACCCTCGGTACGGTCCTTCTGACGCCTTGTCCCCTTTAGCAGAAGAAGAGATGGCTCTTGTGGATGAGGATGTTTTATAGAGGGGAAAGGGGATTATCTCTCCCCCCTCACTTCTGATCCTCACCCCTGCTGTCCAGGCCTTTTTGTTCTCTTCCTGGCAGTGGTATCTGTAAAATAAATCCCTCCTCCCCTCCCCAGATTAACATCTGCCGCAGGGTAAGAGCTGTCAGCCAGGACTCCTCAGGCTGGGCAGAGGAAACAGAAGGGTCCAGAGATTCATGGGATGGGGTGCAGGGTTCTGCTGTGGCTGTCTGGGAAAGAGGGAGTGGGATTTAGTGGCAGATTTGATCCAGAACTCTTGCTGTGTCCTTTTGGGACACCTGAGTCTCCTCCTGATGATCGATTTGTTTATTTGTTCTGGTTTGCTTGCTGGGTGGTTATATGGCAACGACCGTTCATCTTACATTCACCCTGATTTGCTCACAGAGTGTTTATATGTCTTCCCATTAATCAGTCATTTGTCTTAGACTTTGGAGTTCATTTTCCTGTCACTTTCCTAACTGCAAAAGTCTGATTATTATTTTTTAATTTAAAGATTTGTTGCTCTAAGGCAACAGAGCGCTTTAATCCACTTCAATTGCACAAACCTAAATTCTCCAGTACTGTAACCGCTTGAATCCCTCCCACAGAAAACTGATAGTCTGGAGCAGGCATCCCCAAACTGCGGCCCTCCAGATGTTTTGGCCTACAACTCCCATGATCCCTAGCTAACAGGACCAGTGGTCAGGGATGATGGGAATTGTAGTCCAAAACATCTGGAGGGCCGAAGTTTGGGGATGCCTGGTCTGGAGGCACCCCGAGGGCCAATGAGTTAGGCTGCCAGCCTTGAAGCACATTGCTTCCCCCCAAAGAATCCTGAGGGCAGTAGTTTACACCCCACAGAGCAACAATTCTCAGTACCTTTAAACAACTACAGTTCCTGGATTCTTTGGGGAGGGGTGATGTGCCTTAAAGGTATTACACACCCACATCCACAGAGCCTAGATTTCTGTGTAATCATAGTGCAGCGGGTTCTTTAAGGCAGCCATGTTATTTTACACAGTTAGAGCTAGAGTGCTTCGGGTGGGTTCTGGGGGACCCCACCCCACCCCTTTCCCTGCCTACTTCCTTGGATATCCTTTCGCACAGGTTCTGCCTGTCACTGGGATGGGGAGATGGGATCAGGTTCACCTGTTGTGTACCTGGGTTAAGACGCAGCAGCTGTCTCTACCAGGAAAAAATTGGTTGTGAACCCAATGTGTGCTGTGCTGTGCTGTGCTGTGCTGTGTTGTGTGTGGATAAAGTATCTTTATAGCGGTATGGAGTGTGGTGGATGAAGAGCATTGGTAGGTGTGGATAGGAAAATATAGAGCAATTGTCTTTTTAACTTGTAAAGAGTTTCTTGTTCTGATGTGTGTGTATGTATGTATGTATGTATGTATGTATGTATGTATGTATGTATGTATGTATGTACCGTATGTTTGTTTTAGTTTAGTTTACTTCAACAAGTGGGAGTTGTGGTGCGATATAATCCTCACCAGACAGGCAATGCCTTGTAAGGAATGGCATGGAAAATGAAACTAGAACTAGAATCATAGAATTGGAAGAGACCACAAGGGCCATCCAGTCCAACCCCCTGCCAAGCAGGAAACACCATCAAAGCATTCCTGACAGATGGGTGTCAAGCCTCCACTTAAAAGACCTCCAAAGAAGGCGACTCCACTAGGGATTGAAGCAATGCAGGGACTGCATTAGTGCGATTGTTGGGCATGTTGTACAGTCACTTTCGGACAGTAAAAGAGTTACCGTTCATCTCTACAGCAGACTCTGGTCATTAAACAGCAGCAGCAGCAGCAACGGCGGCAGAGACATCTGGCCAGGTATCAGGTGTGCCACACAATTCAGTCTGTTGCCTAGTGCATGAAATACGAGTCAAATGACCCCCATCTGTTTTAATTGATGCATTAATTAATAAATAAATTAGGCCTGCAATTTTCTTAAATTAATTGACTTGCACTAAGAACTTTGGATGGGCAAAAGAGCTGCCCCGGTTCTTCATAAATTAATTGTGTGTGTGTGTGAGAGAGAGGGAGAGAGAGAGAGAGAGAGTTGTTTTAGGCAGGTGCTGCCTGCAAGAACTGGATGGCAGCCATAATTTTTAGAAGAGACATTTTGGAGTCTCCCATACAAAGGAAGGAACTTTTCCAGGGCAGAGAGTGGGTAGGGAGCAGAGGCACATTTAATACCCCAAGTAAGTAAAATAATAACTGTGTATATACTGTAAATAGCCAGTGCTTTTTTTTCTTGGGGGGACGCAGGCAGAGCTGTAGCTAGCTGATCTTGTCCCTCAGCAAAACCATCCAGATTCGCCCCCTAGCCACAGACAAATTAGCTCTTTTTTCTGCCTCTCATCCAACCCCCCTCTTCCACCCACTCAATTCACCCTCTCTTTAAAAACCATTTCTTATGAGGCAATAATCAATATTTATATTTATGGACATATTTTTAGACGATTTTGCGGCCCCCACCCCAATCGCCTGTGCCCACCTCACCACCCCCTAGCTATGGCCCTGGACGCAGGGCTATGCGCATACCCCTAAACATTTTGTGATTCTTTGTACTTTTGTCCATTTACTGTACTGTATTTATTTTTCCCGATTTGAACTATAAAATGGTGGTTTTCTTGAGTCAAAATGAGAGTACCCCTAAACATTTTTTTTGGGGGGGAGCACTGTAACTAGCTAACATTTCTGGTCAATCTAGTCACTTAGCAGAGATGAGATATTGATAGACCTGACCTCTGAGCAACTTGGGTTGTGTAAACAGTAGAACAAAATCAGCTCAGTCCATCAAAGAAGAGTTTGGATTTGATATCCTGCTTTATCACTACCCGAAGGAGTCTCAAAGCGGCTAACATTCTCCTTTCCCTTCCTCCCCCACAACAAACACTCTGTGAGGTGAGTGGGGCTGAGAGACTTCAAAGAAGTGTGACTAGCCCAAGGTCACCCAGCAGCTGCATGTGGAGGAGCGGAGACGCGGACCCAGTTCCCCAGATTACGGGTCTACCGCTCTTAACCACTACACCACACTGGCTCTCTCAAAGGCTTGTGGAGGAAGGGGAGTATTAACCTGGCCCAAAAGGAAGTCAGTGAAGGCGCCAGACAGACCCCACTGGGGAGAGGGTTCTGAAAAGGACCTAGAATCATAGACCTGATGACTTCGAAGGAACCCCGAGTCATTTAGCTCACCCCACCCCAGTGCAGGAATCCTGCCCACAGCCATCCCTTAGTGGGCTTGAACCACCAACCTTCTGGTTAACAGCCAGACGCACTGACCAATCTCCCTCTGAGCCTCCCTTGGAGAAGGGAGCAGGAGATTGGCTTCAGATGAAGATCTAAGGCAGGCATCCCCAAACTGCGGCCCTCCAGATGTTTTGGCCTACAACTCCCATGATCCCTAGCTAACAGGACCAGTGGTCGGGGAGGATGGGAATTGTAGTCCAAAACATCTGGAGGGCCGAAGTTTGGGGATGCCTGGTCTAAGGGCCCGGGCAGGCTCCGTTCACATCTCCTTCCGACTCCACGGACAAAAGCCAACTGAATTGTCAGTTGAATCTTACTTCAGTGGCAGTGGCGCTGAACTTGTGGGCTGGCTTCGAAGACATATAGGTCACATAACACAAACACTGCTGGGGGTTGGACTAGATGATCCCGGTGACCCCTTACAACTCCACAATTCTATCATTCTGTCTTCCCACACCTGGTCTACCGCCTGAGAACACCACATTCTGGCTTGGGGCCAGGAGAAAGCGGGATGCGGGGGGTTCAGATGGTGAGATGTTGGGGGCCCTGCTCTCCTTGAGAACCTTTGGCTTCCCCTTGCAGCTGCCACGGCAACCAGGTGGGTTCTTCTTCCTTCTCTCTCATTGGTTGCTAGGAGCCTCTGCAGAACCCGAGAGAGAGGAAGAGAGAGGCTGGTGCCGGGATGAGGGGCAGCTGGGTTGGGGGGCAGCTGGGAACCTGGGGCATGAGGGTGATGGGGCGGGGGGGGGGCATAATTTGCATAGCTGGAGAATGGCTGGTGGGGATGGAGGGCCTGCAGAAGGTGGACGGGCATTGGGAGCGATGCGGGTAAAGGATGAACGACAGAGGGGCAGCAGGGAATGGTAAGGAGGGAGGAAGCTGCCTTGCACTAGGTCAGGCTATATGGCCATCTAGCTCAGTATTGTCATCTCTGACTGGCAGTGGCTCTCCAGATTCTCAGGCAAAGGCGTCTCCCATCGCCAGCAACCAGTCTTCTTAAAACTGGCGGTGCCAGGGATTGAACTGGGGTCTTTCTGCACACCAAAGCACTGAGCTTTGCTCCCTCCTCAGAATGTTGGAAAGGTGTCCAGAAGACTGGAATCTCAAAAACAAAACAACCTCTCCCAAGTGTCTCTAACAGAGTATCTTTCCTCCCCTTAAAGACCCACACCCCCTGGGCAATGCAGCCTACACGGCGGGGCCGCTTGTCCGTGGCAGGACCGAGCGCTCCTGCCCCCAACATCAACCCTCAAGAGACCGTCACAAGCAGCCCCTCCATCTCCGGGGATCTCCGGCTGCTCCATACGATGTAGGTAACCAGGGGGGTAATGGGTGTGAATTAGGGACGGGGGAAGGGATTCAATTCACATCGAAGGCAGAATCTATCAAACCCACACTTACTGCAATAATACAGAAACTGCAAGATGGCCTTCGAAATTCAGATATCCAGATTTTGCAAATACTGTTTACCAAAGTGCATACATTAGGTTAAAGTGTGCATAAAAATGAGTCTACTGGTGAAAACAACATTGAAATGAATTTTGTTAAAATAATTTGGTTGCAAAAAATGTGCACAGTAGTCAAATCTACAGGGGAAAATCGGGTTATTAAGAGAAATTTGCACTAAAATGCAGAAGAATTTTCCTGAGGAGAACTGCAGCAGAGATTTAAAATCACAAAATATGCAGCAAGGTAAAGCACAGAAAGATAGGCTGTTTGACCTTTAAAATATGCCATTGTAAGTTCCAAAACTTCCCTCTTATTTCAGCAGAGAAAAAAGACCACGTTTGATAAATTAAAAATTGTTTACTTACAAACTCTCTAAAGGTCATATTCATGTGCTTTTCCATTCAGCATTCAGCTGCACAGGCAGTAAAACCTGCCTTAGTCACAATGGTGAAAGTTCTTAAATTATTGGTACAGGAACTCAAGAGAAGCTTATTAGAGCTATGTGCCTAAGCTGGAGCAATCAGCTTAGCCTCTTCACAAACCAAGCTCATCAGGTAGATTGGAGGGGAACAAAGGCTTGCTTACAGAGTCCTTCCCCAGCCAAGGTGAGCTAAGCATGGCAGGACAGCTTGCTTTGTGGTTTTAACCCCTTCGTGCATTAATTGGACTTAAGTATGTTGGTTATCTTACAAAATTAGCAGGCCTTTCCCTCCATAGATGCTACGTACCCCTCTCCCCTCAAAACTCACCCAGACCACCTGCATATTTCAAAATGCTGGTGATTATATTTACAGCCTTTTATGGCTGAGGTCTGGGATATCTTTTAAGGAAAGCCTTCTCCCCCCCCCCAAACGAACCTGCCCACGCTTCTAGTGTTGACCACATAACACCGGTCCTGAGAGAGCTACACTGGCTCCCAGTACGTTTCTGAGCACAATTCAAAGTGTTGGTACTGACCTTTAAAGCCCTAAACGGCCTCGGTCCTGTATACCTGAAGGAGCGTCTCCACCCCCATCATTCAGCCCGGACACTGAGATCCAGCACCGAGGGCCTTCTGGCGGTTCCCTCATTGCGAGAAGTGAGGTTACAGGGAACCAGACAGAGGGCCTTCTCGGTAGTGGCACCCATCTTGTGGAACGCCCTCCCACCAGCAGATGTCAAGGCAATAAGCAACTATTTTACTTTTAGAAGACAACTGTTTAGGGAAGTTTTTAATGTTTGATGCTGTACTGTTTTTAATATTTGGTTGGAAGCCGCCCAGAGTGGCTGGGGAAACCCAGCCAGATGGGCGAAGTATAAATAAATAAATATATTATTACTATTATTATTATTATTATTACACTGCCCATAAATATTGAGGGTGGGTGGATGAAGTGTGCTTTAAATATACAGTGTGTATGCAGCCTAGCCTGTGGAGCTTCATTCCCTTGGATAATTGTATTAAAAAATAATAAAATCTGTGGGCGTTTTGATAAGCTGTCAAACCCTGATGTCTTCGTCAGGCCTTTGCCTTGATCAAGTTGTATATCACTGCCTTCATCTGTTTTATTTGACGGGGTGGCTTTCGGCTGCACTGTGACTGCGTCATTTGATCTTTTTTATTGTGGATCGTATGCTTTCATTATTTATAACTTCATTTGTTATACATGAAGGCCAATAGGTGAAAAAATAAAGGCCTATAGCAGCCTTCCCCATCATGGTGCCCTCTAATTATTTTAGACTACAATCCCTATCCACTGATGTAAGTTCTAGGCCACAGTCTCCAGAGGGCATCAGGTTGGCCTATGGGCCTATAAGAAGACCTATAGGGTTTGGGGTTTTTTTGTTTAAAAACAGCCTAGAAAATCTAACGCAAAAATGACTAACAGATAGCCAAAATAAAGAAATACAAATAATATGGGCATATATTCCCTTCCCCAACAGAGATTGTGGAGACCAGCTTCTTTGCTGCCAGTTCAATAATGAAGGGACACGGGTTGCGGCAGGACTACGCACTGGTGCCATTAAGGTCAGTCTCATGGGTTATTATGGTCCAGACAAAATATTGACAATGGCCAGATTTGGCCCTTGAGCTGCTGGCTCACCAACTTTGACCTATATTATGAGCTGCACCACATTCTGTTTCCACTGCAAAATACCATGAAGATGTCCATCTCATAAGCTGGGCTGGCTTTTGTCCCATGTTTGTCCCATTCTCTAAAGGATGCAGAGCTGGTTCCAGGATTGGAGGTCCTTCAGACATGGCACCCTAGACTGGACATCCTCTCACACACAAACACAATCTAGAAGAGTCAGGACATGCAAAATGAGAATACTCTTACGCTACATTAGATCTTCTTGAATAATCTTTGCAAAGTGGAGAGCCAAGTGCTCTCTGCTGGTCTTGGGGCCTTGCAGATGCCCAGCTTTGCCACCATCTGAAGCCAGCCCCGATGTGCTAGCCCGCTCCCCGGGGTTTATACTCTGGCCTGAGCTCTACACAAATGGTATCTTGCAGCTCATGCTGTGCAGAGATCTTGGCGTGCCATCTTCTGAGCTTCATTCTGGACACTCCGATTTTTGATCCTTGAGAAGTAGATAAATAGGTACCGCTACAGCGGGAAGATAAACGGGGTTTCCGTGTGCTGCTCTGGTTCGCCAGAAGCGGCTTTGTCATGCTGGCCACATGACCTAGAAGCTGTACGCCGGCTCCCTCGGCCAATAACGCGAGATGAGCGCCGCAACCCCAGAGCCGGACACGACTGGACCTAATGGTCAGGGGTCCCTTTACCTTTACACATAGAGGTGGGGAGTTAATTTGATTTGATTTACATGATCTTTTGCATGGTGTGTTCATGTGTTGTGTCCTGCCCACCTCTTTGCATTCCTGACAGCCTCTTTCCCCACTCTGATTAAGGTTTTCTCTGTCAACGATGGGTCACTTCATCAAGTTCTTGCTGACAGCGAGACTGCAGCCCTTGGGTTACCTGTCACCTCCCTGCACTTTATGCCTCGTGGGCCTGCTCACAACGGGGATGTCTTGCTTGCCACCTGTGAGTAACACCTTTCCCTTGACCTTTGGCCAGAGAGGAGGCAACCCTGGACTTCAGCCTTAATGACACCCAGGACCAGGTGCATGACACATGTGCTATTGAACTGATGGCAGACAGTGATCGTCAGAGTGCTGCCAAATTCAAGATATGTATCCATAGACAATTGCCACAGACAACCAATACAGCCACATTTGACTTCAAATGTAAAAAAAAAAAATGAGGTCTCCGGTAAAAAGGATTTTTTAAAAAATCTTTTTTTATTAAGTTTTACGTTGCAAATTTTAATTTAAACATTAAAAATAAACATCAACATTTAGGATTCCCTGAATCCTATGACTCCCCCCCCCCACCCCGGCCCTTTCATGGTTTCCATTATCGGTAAAAAGGATTTTTAAAAGAAAAGTCAAGAAGAAAATATCTCTTCTTAAAGTTTGTGAGTTATTCACAGGCCACTCTGGGAAACAGGATGCAATCAGACCTCACTTCTCGAATAGCTCTGTTTTGGAACATTTCAGCTCCCAAACACTGAAAACCCAGAAGTAAGTGTTCCAGTTTTTGAAGTTTTTTGGGAGCCAAACGTCTGATGCGGTTTCCGCTTGAGTGCAGGAACCTCCTGCGACCAATCAGAAGCCGCTCCTCGGTTGTCGAACATTTCAGAAGCCAAACGGGCTTCCGGAACGGATTACGTTCGACAGCCAAGGTTTGACTCTACAGTGGTACCTCGGGTTACAAACTTAATTAGTTCCAGAGGTCCGTTCTTAACCCTCCTGCTGCTGCTGCCACGCTGCCACCTCACGATTTCCGTTCTCATCCTGGGGCCAAGTTCGCAACCCGAGGTAACTACTTCCGGGTTAGTGGAGTTTGTAACCCGAAATGTTTGTAGCCAGAAGTACCACTGTACTAAATAATAAAGGCCTTTGGTCATATCCAGCAGTGCTGTTCTTATGTCAGTGTTATGTGCAAAGCAAATAATGGGTGCAGAAATGGGTGCAGAATCTTTTCTCTCTCTCTCTTAAAGCCAAGATTCTAGCCCCTGTGGTGAAAGTGTGTGGAAAATGACTTGTCGAAAACTCAGAATCCAGAGAGGTGTCAAATAAGATTCCCAATGGTTGGAGTAGGAACATCAGTGTTTTTGTTTCTTTCACAACTAGCAAAATATTGATTATTAAAGTACCGTAGCAAAATAAGGAAAATACATTATACAAAACCGATACAGGTCTCAAAATCCAGCTTTTCCTGCTGCAGATTCTTTCATGTTTAGTTATTTTTAAGGTGTGGTACACATAGAGATGGGAAAGCAACTTGATTCAGTTTACATTTACCTAATTCACGCTTTCTGAATCCATCCTTCACAATTTGTACTTCTCCAAATTTTGTAGCATAGTGCTCTAGCTAAATAATGTGCCCTAAAATGCATAAACTAGAATAAAATGGCCATAAAGGAACATACAAAGGTGCACTATATTATGGGAAACTGATTCGTAAACATTTGCACATTAGGCAAAATTGCATACAAAAATGTGTAGGAGAAATTTGAGGTAACACACTGATGAATTTCCATGATGATTTTTTAAAAAATAAATAAATCACAAAATGCTGTGAAAATGTGGGCAACCGAACTCAAGGTTGGAAGAATGGAAAACAGAGAGAAACCGAAATGGACCGATTCACCTATCCATAAGTACACACGACCCTGAATACTATTAAACCCTCTTGTCACATACAGTATTTCTGTCTAGGTCTTCTCCAAAATCTGGCAGCTCCCTCAATGGTGAATGTGGATTTCTGCAAGTTGATTCAAGTCAGAAAAATGTGTTCAGAATTCCGTTCTGTTCCTGCCTATGCCCCATGAAAATATTTGTCTCAGAAGCCTACCTTTCTTTCTTTTTTAATATATATTTATTGATTTTATAGAAACAAAACAGAAAAACAGAAAAAACACAAAATATACACAACAAAACAAAATAACAACATAACAATAAAAAAAGAAAAAAGAAATCAAATCAATCTTATATAACAAATCTTTATCAACTTCCTCCATTCCATCCCAGCTACGTTTCATCATATTACTTCCTTAGTACATTCCAAATCTTGGTTCCAATCTTTTAAATAATTATCTAAACCTATTAATACTCTTAATGACTTAACAAGAAGCCTACCTTTCATGTCGTAATAAATCCTTTGGCCACTCACTCTCTCCGTCACAGATTCCGGGGGGAAAGTGAAACTGTGGCATGTTCCCTCCCGCACCTGTGTGAGAACCATACTGGAGGACCGCCAGACAATGATTGCCTCTTTCAACCCTTCTGGCTCCAAGTTCGTCACAGGTGGAGTAGGACCCGGGATTTACATGTATGATGCTCAGACCTGGGCGAAAATCCAGACTTTTAGCCCAAGGTATGCTGGTAGTAGAGCACCAATCGGGGGAAGAGTGCATGGGATTTAGTAGGTTGTGTGTGTTTTGGGTGGCTTTTGGTTTCCTAAGCAACAACTCTTTTCTTCCTCCAGCTATTCCCCCAATGTGATGGATGGGCACATGTCACGGGTCTATGCCCTGACCTTCTTCCCAGAAAATGATGAACGATTTATCTCTGGAGGATGGGATGACACAGTGCAGGTGATGGGGTCTGTGATGTGGGAAGTAGAAGGCTTGGGTGAGGTGAGGGGCAAAAATTAGTGTTGGTGGGGCTGAATTACTGGGGAATGTGCAATGCAAGTCTAGAGGCCCAGCTCCAGAGGGGTTGGGTCAAGTAATTAATGCCACAGGACGCTCAAAGGCATCTTGGGGAAATTCTCTGCTTGCATTCTCTGCACCTACACCTCTTCCAGCTTAGGGAGGCTCAAGTCTCCACCTCTAGCATAGCCCCGGCAAAAAAATCCCGAAACTGGCACCATATTTTAGGGCACGCTCTCAATTTGTTAGGGTCACAACTCCAAATTCCAACAGCATGTAGCACTTCCCAGAATCCTTTGCAATTTGCAGGAGTTCTGCAGCAAATCAATGGCTCCCAAGTCCTGACTGTGTTCTTTGAAGGCCAGTGTGAGACAGCCACCTCAGGTTGCAGGGTTGGAAGGGAAATGTTTGGAGGACAGAGCTGTATTTGTCTTGTGGTCTGCCCTGTGCCCTCTAAGCCAGGCACCCCCAAACTTCGGCCCTCCAGATGTTTTGGACTACAATTCCCATGATCCCTGACCACTGGTCCTGTTAGCTAGGGATCATGGGAGTTGTAGGCCAAAGCATCTGGAGGGCCGCAGTTTGGGGATGCCTGCTCTAAGCTAACCGGCTGTTCCGTTACCAGTGTGATTCAACCACCAGTCTAGTCAATATGTGTACATGGAAGGGGTGTCATCTTATCCTTTTGCCTCAGGTGGCAGAATATCTTGGCCTGGCCATGCTGTAGGAAGGAAGTTTAGATGCCACTGGCCTTCCTCCCTTGCAGCGGAGGCTGGTCCATTAGCGGAAATGGGACTCTCTCCTACCAAGCTCCCGTACTTTTCTGTGTATAACACGCCCCCATGTATAAGACACCCCCTATTTTGGGGGACTAAAAATACAGAAAATGGGGGAGGATTGCCCAGAGTTGTTGAGCTTTTTTAAGGGGAGGATTGTTGAAAACCACTGACCCACCTGACCTATGTTAACACTCATGTGTGTCGCAACAGCCTCCAAACGTCTGTCCCCTCACCGGTAGAAGCAATCAACAGCCAATCAACACCACCCCTTGCCGAGGCCACCAATAACACGCTGCTGACAATCCCTGGCTCGCGGCATCAACCAATCCCACGTCCCCACTATGCACTATCCATGCATAAGACAACCCCCATTTTAATCATTTTTGTTTGTAAAAAAAAAGTAGAAGTCTTATACACGGAAAATTACAGCAATTCTGCCCTCAGGCAGCCCCCCACCTGTCAGCCTTCCTGCTTACAGCCAGCCCATTAGGTGACCCTACCTGTCAACTCCCTCCTCCTCAGTCTCCGTGTTCAGCAAGGAAGAAGATAGAGCAAAACAAACAATAGTTGGCTCTGCCTAACATTGGCTCTGGCGCCACCTACTGTTGGGCTCCCTGCCTTTTGCCCTATCAACTCCAACGGGCACCGGCAACCCCTGCTTCTCTGTGAGCTTAGGCAAAAGGGAAATGTTATCAGGTGGATGCTGGAGGGAGAGCCCCACCTAACCTCAGTTCTCTGGCTTCTGTCCCCTCAGTTCTGGAGCACGCAGTCAACAAATTCCTTACGGTACGCCTGCACAGCCGCCCCCTACTTCCCCCACTGCCCTTCCCCTTCTCACCCTCAATCTTCTCTCACCCTCCCCACCCACCTTCCTGCTTTTTCTTTTTGTTCCCCTTAGCCTTTAATGATTCTTCCCCTCTATTCTTGCTCTCACTTCCTCCTCTGCACCCTTGCTCCACCTTTGCCACAGGCGCCTCTCTGGGCCTCACATCTGTGGTGACGCCGTCTCGATAGACAAAACCGGGACACATATCCTGACAGGCTCCTGGAGGAGGAACAACACCTTGCAGGTGAGAATTGGAGAAAGAGGTGCTTCGGAGGTGGCTATATTTTCCCCTGGTGGAGCGAGGAGGGTCCATGGCTCAGTGGAAGAGCATTTGCTTTGCATGCAGAAGGTCCCAGGTTCAACCCCCAGCCGGCTGGGAAATGGGTCATTGTTAAGCTAGATGGACCAATGGGATAAGGAGCTTCCTAAGCAGCTTGAAGGGGGGAAGATTGATTTAGATTTAGGGCAAGGGAATATTCTAAATATTCTACCTCAGGGTGCTCTTTCCCCAAAACTCATCTCCTCAAGTTTGCTAATTATTAAAAACTAAGTCAAATCCCACAGGGGGTCTGGTTTGACTTTAATTAGAGGTAGTGAGAGATACAGTACATTGCTAAAAATAAACTGTGCATGTGTAAATCATATATGTGTCTTTTTAAAATATAGATTTTTTTTAAAGAAAGGGGTTTAACAAACACAAATCCTACTTTTTACTTCAACCAGATCTGGGAAGCTGAAACTGGCTCCAAGATCATGGACATCCCAGAAGACTTCAGGGGCAACTCACAGGTTGAAGACCCTTTTTTGACACCATTCCTCCCAACCCTTGCTTTGGGCTAAGCATCTTGTGTGTTCTCCAGGCCTGGCTCCTCATCACCCAAAGAGATCTGGTCATAAAATGTACTAGATTCCTGAGAGGGTCCCCTTTCCCATCTTATAGTGAGCTGCTAGTCCTTCCTGGCAGTATGGCATGGCGGGACTCGAAAATGTTCCCCTTTCTTCATTCTGTCCTTCTGCCTGATTCTCCTCTTCCTCCTTCCCCAGATTTATACCTGCCACTTCCTCGGTGTTGACCATATCGTAGCTGGTGGGAGCCGGAATAACTTATGTCGGCTCATTGACAGGAGAATCCTCATGGTATGGTGGCTTAGCTGGGGTCGCTTGTGGGAAACAGCTGTGGCTCAGTGGGGGAGCAGAGGCATTGTGCGGCAAAGCCCCAAGTTCATTACCCTCTGGGGTCTCAAGATCAAGGAAACTGCCATTGTGGGTGATGGGAAAGGCCTATGCCTGAGATCTTTGAGAGCTGCTGCTAATCTGAGAAGACAGTACTGGGTTAGATGGTCCAACGGTCTAGACGTTCTCAAACTGTAGTCTGTGGTCCACAAGCTCAATCCAGGTGATTTGCTGAGTGTTTCTGGAACAACAACAAAACCTGTATTTGGAGCTGCGCTTGTTGTTGTTGTTTTCTGACATGGAAATTGAGGCCCTTTTGATTGTCCAAGGTTAATCAAACAGGTCAACAAGACACTGATTTAATGCCTGTGGTTTTTTATAGAGTAATATAATCGTCACTATAATGTTGATGATGTTGACACTGAAGCAAGCAAAAATAAGTGTCCCACTGAGGTTTTTTAGCCATTTTCAGGCGGTTTACTGAGGGAGCAGTGTTTTGAGAATCACCAGTGGAGGGTAGCCCTGTCCCAGGCTTCATCTATATGCCACATTAGCACTTAGCATGGATCAAGTAAGGGGCGGGGCTTTTTACACAGTGGCTGTGTTGCATTTTAAATGTGAGGTTTGCATTCATTGATTTCATACCTTTTAACCCAGTTTGCAGACAAATACTGTCTCCTAAAGTACAGTAGTATATCATTAACCAAACAAAAAGATGTAGAGAGGCCCTGATCTGTGGCTTACAAACCAAAAAAGGCAACACGAACAAGGGAAGGGGAGTAGAGGGAGATCAGTCCCTGAACAAAGGGGTAAGTTGCAAACATACATTTTTGTCCCGATGGAGCCAGAGTGATCCACCCTTGCAGGCTGTCGTGCTTGGATAGAAGTGTTGCAGTGGACCCACCAGCCCTTGTTCCTCTGACTGGTGGCAGAGGTCGGAGCGTGCCGCCCTTCTGACCCAGGGCATTTGCTGCACACAATTGCACATATTTCAGTCATGCTCAAATGATTGCTCAACTTATATTATTGTGGAAACGAATACCCAACCCCCACTCTTGCCCCCCCCCCAAATCTAGCACATCCATCACCATCAGACTATGGCAGGGATAGGGAACTTGCGGCACCTCCAGATGTTGCTGGACTGCAACTCCCACCATCCCTGCCCACTGGTCACGCTAGTTAGAGCTGAGGTCCAACATCATCCGGAGGGCCGCAGGTTGCCCACCCCCTGGATTCTGCCATCAACCATCAGCTGTGGCTGTTCCATGGCAGCACATTTCTGAATACAAGTTTGAGAACCTGCAAGCTGTAAGCATTTGCCTGACCTCTATTGGAAACAGGAAGCTGGTCTAGATGATCTCAGGTTGCATGACTCAATGATAGTTGGTTTTTAGGAAGGAGATGGAAAGGGTTGGTTGGATGCAGGAAGAAGAGATCTGGGGGGTACAGCCTTCTGCTTTCTCTGATGCGTTGCCTTCTCTTGCTTTGCTGCCAGAGCACGGGGGTCCTGAATGACCTGCCTGGAGGTGTCTACAGTACCCATGTCAGCCCCCGTGGGGTCCTAGCTGCTACTTCCAACAATAATTTGTACCTCGCACAGACTCCAGTGAGACCTTGAGCTCGGCTTGAAACTCTCACTACGGAATTGTGTCACCCACACCTTCCCATCATGCTCTGCTTCAAATGATTGTTGAAACCTTCCCATCATGCTCTGCTGTTTAAGGACATGCCGACACGCCCGGCTATCCTCTGATAATTCTCTGCTCTTGTGGACAAACAAAATCATGGTCTGCCACTGGAGACTGGATGTGGCCATCCCAGCGTGCTCTGTTTGTATCAGCAGCTTCTCATCATGCTTCTGCTGGTGATGAATGCCAACGACGCTTGTAACCTTCTCATCATGCTTTGCTTCTATGGATGCCTTCCTGGTTTGATCCAATGCCAAGCTCACCATGACTACATCAGCAGTTTTGTCTTCCGGGGACCATGTACTAGCACCAGTCTTTGCTCCTAGGGAATTATGACCAACTTCATCATTTCCCAAGACTGCAGTTACTTTCCCATCATCCTCTGCAGCAGCTGTGGCTACTCCCACCATCCTCTGCTGCTGTGGGCCTGTGGTCTCGTTGACTGCTGCTGTCATGCAGTTCATGGGCTTGTTCCCAGAACCCTCTGGGGCTTGAAACATTCCCCATAATCCTGTATTGTAAAGAATCATGACAACCTAACAAAAGAAGCCAATCACTCTTTGGGACCAGAACCACCTTCCCAACAGACGCAGAGATAGGTAGCCCTTCGTGTTTCTGCATTGATTTGACATCCCTGCTCAGGGGTTAAAAATGAAAGTACATTTCTCTCTCTCTCTCTCTCTCTTTTCCCCACATCCCAGCTTGGCTACCCTAAAACACTGCCTTGGAGCCAAATTAAACCATCATGGCTGGGTCTCTTTGTGTGTCCAGGACTCCTGGGTTCTTTGGGAGAAGAATGGGATCTCTGGGCCATACAGGAGTGGGGTAGATGGGAGTTAAGACTGCTGGATTCTCTGAAAGAGGCCAAGATTTCACCCACAAAATTATTTTCCCCGATGGTGTATGTGAAGAGGATAGTGCCTCTGGGCATGTGCAGAGTGCATTTCCCTCACCACTTACTAAAAACAGCTCTTCACCATAGCTTTGGGATCGCATGGAAGATCTCCCAGGCCACAGGAGGTTCCTTAGAGAATCTTAGAAATCCAATGCCTGAAATTTTCCTCCCATGAAACACAAGGCAGAACTGCAAAAACAGCCTCAGTTTATTCTGTGAAGAACAGTTTTCAGCTTGTTGCGACTCATGTTGAGGGCCTCACTCAGGGACCTGGGATGCTAGTTAGAGATGGAGCAGAAATTAGATTCAGTTCACATTCCAAGGTGAAGTTAACAAATTTGCCCTTTCCAAAACAATATGCAAATTGAAACAAAGCCATCCTTGGACATTGGCGCTTCTCCAAATTTTGCAATGCAGTTTTCCAACCAAGTAACATGTAAAAGAATGCACATATTATGGCAAAGTGTACCTACAAATGCAGGTGTTAGTGAAAAGCAACATTACAATAAGGGAAATTGCTTTGCAGAAAAATACAGTACGTCTATTAGGGGAAATGACATACAAATGTATTATCAGGTGAAATTCTCGCTAAAACACTTGATTAATTTTCACAAGGACTGTGCAATGCACAGATCATAAATTAGTGTGGAAATGTGAAGACCTGAAATTATGATTTGAGAAAAAACCAAAATCAACAGATTAGTGCATCCTTAGATGCTAGGCAGCAGAAAGGTCTTTCAAACAGGAGTCTGTCCCCAGGCAAGGTGATAGAGGGCATCAGCTGCAGCCACCATCCTGTCTCGGTATTCAAGTGCTATGTGGTTATCTTCTGGGACTCCTTTGAAACCATGAGCCAGAGCCCAGCAGCAGGCAGCAATCACCCCTGTAGAGTCACTATCCCCTGTGGGTGAGCAGGAAAACACACACACACAAACCGAGAAAACAAGTTAGCTCAGTTGGTTAGAACCTGATGCTGATAACACCAAGGTTGCAGGTTTGATCCCCATTTGGGACAGCTGCACATTCCTGGATCGCAGGGGGTTGGGCTAGATGATCGTCAGGATCCCTTCATACTCTACAATTCTATGAAATGCAGCCAGCTTTAGGGTGGGCCACTTTTACAGTAGGGGACGGGCAGGATTTGCCTCCTTTCGACTCACCCCCATGGAACATGGAACGCCCACAGAGCTCCTCCCAGTTCTCCCCTGCGCCCAGCAAGGCATCATACGCAATCATGGGGGCATCGTGACCGCTCCGTCCGGCCCACCCGTCCAGGCTGAAGGTTTTATAGATGACATCACGCTCAGCGGGACTATAGGCAGCTGGAAACAGGCAAGGGCCCTGACCCGTGGCCAGGCCCCGCTCAGAGAGGTACCTAAATGGGTTGAGAGCAGAAGTGAAAAAGCCAAGAATCCAAGATCTCCTTGAGAGCCAATGAGGGCACAGTGTACAGTGAAATAAATAGAATGATCTCCGTACCACAATGACTCTCTTTACTCTGACCTACCTGATAAACATGGGGGACGTGGGTGGCGCTGTGGTCTAAACCACTGAGCCTAGGGCTTGCTGATCAGAAGCTCAGCCGTTCAAATCCCCGTGATGGGGTGAGCTCCCGTTGTTCGGTCCCTGCTCCTGCCAACCTAGCAGTTCGAAAGCACATCAAAGTGCAAGTAGATAAATAGGTACCGCTACAGCGGGAAGGTAAACGGTGTTTCCGTGTGCTGCTCTGGTTCGCCAGAAGCGGCTTTGTCATGCTGGCCACATGACCTGGAAGCTGTACGCCGGCTCCCTCGGCCAATAATGCAAGATGAGCAGGCAACCCCAGAGTCGGTCATGACTGGACCTAATGGTCAGGGGTCCCTTTACTTTTACCTTTTACCTGAAAAACATTACTATTAGAACCAAGATACTATTTTGCCTTCTCAGTGAGTCCCCCACCCCCTGAATTCAGCTTTGAATTTTGCTGTTTGCTTGTTTTAAAAATCAAAATCAATTTTAAGTTCTGTTTGAAAGTAATGTTGAGGGCTTCCGGGTTCAGCGCCAGCGCCGATCGGTGGGGTTTCGTCTCGTCTCCGAGACGGCCCGTCTCTGCTAGGAGTGGGGAGGGCAGCGAGAGCGACGCTGCGCCCCTTAGAACCTCGGGAAGGGCGTCCCGGGGGCAATTTGCTCGGCACAGACCCAATCCGGACTCCCCAACTCTTCGGTTAGCTCTAATAAGAGCTCCGGAGCGAGGAGGGTAGAAGTCGCGGGGGCCATTTTGAGCGGCAACGTTATTCTAGCAGGGAGAAGCTTCAAGCCGAAGGCGGAGAGCGCTGGATTCTTCCGAAAATAAAACGATTGGAAAAGACTGTAAGTAACCTCACGATTTGGATTATAAAACAATTTGGATCTGGGAGAGAGGGGAGAAAAGAGGAAGCCACCCCCCCCCCACGGCAACAAAGAGACAGTAAATAGAAACCCGAAGCCATAAACAGAAGATTTGTAATTCAAAAGGATCCCTCAAAGGCATCAAAGAGAATCTCCCCTTTGATGCAGGGTGAAAAGGGGAGAGAGACTGTGGTTTATGACTGCCCTGCAGCAAGAGGTAAAGGCTAAGAAAAACCTTTCTTTCCCTCGGGAGCCGGCAGCCCAGACAACCCAGTGAGTTGATCAGGATTTATAAGTCAATTTTTATTTCACTTTGTATTTCTGGACTTTGTGGAATTTCTTTTTTGGTTTAAGTGCTTGTGAAATGTGAGTTCGAACTTTATTGTTAACAAGACTTGAAGAATGCAGCCAGCTTGTTAAAATGGAGTCGAGAAAATAAACTGTGATCATATTCCACCCCACGTGACAAGTTTTGACCTTGGCAGGATTGAATTATGTCAACAAAAAAGTGTTCCCCTGAGTTCCAGCGGTCTGTTTTGACCTTAATGTGGGAAACAAGAATAGAGCTATGTCAAGAGGAGACACGACGGCAAGAGTTACAGCAAAAATTTCAGATGGTGATGGCGGAATATTATTTTTTAGGAGATGAAGCTTTTGACACTGAAAAAAATGAATGTGAGAATGACAATGATGGTGACTGTGATTTGGAAGGAAAAGATGAAGATGAGGACTGTGATGATTCAACACAAAATGAAGCACACCACGAAAAAAATGATGACTCTACTCTACAAAAAGTTGGATGGAGTGCCCTGCTTTTGAGGGGGGCACAATTGGTATTATTGGAACTCCAGAACGCCCACAGGGAAGAAGGAAAAAATATGCAGAGAAGAGAAGAAATCCAGGGGTCCTGTATGGTGGCCTGGATGGCAAAAGACTGTAAACAGGGGGTGGGGTGAAGGGAAAGTGATGTTGTGATTATAAGGATGGATTAACAGGTTTATAACTGGTCTGCTGATTTTGGAATTTGCTGGATTGGGGGGGTGGAGCCGGTAATCGGGGATGTAAGGTTAAATTGAGAATAGTTATAGTTTTAAAAGTGAATGGATTTTGGAAAATGTGAAAATATGGAGGCTTATAGAGGGAGAAAAAATTAGGCACGGGAAGAGAAAATGGGAGTTTGATTTTTCAGTGATTTGAATATTAGATGAAAATGTTAACAATTGATTTATAAGTTGTATAAGATACAAAGGTGTATTTTTATAAAGTAAGAAACTGTTGCAGATGATAAAAAAGGGATGAAAACCGGGGAAGGGGGGGGAGGGGAAGCCCACAAAATATGGTTTTACAACTATGAATGTAAGAAAATTTTTTCTGTTTTGTATTGTTTTTTTTCTTGTTTTTTTTGCCCTTTCTTTTTTCCCTTTTTTCCTATTTCTATTTTTCTCTTTTTTTGGTATGACAATAGATGGTTGGATGGATGTCCTCCTGCGTACTGCCCTGGTTTGCTGGAGCTCCCTGGTGGCAGGGGGGGGCTTTGGGGTCAGGGGAGGGGGAGGAGGACAGAAATCCAAGCATAAAATGGACCATCTCTGACTGTTCACATACATGGGATACTTCTGTGGCAGGGGAGGACCCATGTGGGTGGGTAGGAAGGAGGTGGAAAAGGGGTTTAAGTATGTACCGTTTTTTTGTTTTTTTGTATTTTGTAAAATTAATAAAAAGTATGTTAAAAAAAATGAAAGTAATGTTGAATTGTTTTCTTGTCAAAACCTCCCCCTTCAAATTTTGTTAAAAGCTCCTTTTTCCAATTGGGTACATAAAGAGAGTAGAGACACGGTAGGGTGTATGTGTGTTAAAATTATAATAGACAATCAAATTTTGACAAGGAGATTTAAGTTTTTCCTCCAAGATAGCATTTGCTGGGTTGCCTCCAACTTACTCAGAGTTGGCCTACTGAAATTACTAGACTTTAACTAGTCAGGTCTATTGATTTCAATGGGTCTACTTTGATTATGACTTTGTTGGATACAAATACAACCAATTATCTCTCTCCCCCCCCCAAAAAAAACCCCCCACCATTTTATATTTACATAGCTGTGAGGTAGGTTAGGCTTAGGTACCGGTAGTTGCTGACCGAATTCATTGGCTGAGCAGGGATTTGAACCCAGGTCTCCTTGATCCTAATCAAGCACTCTAACCTTACATTGCACCAGCTCTCAATTCACCACAGAATCTGGCTGTTCATTTATTCATTTTACAAAAGCAAGTTTCTAGACACCCTGATAAAAGATGCATACTGGGGAAAAAGAGGGGGAAAGCTTTCAACTGCATTATCCTAAAAAATAAAACAACAACACCCTCCAGTTACTCAGGTCCCCCTTCACTGTACCAGAGCACACCCAAAGGACTTACCACTCCCATTTCTCCTGGAAATAAGCCCAGGCCCCCACATTGGAGTCACTCTCAGCTGCAGCAGTCTGAATGTACTCTAAAGCAAGAGGCAGGGTCCTGAGCAATCCAGATCCCCAGCGCTCAAGGGGGAGGCCTTGCACTGCGTAAGAAGTGAACAGAGCAGAGGCCAGAGCTCCCAGATAGCCTACAACAGAGGAAGGGGACAGGGTGGAAGTCAGGATCCCTCAAGGAATTTTATCCTCACTGCAGCTCCAAGTAGAAGATTAGGCTGAGCTACAGAGACCTGCCCAAGGCCCACCCAGTAAACTTTATGGCTTAGCAGGGGAGCTCAGCTTTTAAAAAGTACTCACTGGTTCAATACAAATATGCCTTCTTTCATCCCTGGTGGGGGAAATGTTTCTGCATTTCCCCCCATCACCCCCAGTTTAGTTCAGTTTGAAGGTAAAGCTGGCTTTGAAGAGGGGCCTATTGCACAGCACCTGTGACATCACCACCCCACGGTTTTCCCCAGAGCAGTTTGGCAACATTTTTGAAAATGTTTGCCAATTATTTGATAAGGTGAGAGATACAGGTTTTAAATGTACATATACATACACATAGCGAGAAGCTACTATAATTTTTGAAAAACAAGCAACGACAGATTGCCATCTTGCAGTATTAAGGGAGAGGCAAGGCATTTTTGCTTGCTTGCTGGTAATGTGTTATCTGGTAGTATGTAAAGTGCAAAAAAAAAGTGAAAGACCCAGGATGACCTGTGTTAAAATGTCACATCTGCCGTCACCCTCAAGATACTGAGGCTGGGTCTACACATGCCACAGAATGAAGTGGTAGAATTGACGATATCGCTTCAGAATGCAAATGGGGTGGGGTGGGGTGGCGGCACTTTCTGAACGCTCCTCTGTATTAAAAACTCCCTGCAAACAGAAAATGAACACATCATGGATAACCGTACTCTGGCTCTTTGCTTACTGTACTAGGCTTCCATTTTCAGGGAAATTTCAATGCAAGGGATGTTCAAACAGAGGATCCTCCGCCTGCAGCCTGAAGTCCCTATTCTACCACCTCAGGGTTTTGTCCACCTGTATGGGTAGACCTGCAGCCCTAAGACCCACATTGACCACCACTCCAAACACCCACCCACAGCTTTCAAGTCATGGAGAAAAGCCTCCCGCCCATCTCAGCATTGTCCCTTTTATGTACCACTGCTGGGGAAGGCGCCCCGATACAGGACAACTAACACACATAGCCATTTACCTGTGGGGTGGTGGTGTGTCATTCTTCCACTTTCTATGCTGACTTGGACCAAAGTGCTCAGGTCTGAAGGGCGAGGATACCTGGGAGAGATGGTGGCTGGGGGTCATGCTGGAGTCCGACTTTGGCCTTCAGCTTTGTCCTTTCTTATGTGTGTCCCCCACCACCACAGCACACCACGTTACCTGAGCCCAATGCACATGGATCTCATGGCCGCACCACAACCTGTGGCACCGGGGTTGAAGGGAATGCGATATCCGTTTGGTTCCCCTGGACGCAACTGAGATGTTCCTACAGTCGGCAGGAAAACGAGAGACATGCAAAGTTGTGTACGGGCCAAACCGCTTGTGCTCTTGAGCCGTATGTAGGCTGCCCTTGGCATTTCGTTTATTTCACAGAATACAACTGCAGAGGCTGCCGTCTAAAGTGGAAGAAACATATAGGGTGGAAAGAAAATAGGCCTCCTGACCTTACTCTGCGGGTTTTCCTAAAAATGGCCTTCTGTCCTAAGCTCCTCTCTCCTTCCCTTTTCTCCCTTTTGTAGTTTTTTTCTGCAAAATATCACTACTGTTCAATCTGCTTTCCCCCCCACAGAGGGTTGGTGCCCTGGAAACTCAAAGAAGATGGAGCCGCAGGGAATGACAAGTGAAGCCAACTAATTTGAGTTTTGCCCCAATCCTCTTTCCTGCTGAGTACTACAAGAACAACACTGACAGTCTTTCACAAGGCCACTTTAAGGCACAGTGAAGGTCCCCCCCCCCCTGCACTTCACATCAGCACCACTTCCTTAGTGTCGGATTAGTTTCCATCTGTGTACGGAGCAGGGATGTATTTGTTTTCGAAGAGAATTATATTGCTGTAACTTGCACAGAGGAGTGCCGTCGTAAGTTACCCAGAATGCTCGTGGGCCCAGGCTTCCTCCCTTCCATGTCGTTCATGGCTTCAACATAGCGTTTGGCCAGCTCCTGGAAAAGCGGCTCCCCTTCCTTCCCTGGATAGAGGAAACACAGAGAAGAAGTGCTCTGCATTAATAATAATAAAAATCTCCTCTGCATTCCCACATCCACCACATCCCATGTGAAAATCTCAGGTTGGTTCATGTTGTGAACTGCCCTGAGATCTACAGATGAAGGATGGTATACAAATTTCAACAACAACAACAGCAACAGGATTTCCTGCCCATTGCTGATTGGAGAGCTGCTGCCATGGCTGCGCCTGCGAACAAATGAACCTATAGGCAGAGGAATGGCCATAGAAGACCCAAGAGATGACTGAGAACCCTCTCAGTCATACCTCGAGTCCGCCCTATGAAGGCCGAGCTCTGCTGTAAGTGAAAAATGCTATTCCTCAGGGAACAAGGACCTGCCGAGAAAAGGCTGTAAGGCTGCCCACCTGTCCTGCTACTCACCTGTAGCCAGAGCCTCGGCAGTCGCCAGGTGCAGAACAGTGTCGTCGCTGACAGGCCAGTCAGGAAGGGCTGCCCGAACTTTGCCGAGGCCCCCCAGCTCCTGGAGCTCCTGGTGGATCTGGGGCCCTGAGGTGCAGTATTCCCAGCGCTGGTTGCGATAGCCGAGGGCATCTCCTGCGCCAGAGAGCACCATTGCCGCATGGTAGGCTTCCTTGGGGGGAGCCTGGGGGCTGCCGTGGGAACATGCATAGACAGGTGTGTGTATACTTTATATATACAAACAGCAACAACCAAATCGTCTCATGACAAAATCTGAATTCTTCAACTTGTATTAACTGAGTAGCATTTCTTGTTTTGCACAGTTCATGCTGCTTATATACGAGGCGCAGGGGAGGGATATGCACTGAAGCCATAACCAAGCAACCAACCAACCCCTGAAGGGTCAATCAATAGTTGCCACCAGTGACATTAGGCACAATTGCTATTTCCACAACATCAGTATGTCATTTGTGCTGGGTGGGTGGCGGGGAGGCAGTGCAAAGATGCTGTAGGGATAACGTCTGCTATAGCATGCGCCCAAAAAGGAGGCTCAGCATGCCTTGAAGACTAATGGGTTTGTGTGACATAAATAAGCTCCGATAGACTAAAAAGCCCATTACATCGGATGTATGACGTGTTGGCCTCATTGTGGTCGCTGCAGATTTTGAATATGGAGGGAGAAAATGGAGCACAAAGGGGCTCAAAGGTCACGTAAAACAAGAGGCACAGTATGTGCTGTTTTTAGAATATTGAACATAGAATCTAGCATGCACTATGAAGAGGTTATGCATTTTGCCTTGGGGCAAATGCTAAGGCTACAATCCTCTGCATGCTTACTCAGTGGGAAATGAACAGCATTTACTTGCAAATAAACACGCACAGGATTGCAAAGGGAGATGGCCCAAGTCTCTCTGAATGAGACCCATTACTTGCTTTCCCTCCCCGTCAGATGTCTTGTGGCCTTTTACAAGTGCGCTATACCAAGGTGTCTTATCTTTACGTTATAGAGATGTCAGGAAAAGCACAAATTGGTCTACAATCTGTTTTAAACTGTTCAAAATGAGCCTCACAAGCGACCCAGCTGCCTGGCAAGCTGTGTGCAATACATGGTGCTTCAAAGTTTTTGCATCCGATCGCCACTTTTCCTCCACTGATACATGGATGTGGGCGTGCCCCATTTATCACAACAACCTTGCAAGGTAGGCTTCCTGACTGAAACTCCAGCCGCCCTACTCCCCTAGCGACAAATTCCACCTTTTGCCAGCACGTGACTCCATGGCTACCAGCTGACCCTGATGAACTAGGCATTGTGCGATGCACCGTCCGCAGATCTTTGCAGGCTGTTATGTTGCGTCGACCCTCCGGCTTTTATTCATTTCAGTAGAATGCAGCTACCTGCATTTTTGGACTCTCCTTGATGAGATTCTCCTGCATTACGGTAGCAAGAAAGAACTCGGCGGCAAACATAACTGCAACCCGCCTCTTCATGTTAGGGACATAGCTGCCAAGTTATCCCTTTTTTATAGGGATTTTCCCTTATGCTGAATAGGCTTCCTCGCGAGAAAAGGGAAAACTTGGCAGCTATGGTAAGGGAGGGGACATGTGTACCGGTAGTTTCAGTGAGCTTTGAGCGGCGCGAATATTACGTTTATTACGCCATGCCCCGTGCGCACGCATCCCCCACCCTCTTGTGCCAGTATTAGGACAATAGGGCACTGTTGCAAAAAGCAAGCGGGGTTGGGGCAGGGGCGCGAGGAGGGCATTGAGAAGGGGGCGGGCACGGATATTGTTTTGCGGGGTGGGGAATCAGTTGCTTACAAGCCTTCCATGCTGGGGGCTGCTGAGCTTCCTCTCGTCCCTTCCAGGCTGGTTCTTGCAACAGGCCCCTGGCCGTCCCCTTCCCCCTCCGGAGGCTGCTGCCTCAGCGCTTTCCAAGCTAAGCGACACCCAGGTTGTACCCCAGCCAGAGTCCAGTGGGAGGCTCTTAAAGCGAAAGCCCCTCGGCTCGGCGTGTATTTTCCGCGTGCCTCTCTTGGCGAAGGAGCGAGTGGGTCAGACTTGTGCCTTTAACCAGGAGTTGCATTTCCCCAGAGTTTAATTCGTGTTTGTGTGTGTGTTTTTTCTCTGTGTAATTGAAAAAATACAAGAGTGCCTCTTTCTGAGTACTAGCCAGGAGTACCACACCATGGGAGTAGCCAGGATTTTTGTTGGGGGGTGGGGCAGAACCTCGGATTTGTATTGATTTAGGGGGGCAGCTCGCTCCTCCTCTTGCCCCAGCCCATGTAGCGCACTTAGAGAATGCGGGACTGACATAACGCTAGATTCATATCAAATGAATTTGACCACGTGTCCATGGAGTCCAAAAATTGGTTCTTTATCAATGGTCAGCCAGAACACACTCGAAAGCTCAAAAGCAGGATGCATAATACCATGAGGTTGCTGTTGTGCTCAGAGCCTGATTGCAGATCCCGACCACTGTGAGAACAGGTCTGTGCTAGGTAGACCACTGGCCTTGATCGAACAGAGCTATTTTTATGTTCTTAAATAACTTCTCTAATGTTGTTTTCCAAAAGGAGTAATGCATGCTGTCCGCACAGGTCATTGCCAGATTTATAGGTGAAGATGAAGGGTTTATTCTATTTGAGTCAGCTATGGATAGTTGAGCAGATCTAGAAACAACACACACGCACCCCCCATCATACCATTTGGGGGTTCGATTCAGTCACATCCCAGTAAATTTAGGGTACATAGTTACAGTGGATTGGGAGGTCTTGTGCAAGAAACCTACTTCTAATAAAAGATTGGGCTTCTTACCATAAGGAAGGTGATTACTGGGGAGCAAATGCATTGGAAAGTGTGAGGTGACAAATGTCTCCAGTCTCTCCTCAAATAAATCAGCATGGGTGGTCAACAAGCAGGTAATCTGCAAGCACCCAGGCACTCCTCAAGGTTGGCGCCCTCAACAGTTCCGTGTTGCCTCCTGTTTAATCCAACTCTGTCTCTACCCCACCAGGTTCCAGGCCCTGAGGCACTCAGAAATAGTAGATTCAGTCCCCCCCTCTCCACTGCCATTCAGTACTGTACATGCAATGCCCTTCAACACAGTATTAATTCTGAAGCTGGTTTAATGGTTATAACATCCCCCCAGGGAATCCTGGGAATTAAGATGATTTGTCAAGAGACTCTAAGCCCTATCACAGAGCTACAGTTTCCACATTTACTTGGATAATACGGTAAGTTTAAGCTAAATGGGTTTCAAGCCTATTTTGATTTGCAGCAGTGCAGAAATGTGATCAGCGTGAGGGCTCTGGCGGGGGCAGGGGGCATAGCTGCCAAGTTATCCCTTTTTTAAAGGGATTTTCCCTTATGCTGAATAGGCTTCCTTGCGAGAAAAGGGAAAACTTGGCAGCTATGGCAGGGGGGCAGCTTCAGGACTGCATCTTGTGGCACTCTTGCTGCTCACGAGCTCCTGGAGCTTGGCCTCAAGTTGCTTCACAGCTTCCACAATTTGACCCAGCTTGCTCAGGATATCTGGACGGCTGAGACATGGGGATGAAAGGGAATCTTCCAGCTGTTCCTCAGGGTCTGCAGGGAATTAAGTAAGATCAGCATCCAACACAGTAGGGTTAGAAATGAATTAATTAAACACCAAAATCAAAGCTGAGACTCTTGCGATGGACCCATCACCATCTTCTGTACTTCTCCCATGTGGAAACACAATCCATACAAATTCCGAAAACTTGATATTGCTACGCAGAATTACAAGGCACCGTAGTAATGTTTAGGCATTGGCAAGTCTTTCTCCACCTCTGTTTGATATGGCTTTGTTAATAGCTACCGTACCTGCCTAGTCACCTGGGGTGATAAGGCACACCACCTGCAGGCAAATCAAGGCAGGAGCTATTTGTATAGAAGAGAACAAAAGCCTTTCTTGTATGGTGCAAAATGTATGCCTTTAATGTACCCCAAATTACTAACATTATGTGGGGAGCAGGGGGAAGACAGGTGAGTGTCTTTTTTTTGACATCTAAGATTTATAGATGTTAGCTAGGCTGACTTAATTTTTAAAATGTGATTATAAACCCAATTAAACTGGAAATAAAATGAACCAATGTAGAAGGTAAAGGCTGCATATTGGAAGTTTCCAGAGGAAAACAAGCCTCCCTCTTTCGAAAGAAATGAAGGCTAGGAATAGATATTTACTGAAGGGGGTGGGAGTCAGAGAAAGAGCAGTGAAGAATGGGTGGAGATGGGTTTCTAGGATAGCCACGCAATTCTGTGTCAACCTGTGGCTATTTGCTATTGATTGTAAATTATTTCACTTGGAATTGATGGGTGCGGTTTTGTTTGATTCTTTGCTGATATTGTGTAGATAATATCATCTTGTGGCTGTGTGTGAAAGGGATTCTGCAGCTGTTATACTCTGAATTATAAGAGGATGGCAAGGTGACTTTTGTTGTACATTTGGATAATAATTGCCTTCAATCCAGCAATGTAGGAAATATAACTTTAAAAATGGAGCTGGGGAGATGAAAAAAAAATATATTATCGCCTGCCCCAGTAAAGAGTGCTGCATGATCCTGGGGCGTATTCCGAGGCAGCCAGACCTTAAAAGTAGTCCTGCTGGTGCTTGGTTGCACACACACACACACACACACACACACACACACACACACACACACACCACCTGCCACACCATCCACCTCTCTTACCTGCAACTTGCAAAGTCACTTCCCGGATGCGCACTTCCGGCGTGTATGTGACGTAGCATCTGTAGTTGCCAGAGTTTCCAGTGCCAACCCGGGAGATGAGCAAGGACGCGTTGCCATTCCCCAGCTCTTCCCGGCTCAGGCTGACACCTTCCCTGGAGGTGGTCACCACATCGTCAAATTCCGCCAGCTGCCTGCCCCGGTGGAACCAGAGGATTGTGAGTCGGCTGAGGTCCACGGTAGGCTCATCCACGGTAAAGATGCAATTCAGCAAGACATCATCTCCAACCGCAGCTTTCACCAGAGAGGGCTCGGCCTGCACTTGCAGCTTCCCGGCTGGGTCAAGCAACACAGAACAGACACATAAGAAGAGCACTCCTCTTCTTAGGAGTCAGGTCTCACAGTCAGCTGCCGTTTGGCAAGTGCTGAGAAATCAATGAATATGCAGGCATGTGCGAACTGGCCTTAGGGTGGCAGGCAGCGCATCCTACTTTATCGTTCCGTCTGGGTTGCTGCCTGCTTAACTGAGAAAGTACAACCATTAGACACCTGATAGCTCAGTTGGTTAGAGCAAGGTGCTGATGACACCAAGGTCGCAGGTTTGATCCCCATATGGGACAGTTGCACATTCCTGCATTGCAGGGGGTTGGACCATTGGGGTACCATTTCAGCTCTACAATTCCGTCTTCCATGTGACAAGGGCCTTGAAATGGACCATCAACACAGGTCAACAGTCTTCCCCAGGATGTTGAGATGGATTGCATTTTTGTTTCAATTATAGTGATTGTGTCTAGATTTTCATCCAAACATACAAATTAGCACATGCAGATTTTTACACAAATATATCTTTTTTTAAAAAAAGTTATGTGTTTCCTCTTTATCAGTGATGCCTATGTGGCTCTAAATAGAATGATTGGGGAAATCTAAGGACCATCTTAAACGGCATCAAACTGAGAAGCCATACAGCCAAAGATCATCCGGTGATCGGTCTTCCATGGGCCATCTTGCTTAAATAGCTCAGTAAGTGAGCAGATCTCTTACTTGTAGACTGTCCTGGGTTCAATCCATGCATCTGTATCTAAAAGCCTACCAGCTAAGAGGGTCGAGAAGAGACTTTTTCCAAATCCTTGGAAGGCTCTTGCCAGTCAAGTTACCGTACGCACCAACAGGCTCCAATTCAGATAAGCCAACTTAACTTCATTCAGGGGGTGCTTCCAGGCTTTCACTGTATTTGGGTGGGATATAGTCACATACTGTACAGGTAAATTCAGGTCCCACAACTGCAATGGATTGGGAGGTCTCGTGCAACAAACCTCCTTCCCCAAAAGGCCAGACTTCTTGCGATAAGGAAAGTGACAAGGAAAGGCATCGAAAGCGTTGGATTGCACTTGCTTCGGTGCAAGGCCATCTAAACACCTCTCAAACAAATCGGGACAAATGAGCAGGTCATCTGGAAAGACCTTGAGTCACCCCAATGGTGTTGATTTGAAATAGGTTCAGGGCAAGCAAAAGTTTTTCTTTATGAAACACACAGTTTACTTAATTCCACATTAAAAGACTGCCAAATTATATTGATAATTGCCTAGCAGCAAAAACTGCCCACAAGATTGCAATCTATTGATATATATTGATGTATATATAACTGGGAAAATGGAATCCCCATGTTGAAAGGTAATGTACCTGTGTTAAAGTACTGAAAGGCTGGGAGCACCAGGTTGCTCCCCAGATGACTGACAGTAGTTAAAAACAATGTGTCTGGTGGTTCACAAGCAAGTCACAAAGACAACACTGTCCACCCCCTCCTCTCTGCTCCTTTCTCCAGCCCAGCAACACTTCATGCCAAGTGCCAGCCCCTACAACCACTCCACTTAAGTGGTTGCACATTGCTTTCCAGAATAATGGATAATTGTGAATAATACTGCTGTATTAAGGGACGAGGGTGGCACTGTGGGTTAAACCACAGAGCCTAGGGCTTGCTGATCAGAAGGTCGGCGGTTCGAATCCCCGCGACGGGGTGAGCTCCCGTTGCTCGGCCCCTGCTCCTGCCAACCTAGCAGTTCGAAAGCACGTCAAAGTGCAAGTAGATAAACAGGTACCGCTCCGTCGGGAAGGTAAACGCCGTTTCCGTGCGCTGCTCTGGTTTGCCAGAAGCGGCTTAGTCATGCTGGCCACATGACCCGCAAGCTGTACGCCGGCTCCCTTGGCCAGTAAAGCGAGATGAGCACTGTAACTCCAGAGTTGTCTGCGACTGGACCTAACGGTCCGGGGTCCCTTTACCTTTACTGTTGTATTAAGACTGACTTCTTTGGGAAGTGGTGGGCACTCCTTGGCTGGAGTCTAGAGGACCATCTGCCCAGGGTGCTGCAGTCTGGAGATGGATAACCCATGGCCCTGCAGATGTTCTTGGACTCCCATCAGCCCCAGCCAACACAGCCAATGGTCATAGATGATGGGAATGTAGCCCAGACACATCTGGAGGGCCACTGGTACCACCAGCGACCTTGCAGTAGTGTCATCCTGCATTGAGCAGGTGGCTGAACTAGATCTTGGCCTCTAAAGTCTCTTCCAACTCTTAAGATGCCTTTGCTGCCCACCTCCTTCAATTTCAATGCAGGCAACTCACCGGCTTTTCCAAGGAAGCAGAAGGAGGTGAGGAAGATCAGTGTGAAGAAGCCCATCCCTGCAAGCAGTGGCTGTTCTTCTGGAGATTGTGGCAGTCCCTTACAGCACAGCAAAACACAGCCAAGGGGGCACGGCTTACGTGCCTGCTTCCATTATCAGCAGAGACAGCAGAGTGTGTGGGCACCTCAACACTCTCTGGCACCCCAAGATAACGGGGTGTTTGTGCTTGCCTGGCACTGCCCCTGTGATCTCAACCCTTTCTATCTCGGTTGTTGTCCCTACCCAGTATTCCCGTGGTTATTATGCAAGAAACATCTGGCCTATCTTGAATGCCAGTGGCGACTTGGGTGGGGAATAAAAATGGCATTTGCCTCAGGCAGATAGTCAGTTCAAGAACCTGGCTGCAGGGCATCACCCTCTGCCCCAAAGGTCTTGCGCCAAGAGGCTTGTGCTTACGAAACATATGGAAGATAAGATTAAGAGCGGCAGGGGCTGTGACTTGTTCCATATCCATCAGTGCATCCCAACTCCACGTAAGCAGAAGAGGTTCCCCCAACCAACGTTCCACTTAGACGCGAATGGAGGTGGGCAGGTGTGGGTATTATATGACTCTTGTTCACAAAATGAGCAGCAATACCTTCAGGACTCTGAATTCAAGGAAAAGCAAAAATAAAATAATCCAGTAGCCTGCATCCCCATCATCCTCTACTGCAGTGTTTCTCAACCAGTGTGCCTCCAGATGTTTTGGGACTACAACTCCCATCATTCCTGACCACTGGTCTTGCTAGCTAGGGATGATGGGAGTTGTAGTCCCAAAACATCTGGAGGCACACTGGTTGAGAAACACTGCTCTACTGTGTTGCACAGAAGGCAAGTGTTTCTCTGGAGTTTAGAAGGCACCCATACATTTTCTTTATTCTGATAAGCTTTTGGCCTCCTTTAATTTCCATCTCCTAGTGGATCTGTTTGATCGGCTTGATTTAATGCTCTCTTAAAAAAAAAAAAGACTTGTTACCAGTGCTTTCTTTCCTTAAAAAATGTCAATTCCCTACTCATATTGAAATACTGCCCCTCAATGAGGCCAAACTTAAATTCACAAAATGTTAGGGGTATGCGTACCCCTGCATACCCCCAGAAAAAAGCACTGCTTGTTACTTTAATGATGGAAACTGCCTAGGTTAGGGTTACCAGACACCCCCCGTTTCCGGCGACAGTCCACAGATTTGCAAATCTGTCCCCGGACAAATTCCGTCCCCGGAATGTCCCCAGATTTGCAAATCTGTCCCCGGGAAACGTGGCAGCGGCAACCTCAGCAGCCCAGAGCCAGCCTGGTAGCGCAGTTGGCTCTGGCTGGCTGCGGGCTGTTGGCTGCCACTGCCACTGCCGAAGGCGAACCAGGGATGTCTGGCGGTACAGCTCTCCTGCCCCCTTCCCCCTTTGTTTTGACTGATGGGGGAGGCTCGGGAGTTGCAGGCAGGTGGCTGTTGCCCAGGAGGGGCGCAAGGCACGTGGTTTCTCTGCCGGGCAAGGTGCAAATCCCTTCTTTCGCACCCTGTGAAACATAAATGCGCAGTTTTTTTAAAAACTCGGCAACGGCACACTGCCCACCCATGACTCCCGAGCCTGCCCCTGCCCTCTTCCCCCTTTGTTTTGACAGAACGGGGGAGGCTCGGGAGCTGCAGGGCGGGCAGCCATTGCCCAGTTTTTTAAAAACTCTGCGCATTTATGTTTCACAGGGTGCGAAAGATGGGCTTTGCTCGTTTATACAATATGCATGTGTGCTTGGGCCCAGGGTCTTTTCCTCACCATCCCCACTACTGACTCCCTGTTGCTACTCAGCTTCAAAAAAAGAAAAGAAAAAAGTGCCCTCGGATTTATTGAAAAAAATCTGGCAACCATAGCCCAGGTGCCACGCTTTTGAAAACTGAAAGATGGAGCATAAATAAGAGTGGATGAAGCACAGTGAGTCCACATAAAAAGCCTTTTGTGCAAGCACCCCAAGTCGAGGAAGCAAGAGTAAACTGTTGGGAATTGTCTCTAATACTCTGTCATCCCAAGTAACTGAATGCAGGCTGAAGTGCTCAAGGAAGCGAGGAACCGCTAAGGTTCATTTCAGTTGAAGTAGAAACCAAAGTTAGGATCCCAGTGCACTGTTTAGCGATTGCCAAGACTTATCTGTTCACCTGACCCCTGCAGACTCTGTTCAGACCCTTCTAGGCATCTCTCCCCATCCATAATCCTGCACCCATTCCCTTTCAAGTACAACAATGATGGAATTACCAGTTCTTTATTTAGCCAAGAGACATAAACAACCCAGAATGCTTTGCGGGCTTTGTGGGGAGGAAGTGTTAGAAGACCAGTTCCACATGGACAGTCAAGCTTCTGAATCTTGCTACCAAGATTCTATAGTATTGTGGAAAAATCTCAGGATGTGTCAGCCAAAGTGCAAAGGAGGGCAATAAGTTACGGCAATATTTGAAGATGACTGGGAAGACAGTGTCCTTAGGTCAACAAGGTAATGAATCCTGCATATAGGTGACTGGAGCAACCGGCAAATGAACCTTTCAACCTAGGGAGAAATAAATGTTGGTTAAGAGTCTACAAATGCTCAGAGGTAATTGCTGGCATGCAGGTTCTAGGGTTGCCCTCTATCATATATATGAAGCCACACCCCCACCCCCACACACCCCACCCGTACCCCACCCGAAACAGACACCAGAATCCAGATACCTCAGACATTCTCATAGTCCGGAGTGTCATCTTCACTTTCCCGATCACTGGTGCCACTGCCAACTACAGGAAAATGTAAGAGGACTTAAAATTACGACAGGGAGATATACGGCCCCACTCATAGCCCTCAGGCAATTAGCCAGAGAACTGGATAATGAGGGGCTATAGGGAAATTAAATGAGTGTGTTGCTGAAGGGAAGAACTTCCTAGCAGGCCCACACAGCAGGCTTTTTCTACTCACCAAAACAAGGACCCAGGATGGTAGCTTCTGGTTCTAGTACGTTGACATATTCACCTTTGACGGCGAGAGAAAATGGAAGATTTAATTAAGGTTTAATGAAGGCAGGGAGGTCAACAGTAGGGGGAGCCAGACCCAGTGATGGGTGGAACCAACTCATTCTAGTTTTCTCCACACCCTTCCTTCCTGCTGAGTTTGACAAGGGCAACCCTGAAATTAAGGCAGAAGAGTCTAGCAGATGGCGATACCTCTTGGACCACTTGTAAGGAAGGAGGTCATTAAAAGGGGTTGGGCTGAGGACAGACTGAGCTTAGTGGGGAAGTGCTCTGCTTGTCCTGACAGACCACCCTTCACTGCACCCACCTCAGGAGTGCCTCTCCCTTGCTCAGTCACAGCAGAGACAGCATAAAGGAGCTGGTTTAACTCAAGAAGACCCGGTTTCAAGTCCCCTTTCACAACCACAAAGCTCCTTGATTCAGCCTCAGGGATGGACACATAAGCAGTAGTTTATGTGGGCCATCTGCTCAGCACAATTAAACCTGCAGCACCCAGCATTTTTATGATTTTTGCCAAGAAGGTGTACTGCTTTGCAGGAGCTATGCAAATTATTATACTTTCTTCAAGAAATTGGAAGCAAGGGTGCTCATAGAAAGGTTTTTAAATATAAGTCTCCGGCAACTAGTGCAAAAGGGTTGGATCCAGCATTGGCTGGATCTTTCAGTTAGTTGCTTCTATCTGCAACCCTAAATGCCCTTACTAGGGAGTAAGCTCGACTGAATGCTCTGGGACACCAAAAAATGAACCTTCCACCCACCCGATTCTGCCTGGCCCTGATTCTGCCTAATGATACATCTAGCTGTGCCCGGCATGGCGTGTACAAACCCACCTCCATTTTCAATGCCATCCTATGCCCTCATTCCTGACTACCCGGGCCCCATAGATCTACTTTCCACACTCACCGGGCGAATTCCGCTCACACTCAAGCACATTCTCATACTGCCCCCCTAGGGAATCTGAAAAGGAAAAATCGGAAGCACTTTAAACACTGCCCTTTCCCAATTGTGTCCCATGTTACTTTCTCATTTAGAATCACTGTGATGCAGCAGTGATGGCCAAACATGGCCCTCCAGCTGTTTTGGGACTACAATTCCCATCATCCCTGACCACTGGTCCTGTTAGCTAGGGATGATGGGAGTTGTAGTCCCCAAAACAGCTGGAGGGTCAAGTTGGCTATCACTGGGTTAGGGTGTTGCAGCAGGACCTGGGAGACCAGGGTTCAATCTCCACTCAGCCAAGGGGCTTATTGGGTGACCTTGGAGCAGGCACTGTCTCTTAGCCTAGCCTACTCTGCAGGGTTGCTGTGAGGATTGAATGGGAGAGGGGAGGAGCCGTTTACATCTGAGTTCCTTGGATGTAAGGTGGGAGAGAGATGAATGCTACATTTAGATGACCCTGAATTTTAAGACAGATAGGTTACCACCATGCCCTCCAAGAGAACCCCAGCCCCGATGCCAGGAGGGAGTCAGTCCATCCCACCTGCTGCCAACTCACCTGTGGAAGCACCGTCTTCATTGCCTTGATCTGTAAGTGGTGCATCTGGCAGCACATCACTGGGGAAGAGAAGGGAAAAGAATCTTTGGTGCTGCGCTGATTCAAGAAATAAGCAGTTGACATGCTGAATGAAACCCAGCATTGCCTGCTCTGACTAGCAGCAGTTTTCTGAGGTCGAGGGCCAACACTGCTTATATATCTTCATTTGTACTGGAATTGCATTTTTAAGGTGTTTTTAGATGTTTTAGACATTTTATCGTTTGTGTCTTGCCATCCATTTATAACATATTAACTGCTGCTGGTTGAACATTTTTCATATTCCCCTGCCACCTTCCCTACTGCAAAATGCGCAATTTTTTTCCAAAGTGGATTTGATGTGCGAAAGCAGCGAAGTGCTTTGGTCCGCTGTAGTTGTGCAAATGTAAATTTGCCAGTATGCAGATTTAGAAAATGGAATCCGTTCTGCACAGTAGTGCAGATTTGGCTGGACTACAACTCCCATCACCCTTGGCCTTTGGCTGTGCTGGCTGGAGCTGATGGGAGCTGCAGTCCAACAACCACACATTCCCTATCCACTGCTTTAAGCAGTGAACAACACTGATTGAGCAAGCAGAAGAAAGGTGGTATATAATCCATCAAGCAGAGATGCTGGGGATTTTATAGATGCAGAGTACGTAGTGTGCCAACAGGTTCCTATGAATGACCCAGCTAAAATCCATTATAAGGTTTGACCTCTGACTCCCCCCCCCCAAAAAAAACACCAGACTTACATGTATGGAGGGACATAGTTGTCATCATTATCTTCATCATCAGTGGCACCAGCTTGTACTGGAAGCACAGAGACCGGATATGCATATGAGCTTACATTCACATATACTGGGAGCCCCCACCCCAACATTGAGCCAAAACCAGCCTGCGGAATCCAGTCACGATGAGGCACAGTCAAGTCCAAGAGCACTGCAAAACTGCAGAGCGAGTAGATGACTCATGCAAGTGAGCTAAGCTGTATATTCCAGAAAGTGGCCTTAAAACCAATAATTCCTACTCACCTTCACCTTGGTTTTCATAACTGGGAATGCTTTCTGAGATGGGGACATGCCACAAAGAGAAAAGGAGGGCACTGATTAAGCCTACCGAGTGCCTGCAGCTTCCCAGACCAATGCCATTTGCCCCTCCCCCCCGTTTCTATTTCATAGAAGTAGACCTTCAAAAGGCTATTCATCCCAGTGGCTAGATTCCCTGACCTCAGCCTTTAAAGGCTTTGGTAGGAAAGAAGCCCCCCAATCCCTCCACTTCCTAAACCTTGCAAAAAGAAAAAAAACCCATTTCCTTCACAACTCACCATTATCCCTTTCAACTTTGTATGATGGTACTGGATAGGAAATACTGCATGGGGGGCATCTGCTGTGATTGTGAACAAAGAGGGAAAGGGGTTAATACAGGTACGAAAGTGGCCATGGAATAACAAGGGGACCAAGATGATGCTCCCAACATGCTTTTCTTATTCCAGCCATCACCCCCACTTTGACGAGGAATCCATAGGTGGTGGAAGAATGCCAACTGGAGATATTCTCTGAAGCTGAAGGCAAGTGATGCTTTTGCATCTAAATGTACTGTATATTCCTGCGTATAAGACTACATTTTAACCCAGGAAAATCTTCTCAAAAGTCGGGGGGGGGTCGTAGGTTTTTTTAAAATTTTCTCTTATCAACTGCCCCGTGTGAAAGATATTAGGGAGGTTTTTTACGTTTGATGTTTTATCATGTTTTTAATATTCTGTTGAGAGCCACCCAGAGTGGCTGGGGGGAAAACAAGCCAGATGGGTGGGGTAATAATAATAATAATAATAATAATAATAATAATAATAATAATAATGGGTGATGCACTGGGAAGGGTTCAGAGTCAGGCTCTTATTTGCCCAAGCATTTTGGAGGACCTCTGAGCTAGAATTCTGCCTTACTCTATGATGTAAACATCAGAACAGTTGGATGCATTTCACACCAGGGGGTAGGGAGGGAGCATGGATGTCTTTACATGGTTTATGTTTTCAAACCAGATCAGAGCTGGTTAGGAGGGACACACACACACACACACACACACACACACACACACACACACACACACTATTTCTCAAGAAACTACAGGATCAATGTGGGCAGTGGTGAACATTGTACGCATACAGCTTTACAAACCTGCGGTGACTGACATGCTGATGTTCCCCCACATGCAAAATACATTTGCTTGCGTGCAGACATACAGTGGTACCTCTGTTTCCAAACATAATCCGTTCCAGAAGACCGTTCTGAGTTCTGAAACATTTGAAAACCGAAAACTCAATAGCCAACACCTAGGCCTCAGGATCAGCCGCGTGGCATGTTCGACTTCCGAGGCGTGTTCGAAAACCAAAGCATTTACTTCCAGGTTTATGGCATTCGAAAACCGAAATGTTCATCGACGGAGTTGTTCGAAAATTGAGGTACCATTGTAATAGAGGGGCAAGGCTTTAAGCACATGTGCTCACTCACAGAAACAAGCTTATTCTTTGCTCAAAACAGAAGTGTATGGTGTTGGGGATGCCTGGGTGGACAGATGCTCAGCAAGCAGCTCGCAAATTGTTCAGGAATTGCTTACCTCCACACGTCTGGTTGGGATGAAACGGCAGGCCAAGGTGGGGCTGAAAGGTTGAAGAAAGAGAAGAATGCAGATGCCATCACCTGAGAGGATTACATGAGATCCTAGCTTTTGGCTCACCTCCCATGCCCCACCCCCACCCCCAAAAAGCAGCAGCATCACAAAGGCCACACTCAAGTCTTTAATGGCTTGGGAGGACCAGGTAAATTGAAAGGTTATCTTCTCCCACATGCACACCCACTCAAACCTTAAGTTCCTCTCTTCAGAGCCAGAGGCCCTACCTCATTGGCCCTGCCAGGCTACAGGAGGGGGCAGCTTCTAGGGAGAAGGCCTTTTTGATGGTGGCACCTCTGATCCAAAAGGGCCTCCCCAGAGAGAGCTGCTTGCCCATCAGGTTTGTGGCCTTTTTGGCACAAGGGGAGAAATTTGTTTTTATCCATCCAGGCCTTTAAAAACAATTTGAATTTTAAAACAACACAAGATCTGGGCTCTAATGGTGTAAGCTGCATTTGGTAAATTCCTAACAGAACACATTTTCCTCCAATTTTTTACGCTGTGTTGGCACAGTTTTAAACGTTTTAAAATTATGATGTGTTTTATTTTTGTTTCACAAACCACATAAGGGAATATGTTTTGATGGGCAGCCATGGGCATCTGGTAGCAAAGTTTTTCAAAAGTTTTAAAGAAGATACAGGAGACCTCAATACATTAATCAGGACTGCTGTTTGATAAGTTTACAATCCCAATTAAAATTGCTTTCCCCTGCACTGTTGTGAATAAATCCTGCTCATTTCACCAGTTTTTCAATGCGTATTGAATGGTGTGCTTTGTCATTTATATTCTGATGTACACTGCAGTGTGTTTGGTGGGGGAAGTCTTCTTTCTGGTCAGGTAAAATCTGGTTTAACTGTCAGTGGGGGACCTTAACTGACAGCGGAGGAGGGGCTGGAGATGGAACTCTCAGTATGCAAAAGAAGGATAGAAGATATGCATATTCTGGTTGGTGGTTGCAGGTTTAGAATGTTTAATTATACAGTGTGATTGGCTGGGGCTAGACTGGGGGACTATAAAGCTGGGTGCTGGCCAGTCAAGGAGCTCAGTCCAGGCTGGATCACGGAAGAGGAAAGAAGAAGACCTGAGGGGAAGGGAGAGTGGCCAAAGACTGGCTGGGGTAAGTCATGTGAATCACTTGGCTTAGGCTGAAGAGCAGAGAGGAACCACTCAACATTTACAGCACCAAGAGGCAGTGGCGGAGGAAGAGGGGTGTGGTGGGGGCTGTCCGCCCTGGGTGTCATCCCTGAGGGGAGGGGACACTGCCCCCCGCCCCCTGGGACATTTGCCATGGGCCCAACTAGCCCCGCCCCCAGCTTGCCCCACCCCCGGGTGCACAGCATGTTCGCTGCTCCGGGTGCCAGAGCAGCTAGCTCCGCCTCTGCCAAGAGGGCAGGGGTACATGACACTTTTGGCTGCTGGACTCTGGTGTCTGGAATGAAAGCAAGAGTATAGATTCCAGTACAGTAAAAGAAGACATGTGCTTCTCAGTACATCAGTAGGGGTTAAAACAAAGGCTTCAGTGAAAGTCCTCAGTTATAGTGTTGGTGAGGCACAACCAGGGCGAAGTAAATACAAGGGCAATCTGGCAAAAGTGTTTTAATGGGGTAACTAACTGCTTTCTCAAAGCTGTAATAGTAGTGCAAAGTAAGCTTTTGGAATCAAAGTAAAGTGGTACCTCGGGTTACGAACACGATCTGTTCCGGGACGCAGTTTGTAACCCGAAATGGTCGTAACCCAAAGCGCCATTTTGCGCATGCGCAAAGCGCAATTTCTGCGATTTTTGTGCTTTACGCATGCGCAAACCGTGCGCGCTGCTTCTGTGCATGCGCAGAACACGCGCACAGCGAAAATACTTCCGGGTTTGCGGAGTTCGTAACCCGAGGTGCTCGTAACCCGAGGTACGACTATAACACTAACAAATTAGTACAGTGTATAACCATCTAAAAAGACAGTACTATATTAAAGTTACCCCATAAGCTGGTGTACTATAGAAGCTTGCAATACATAGATGTTAATACCTTTGTTAAATATAGTAACTACGGACCACGCCTATATCGCAGTTACCATTAGGATTATTGGTGCGTTAAAGGTGCAAAGGGTATAAGTGATATTAAATGCTGGCAGTGGTAAGGTTTTAGGAAAACCACTAAGTGGGAGTTGGGTTTTGTTAATACAGTCATACCTCCGGTTACGGCCGCTTCAGGTTGCGCGTTTTCGGGTTGCGCACCGTGCTGAACCCGGAAGTCCCGGAATGGGTTACTTCCGGGTTTTGGCGCTCACACATGTGCAGAAACACTAAATCACACTTTGCGCATGTGCAGAAGCGCCAAATCGCGACCCGCGCGTACGCAGATGTGGCGCTGCGGGTTGCAAACGTGCCTCCCGCACGGATCACATTCGCAACCCGAGCGTCCACTCTAAAATAAGTAAGGAAATAGGCCCTATCGCCTCACCACAGCTATTATATTAGTCTGAGGGAGGGGGTTCCCAATGAAAATTTGGAGAGGGGAGTCACATGCACAGCAGCTCATGGCTATTAAATAAACAAAACAAAACAAAACCCCTGACATTCTCACAAATTAGTATCACATGTAGTTTGCTTCTGACTGGCAATGGGCCAAAAGATCATGCCGTGTTGAATTTAAGAGTATCAGAAGAGCCTACTAGATCAGGCCAATGGCCCATCTAGTCTGGCATCCTGTTCACAAAGTGGTCAACAGCACTTTCACTTCCTGTGGTTTCCAGCAACTGGTATTCAGAAGCATTGTTGCCTCCAACTGTGGAGGTAGACCATAGCCATCAATGGCATTTCAGATCTAAAAGCTGTAAGTTTGGAGCAGAGGATATTGTTAGGAATCCTGTAAGATTGTGGCTTGTCAAGGTGGTGGTGGTGCTGAGGCAGAACAGTGGGGCAGATTTGTTCAATGAGACCCCATATGGCTGTATCAGCTTCCCAGAGACTTCAGTGATGGTAAAGAAGAAGAAGAAGAAGAAGAAGAAGAAGAAGAAGAAGAAGAAGAAGAAGAAGAAGAAGAAGAAGAAGAAGAAGAAGAAGAAGAAGAAGAAGAAGAAGAAGAAGAAGAAACAACAACAACAACAACAACAACAACAACAACAACAACAACAACAACCAAGAGCAGATAAAGCAGGAGACTACAAGCCAGCCTTTCAATTTAAAAATAGTACTGAATGGGCAGCTACTCACAGGGAGGACGTCGTATGTTGAAGGTTTTACTCCGTGCACTAGTTGAAGGTCTGTGGGGGCAATGCATTAATCATTCTTCTTTTCACGGACAGTACAGGAATCATGCTTGAGAGACATATCACTCTGCTCCCCAAAACAGCACAAGAAACTCTCCCCTTCCAGGTTTTGGATGAAACATCAGAAGCTATTTTCTGCAGAGCCAGGCCATTGGCCAACCTCACTCTGTAGAGAACGGCCTGCACCATGGATGGGGAACCCCGGGCTCTCCAGCTACTGTTGGGACTCCCAACGTCCACCAGCCTCAAGCCCCACCCTCCCAATAGCCAGGGAGTATTATAGTCTAGCAACTTCCGGAAGGCCACAGGGTTCCTTATCCCTGGGGTCTACACTGACAGACATGGGCTGTACAAGGTTTCAGATCAGAGGCTTTCTCAGCCCTACTAGGAGATGCCAGGGACTGAACCTGGGACCTTCTGCATGCAAAGCACTTGAAAGAGTAGCATGCTAACACCACAAACAATTTCCCTTTCCTCCACTGTATCAAAAAGTGGCCTTCATGCAGTATCCATGTGCTTTGCGACTTTGGGAATTGTATATTAGAGTTGGGGTGAGGGGAGTAGACAGAAGGCAGGACCTCTGTACCTTCCTAGTGGTGCAAAAGAGAAGAAATGCACCTTTTCCTTCTGGGGTAGAAGCTGCCCGTTGCATCTGGCCACCTTAGAACATGCATCCATTTTCCAAACCCCTCCCCAAGCTCTGGTTTGCGCGCGCACACACACACACATACATTTTACCCCCAAAGTAAACCCCAATCAGTCACTAACTTACTTACTTGTACTGGTAATCATCAACAGATGGTGCTGTTGTGAGAGAGGGAAAGAGACACCAATGTAATTAAGAAGTTCACTGGGGGGAGAGCAATGAATGGAGAAGTCGGGAACTGTTTGCTCCTCAGGGAAAGGAAGTTTGGGGAGGGCAGAAGAGACTTAACTGTCTAATTCAGGGTCCTGGCAGTCAATGCAAAGCACAAGTAGAATCGCCAGAAGTGGGACAGTAAATGCCAGCACCCAGAAGATGTCATCCATGCCACCTGCAAGGGGGACAGTAGCAGTATCTTGGAGTCAGGGCAGGTGCAAACTCCAAGGCGAAAAACAGCATTGAGCAGCTTAGCGGCACAACATGTCAATAGCCCTGTGGGGAAACAGCCAAATTCAAGTTCTCGGTGTGTGTTAAACAGATAATGAAACCAAATATAACTGTTTGTCCCGGTCCCTATCCACCCAGAAAATCCAGCTTATTGAAATGTCTTATTCAGAATTTGAGTTTTGACAGTGTTTGGGTGTCATAGTGGGTTTTCACACTATGTAGTAGCAGCAGCATGCCACAAAAGATAGCGGAGTGGGGGGGAGGAGAACAGCTTGGGCTTGCTTACATTGTGATGTGGTAGCAGCCCCTTCGCTAGGCCCGATGAATGCTGGAATGTTAGGAGACAGGGCAGCAGAGAGGCATTTGTTCTCTCTTCCTGAATGGGAACTTGACCATTCAGTATCCAACAGGTAGAGGAAGGAGCGTCTTGGTTGCTGTTCTTCAGGCCAAAGCCTTAGCAGGTGTGGACGTCTCAACTGGTAGACCATGGAATGATTGGCAATAGATTGGCAAGTGTTTTTCACTCCAGACAACAGTTAACAAAAAGATTCCCCCCTCCAAATTTAGGTTGTTAGAATCCCCGTTCTACAGCCACGTGCTAATTTTTATTCATATATGTTCATATATATGTGTGGCTCATGGGGTTCAAGAAATAACTGGCTCCACCCCACTGGCCACTATTTTGTGTCTGACTCTGACCCAAGCTACTGTTTTGTGTCCGCCTCTGGCCAGTGAACTGTGGGGTTCTAGCAAAAATCCAAAGTAGATTCTAAAAAAACGCAAAGTTTGCCAGGCCTGCACTACAATAATGCTCTTCAAATTTCCTATCACGGAATCCTTTTTACAGCCTTCCACTTGCCTGCCAATAATTATTGCCCAATCTGCCAATGAAGCGCTGGCAAATCACAAAGGAAAGCGCAAGGCTTTTTTTCTGCCTTGGTCAAATTTAAAAGCCCTCCCTCATTTTTTAAAAAAATTTGAGTAGCGCATCATGTTGTCTCAGTGAATGCTCTGCAAATTTATACAGTCTAAATTTCATTTTGGCATTTCAGTAAGCAACTCACTGATAGTCTTGTGCACTGTGTTCTGCTCTAGCTAGACTAACGACTTATCCCAAACTCCTAGGGTATAAACAGATATAAGAATCCCAGTTTAGCCAATGGCTGGCATCCGTCTGTGGAAGCAAAGAAAAAAAGAGGGGGAGAGAACTCCCAAAATTGTAGCAAAAAGTTATCTTCATGATACTTATATAGCTTAGGCAGGTGCCCCAGCAGGCCTGCATAGCTTGTCTGAGGCCGGGGCGGGAGTCCTTGGTCGGCTGAGAGGCCCAGGGCGTTTTCTGCATGACAGCTTAAGTCTTTCAGGGCTCCCCAGCTGGCTTAGCCCTCCGAGACCTTGGCTGCCCCCTTCCTCTGCATCAGCCTGCGTTCTGGGGGATTTGAGTCCCAAAGAGTTGCTGTTTGACTCTGTGGGTAGGTTGGCTCTAGGGAAACATTCTAGGGCTAGGCTGAATACTCTGTTCACTCAGGGCGGAACAACATGGCCTATAGGGCCTCACCATTGCCCTGTGTGCACAGAGATATACTGAGCCTTACGCAACCTTGTTCCCTTATGATTTGCAGCTGGAAGGCAATCAATAGTGCAGAGAGAACTCTCTTTCAAATGCATGTGCTAATCCCATCGTTACTGATAGACCACAGAGATCACCACATATCAGCCAGGGAGGCGAGAACAGGAGGGAGCACAACAGAGCGAGCAGTGGTCCTGTGAAAATAACCCAATTGACAGGCCGCTTAACTGCATGCAGCAGCAGGGTGCACAAGAAATCTCCAAGATGCTGGGCCAAAAGAAAATGGTTGAGGTGGGTGGGTCAAGGCGGCTTTAGAAAGAAGGGATCCCCCAAATTCAATACAAGCTTGGAGATACAAATGGGGTTCTAGGCTATGATCCACAGTACCTTTCAGCAGGATGCTAATTCACAAAGTCAAGGCAGGTATACACATTCTGGAGTTGAGCAAGAGACAACAGACAGACAACAGCATCATGGTTTGCCGCAAAAGTGACCACGACGGGGAATAGATAGGGAAGTTAGCTAACAGAATTGCTTTCAGATGTGTCTATTAGGAGACATTTGCACTCAAATCAATTTTCTTGAGGCTTTTTTTTAAAAAAAATTGCAAATTAATGTGGAGAACTGAACATAAGACTAAAAATGAGAAAAAGAGAGAAACCCAAATTGATAGGGTTTTGCCATCCCCAGCTGCCTGAAAGGAGCAGTGTATGTTTGTGTGTGGAGATCTCACTCATTTCCCTAAATACACATAGTTTTGCAATGCAGTTTCCCCATATACAATGCCTTTTCCCTTGTACATGCCTTTTAAATGCAAACATTACCCCAGTATACACATTTTGTTATGCACTGCTTGGTTAGAGAATTGCATTGCAAAATTCAGAAGAGTGCGAATTTCAAAAGATGGCTTTGTTTCAGTTCATGTACAGCTTCAGTAAGTGTGGATTAGGTAGGTTCACTTAATGCCAACAGAGAAAAGCCAACTGAATTGGATTTCTCCCCCACCCCTAGTCTGTAGGCACCTGAGGCAGCCACTGTGTTGAAGCCAAACTGGCCTGGGTCTAGGAACCCTCCCCACGCCTCCTTGAGCACCAGGGAAGAGAGACAGATGTAAACAAAATAATTTAAAAATGGACATAGGTTTTGTCAAGGTACTCCAACTAAAAAGATTGCTGTGGACTAGAAACTTAAGTGGATTAAATTGCTGGGTTAGGAGGTATAGTGGAGACAGCTCAGTTGTGAATGAAACAACATCATAGAGCTGACACTTCTATACTTGGGTGTTGGCATGTCCTGAGACACTAGAAGTGGCTTTTGCCAGCTGCACATGGTACAAAATGTGCTTTGATCATTCCTGGTCTAGGAGAATTTACAGTAATTCAGGCACTGGTGACTTCAAGATTGGATTACTGCAATGCACTTTATGTGGGGCTTCCCTTGAACTGAACCTGCAAACTTCGGTTAGTGCAGCACAGTTGCTGGCAGGAATGAGACCCTTCCTGCAGCCAATCAGAAGCCACGCTTTGGTTTTTGAACATTTCGGAAGTCAAACAGACTTCCAGAATGGATTCCGTTCAACTTCCAAGGTACGACTCTATCTCAGTGATGGAGAATCTGCTTTGCATGCAGAAAGTTCCAAGTTTAATCCCAGGCATCTCCAGGTAGGGCTGGGAAACAAACCCTGGGGAGCTGCTGCCAGTCAGTGTTGACAGTAATGGGCAAGATGGACCAATAGTCTGATTCAGTCTAAAGCAGCTGCCTCTGCGGCTCCTATTTGGGGTATAAATGTTGTTAATAAAAACCTCCACACACAACCATCCAAATGTTTTACCAGATACTACATTCCATGCCACATTTCCTACAGAGAAAACCTGTTCCAGAACCCCGAGGTTGTAAGTGAAGGTTCTTTGATGTGCCCCTCCCCCAGCATAGAAAAAAAGTGTGTGGGAACAGCCGTGGGAGCAAGGGTGACTCACGCCAGTGACAGCAACCCACAGCCGGATTTGGGCGCCAGTGCAAAAAGCCTCGCTCTGTGTTGTGGGTGCCGTAGGAGGGAATTTGCAGCTGCAACTCTGCAGCTGCAAGGCTGCAATGTCTTGCTTGGCGGAGGGGGAGAAGAGAAGTTAGCAGAGACCTTCTAGGCGCCACTCATGATTCAGTAGGTGGGAGGGGGCAGGGAAAGGGATGGGGCCTGCGATAAACCTATGGTTTGACACCTCTGAATAATGCCAAACTCTCTCCATACACACACACACACACACACACACACACACACACACACACACATGGTCTCCCCACTTCTACTCCCTTGATTGGAGCACTGGCAACAAGCCAAAGTGACCACAAACCACGAGTTCCGTTACTGGGTGGAAACTGGCTTGTTGGAGGGAACTGGAGGAAAATGGCAAAACGAAGGGGTGGGAAAGTTGGTTGGGGGCGGAGGGTGCCAGGCCAAAATTTGAGGGAGGTTGTTATGTGGATGCGTCTGTCCTATTTCTTTCGCCCTCTTCTATGTAGCGTTACTCGTTTATTATGCCCCACACCCTTCAAAGCGAACCCAGTTTCAGAGATGGATAAAACGGAGGGAGGGAGGGAGTGAATGCAGTAGCAAGACAGAAAAAAGATTGTGATCAGAACAGGGGGTGGGGGAGGCACAGAGCAGGAAAAGAAGCACTTTGCGCAATGAAGAAAAACAATTTATTGCTTCCCGCTGTTCATCTGGGTTTGAATTTGCATTCCTACGCACCCTGGTGGGGCAATGGGCACAGCCTAGCTAGCAACAAGGGCCATGGACCCAAGATTATAGCCAAAGTGAACTAAACAGTTTACTGGTGTATGACTACACCACCTCCAACACATCGTTTTCAATTCTCAATTATTTCTATATTTTGCAGTGTCAAAACTGAATTTTTACAAACTTGAGTCGGTGGTCCCGGTCACTGGTTACGCTACACTCACTGGGACGCTTGGGAGGAAAAAAGTCAGACTCCAAACTAACACCCACGTGAAAAAGTCTTTTCCGTCTCCCCCCAGAATCCCACCCCCCCTCAGCCCAGCCATTTGCACTGCCATTCCTGCCTCTTTGTGCCCCCTGCACAATTCCAGAAGCTGGAACTCAGCTCCTTCTGCCATGGGACCCAGGGACCAGAACCCAACCACCTAGAATATGGCATTGCCAGGACAAGGGTCAGCACCTAAGTACTCCTCCTGCACCACCACTGCCTCCACCTCCTCCTCTTCCTCACTCACATCAGTGAAAACTCACATCTGGGGTTCCCAGTTCACGCCTGGATGGAGCCTTCTTTTCTCTGCTGTCGCTGAGGCGGTGCTGCTGTTTGATTGCTTAGGCAGGAAGGAAGCACCACAGCCGCCAGCAGGAAGTCGAAGGGCAGGTGCACTAAAATATGACATTTGGGGGAGGAAGAGAAGGCACATCTTCTTGGTAAATCTGTCGCATTCAGAAGCTCTGGAGATATCAGCCAGACGTCGGGGGCCTCTAAGACTTCGCCAATCCTTAGTCTGTACCAGATCCAACTGCAAGACACCCCAGAACTTGCACTGAGAAATGTGCAACTCCTAAGTTCTCTCCCAAGTACAGAAGGGGCCTTGTATGCACATATACCAGAGGACAAGTTTTATATGCTCAGTAGAATCAAGTGGTGAAGCCTTTTCTGGGCTGTACCATTTCAGGCTGCAGGGGTGTGTGCGCAATTTGCACATGTCAATGCTTTTCTGATGGTGGGGAGCCTTCCCATACATAAAAGAACGAATGACATCTACATGCCAAGCTGGATGCAGTGAGGCCTGTGCATTTTATCCAGATATGTGCCCCATCTATATATGATGTGAGATTGGAGGGGCATCTATTTTTATAGGAAATAGAAAATAAAAAGAAACCCACTTCTCCTTACCTGACTGCACCCTGGCTTGCAAAGCATGTTAAACATACTTCTTGTAGAACTACACACACACACACACACACACACACACACACACACACACACACAAATGGGAAGATGGGTTTGACCTAACCTGTCAACCTGCTGTTTTTCAATGTGCAGGGAAGTTTACAACCCTCTCCCTACTCTTCTTCAAGAAAGATGGTACAGTCCAGGAAAAGGCATTTGGCGCTTCTGCCGACGACATGAAATAAATCTATGGGAAAGAGATTCACCAGCTTCTTTGTGCATTGAGCAGTGGAAAAAACAATGTATCTCACCCTGCTTTCCCCCACCCCACTGGCAAAGAAACATGGCTGATATGAAGTTCGTACTAATCAAGAGACTCTCATTCTTCCATTAAGCCCCTGGGGGTTTCCTTCAACCTCTCCACAAGGGCAGTTCAAATCTCATTTCCATTCTTTGCTTCTTTGCCACCTGCAAATGCTACAGATCGTTCATTCCTCAAGGATTAACAGGCATGCAAATCATCACACACACCTTTGACCTCAAGCCAACATCTGTTCCGAAGCGTAGAAGAGCAGCTATAGGTGGTGGTGGGACATCTTTCAAAACCAGTAATAAACCATACCAAAGCAATCCATGAAGCAAGAAACTCATTTTGATCTGAATGCAAGAACCTCAAAAACCAGTATGTTTATTGTAGCATAAAGCTTCATGGGCCAGAGCTCACTTCCTTAGTTGCATGGCATGTTATCCTCAGCTGACAGATCTATCTATCTATCTCACATAGGCCCTTCTAGTTTGGGCCCTGAATCTGTTGCAGCAAAGAGCAACAACCCAGCTATTCCACTGGAATGTCTCTACAGAAGACACCTGGTTTAACATTCCGGTGCGCCACAATCTGAAAACAGAAGAAATAATTTCAGGATAAGTTGTATCACATGAAGGTCACTGCAGCGCAATGCAGCTTCACTTGATGAATCAAGCACGTGAGCCAAACCACTTATGAAGGGGTGCAAGTCAGATGGCTACAGGGTCCCCAAAAATGCCTTCCAACCTTGCAATTAGGCAGATTTCACAAATGCATGCCCCCCTGCCTCAAAGGACAGCCATCAAGTGATGGCATGCATGTGCAGAACAGCCAGCCTTCATCCACCAAATGTGTGACACCACCTCACTGCACTACTTCCTTAGCTGAGATGGGCTCCAATGTTCAGTAAGCATTTAAAAAGTCAGAAGCAAAAACACACAGAAAACAAGGCACCTTATCCTCTGGATCTCAAAAAGAAACTTTTGACTACACCCAATTTCTGATTGCACATGTTCTTGATGCTTCAAAGGAAGACAACACAATCTTAACAGGCAAGAACCTTTTGGCCACCAAATAGGCCAAAACAGAGGCTTCAGGATTTTTTTTTATTTTTAAAAGTATCCCTCATGACCAACTCTGTTCTGAAGTCAGTAAGATGTAGTCAATACTACTAAAGCAGAGGTTTCTTGATAAAAAAAACATTTTCTGATTTCTTCCCTAACATTTATTAAAAGCTTATTTAGAGCCATTTCTAGTTCTTTTTCCCTGCATAAAAGCTTTTGAAAACTCTCCTGCTGCCACAGCTAATATGCCCCCGTTTACCCCTTACTTTACAGACCAAAGCCTTCTCCTAGACGTCTTGTGACATACAGGAAACTCCGCATATATGAGGGGTTACGTGTTGAGGCACCATAATGTAAGTGAAATCACATATATTGAGAACGCCATTGAAAGGGCCTCTGGGAACCCTTGAAAAACCATTGAAGCCATTCAAAGTAGCAGGCAGAGATGGGGGAAGGGTTTCATTGTTTCATCCTGTTCATCTGAAAAACACCACAACTCTTAATAAAGTTAGTGCTTTATAAAAATCCCAGAAACACAGACACAAAAAACTGATCTTCCCCTGTCGCCCACAAAATCACCCGCCTGGGTCCATTCAAAGAGTCCATCTCCCTGTGAGTGCCATGCGCAGCAGATCACAAGTCCATCATTCTTTCCCAGATTGGAGGAACCAAGTGGGACAGGCTTCAGATCAGGACACTAGAAACAGGGACTTTGGTGGGTCGCCCACCCTGAGGAACAACAATGCGATCTTCGCCTTCAGGTGACTCGTGAAATTGCCCTGCAGGGAGAAAGAGTATGGCAGGGTCAGAGGCTGTTTGTCCATGTTAGAGGAAAGGAGGCTCCTGGTTGTTTGTCCTCCCTTGATTTCCTACATGGTCATACACACTTCCTAACACACAGGACTTATCAAGACTTAAGACATGGGCCATCCCTGCTACTCAGAAATTGCTTTTGTTGCCACTCAGCTGCAGCCACTACAGCAAAGCCAAAAGCCTCCTCATGTAATTGCCCCAAAAGGTTTCTTCGTGGGGGACAAGGCATTCTAAATCAAAAAGATGCTTCCAAAGTGAGGTGATAACAATTGCCGTCTCTTACAAACACTTTTTGGGCAATTTAAAATCACACAGGGAAGCTCCCTGGACACCCACATTTGGCATTGCCTTCCCTTTCCATCCTAACTCATAACTGGCTGTTACACCACACCATCCTTTTTCCAGGAAAGTTCTATTGTGCCACAGGAGAGGAGTGGCTTCCTCATGGCACAGAGCCACAATTGTTTTTGCTACTGGGGTGCCTGTTTGGTGCAGCAGTTCCGTGCCAGGCTTCATGGACCTTGACATCTCAACTCTGACTGGCCAATGGAGGGAAGAGGTTTTACCTTGTACATACAGCTCTGTGCGCTTACGGTCTGCCTGGATGAAGCAAGCCGTAGCCAGGAAGAAGCCGCCACCAATAACCCCAACAAAGGCACAGACCATGAGCGCATATTCTAGGCTTCGGAACTGCGACAGGAATGTTTGGGGGCGATCATATTGGATTCGGTCACTGATCTGGAGAAGGGATTCAGCAAAAGAACACACACAACACACCATTATGCAGTGTCAAGTGGAGCGGCACAACTAATAGGAAAGCTGGCAGAATTGGAAATTGGTGGTGTTTCCTAGCACATAGCAATTGATCACAGCTGAGGCAATGAGTGGAAAAAAAACCCACCCCTACTACTCAACCACTCTCTCTCTCCTCTGGTTTGTTGTGTGCTATTGCTCAAAACTCACTTAAAGGAATCGCAGCTGCAGTAGTTCTAAACCAACAAAATTCTTTCCAACATGTGGAAAACAGAGTATCTGCTAATGTTGTACAGTATATGTATCATTTATATCGATGCTGGCTTTTAACAAGAATGACTACAAAGTGGTTGACAGGCAATAGAACTATTTTAACATTTTTCAAAGCCACACAGTAAATGCATATAAAATAAAAAATTATTTAATACGAATTTGAGAGCACACTTCCAGTTAACTCTCATAAGACCTGGCAAGATAAACACATTTTTACACGCCTCCAAACACAGATTGGCAGGCAACATACAAGTAACATTTTGAGAGAGCCTTAGCTTCGGAGTCGCTATTAAGAAGGCCCTGCTCCCAAATGGAAAACAGTCTGTTCTTAAGATGATCACCCCGAAGCAGAGCTTCATCAGCTGAGCTTAGGTCTTGGGAGGTTAATATTGCACAAGGTTGCAATGCATCAATTTCCCTTGGCCTGAACAAACATTGCAGGATCAGCCTGGGCTGTTTTGGCCCAAGAAATACAGCTGTGAGAGCCAGTGTGGTGTAGTGGTTAAGAGCGATAGACTTGTAATCTGGGGAACCAGGTTCGCGTCTTCGCTCCTCCACATGCAGCTGCTGGGTGACCTTGGGCTAGTCACACTTCTTTGAAGTCTCTCAGCCCCATTCACCTCACAGAGTGTTTGTTGTGGGGGAGGAAGGGAAAGGAAGAATATTAGCTGCTTTGAGACTCCTTAGGGTAGTGATAAAGCGGGATATCAAATCCAAACTCTTCCTCTTCTTCTTGCAAAGTATGATCTAAGTGTTGGGAAAGAGAGCAAGCAGCTGATGGCAGAGAAAAGAGGAGCTGCTTGATGGGTAGAATGCCTCAGATGTCGCAAGCTTTGAAAAGCTGATCAGAAGTGCCTTCTCGCTGTCCCAAGCACTTACCAGGCCAATGAGATAAGGACTCCCAGCATCACCCAGAAGATGCGACAGCAGGATCTGAAAAGCTTCAGCTGTGGATCGGCGTGTGGGGATGACAACATACTGGGAAGAGAATAAAAGCTGATTTACTGGTGCCCTCTGCTGGACAGCAAACAAGTTTTAAGGTCGCTTCCCCACATAACTATAAAGCCATTACAAGCCACTCTCTCACACACATTGCTAAGCCTCTTCTGGTTGCCCTTCACCTTGCTTTTATTCTATACCCGCTTTGGTGTCTTGCACACTCTTGCCAACTGAGGATTTCACTTAGCACATTTGACAAAGGGGACCAGAAGCCCCCAGAAGCTCATGCAGTCCTCTGTAGAAAAGCAGCAAAGAGGTGCAGTCCTGTATACCATGCCAACTGCCATACCAGACAGTAATTGTGGTAGTATAGCTATACACCGGTGAACCGTTGCGCCAGTGGATCTATGACACAGTGATACAGCCAAAATGGGATAGGGATTTGGGCAGGACAAGGGAGGAGAAACCATCATGTTGGAGCTGTAAGAAACAGTACACTGACTACCCTGCTATCTGCCATGGGCACAGAAGCCCTGGAGGGATGCCCAAGGTGCACACTTGCAGCAACACTTCTAACTCCTCCCTAGAGTAGGCCAGAATTATTGTTTCATTAGAGGGAAAGAGATTTGCCTAAGGATATCTTGTGAATTCTCAGCAGAACTAAGTTCTTTTTTTTAAAAAAAACCACTGTCAATGGACAGTTAAACTCAGGGCTGGCTCACTCTACTTGATTCACTCTGGCTACCACCACGTGAGAAGGCAAACGAGAACGGTGCAATTCTGCAACTGAAATAAAAGTCTAATGTTTTGCACACTGCCTCTTCCCCACAGTCTCACCAGAAGGATGTCCGCCACTATGGCCCAGTTGAGGGAGAGGAGGGTCTCACCAATGAAGATAAATACCTGCAGAGGAAGGAGGAGTGAAGAGGAGAGACGGCATTATTTTTGTTTTAAAAATCCTTTTAATTTTTTTTAAAGATTCCAAAGCAGTGTACAAAAGTTTAAAAAGAAGAAGAGGAGTTTGGATTTGACATCCCGCTTTATCACTACCCAAAGGAGTCTCAAAGCGGCTAACATTCTCCTTTCCCTCCCCCCCCCCAGCTGCATGTGGAGGAGCGGAGACGCGAACCCAGTTCCCCAGATTCTACTGCTCTTAACCACTACACCACACTGGCATAGGACAGGCAATGGTGGGACAGGCAACGGTACCCACCATGCCACACCATGGACACTGCCACAAGAAAGCTGGCAGCACCCTCGGTGGCTGTACCAAATTAACAATTGAAACTTGGGGCAAACTCACGTAGGTGGCAACGATGCTCTGCTTAGCGGTCACCACTGCTAGGAACAGGAAGGGGACAGAGCCCAGCAGTCCAGTTGCACACACCAGGGGATCAGCACGAGGGTTGGTGCGGCGCCAGCGCCGGGAAATCTCCACCCCAGCACTGACACCCAGCACACCAGTCACACAAGTGATGACGCCAAAGGTGAGGCTGCAGAGATAACGATATGAAGAATTAATAAAAGCACCGCAGAGAAGGCTCAGAGCACTTCACATATGGTACACCCCACATTGCAGATGGGAGGATGAGAGACAGCAGCATGCCTAAGGCCATCTAGCAAGTTTACTGCAGGGGCAAGATTCAAGATTTGGGGCATCCCCATTTGTGACAGTCTCTTAGCCCTTATACTACAAACAGCTCAGAGTTAAGAAACACAGAGGTTTCAAAAGACAGCAGTGGTGAACCTCCACTGCTCAGCCAAGTGTTCCTCAAGAGAGAGCTGAACTGATGTCATGACTGAGGGCTTTCTCGGCTACTAACTCACCTATCAGAGTCAGAAGCATGTCCTGAGGGAGAAGGCAGGAGAGTGCCAGCTGCCAGGCGTGAGCGGTACAGGAAAGTTGGTGTCCACAGAGCCAGGGAGCCTGTCACAAAGGCCACAGCTGTGAAGCCTAGTGATGACAATATGAAACTGCGACTGTCCATGGGGGGGGGGGGAGAGAGAGAGAGAGAGGAAATGTGAGCATAAAACAATAGCCCTAATCATTCCTGCAGTCAAGCAATTGGAACCATCACAGATCTATTGCAACATAACTTTCCTATGACCTCACCTACAAGAGAGTTGGCTCACCTATTCACAGCTGTAAAAATACAGAGAAATCGAACTATAGGCAACCAGGGATGAGCCAGTCCTTAGAAACACTCAGTCATCCCATGGCAGGATCTCTTTTAGGTCACAGTTTGCCCACCTGTAATAGTGATGGCACAAGTAGCAAGGTGTTCTCCAGCTCAGGTGGTTACTAGGAGAAAATAACCATACCAGGGAACTGCAACTGGGGACAATTTGTGAAACGCAGTCTGTAGTGTGCCACTGCCTCCTACAGAGAACATTGCTGATGGCACATCACATCTGCAGAGGGCCACAACCCTAGGCCTAAAGCCTGGGCAGGGGAGAACATTTTCTGTCAAGGGCTTTATATTCTTGGGTATAAGCTCTTGGGGGCCACATGCCAGGTAGGGTCAGGGCCAGAGGCAATGATGGACAAGGCTACCCCTTTCCTCTCTCCTTCTCCTCACCTTGTTTCCTATCTAGCAGGCTACTGCAGTGAGGACAGAGCACTCTTATCAGAGGGCTTTTATCACTTCCTCCCTCACTCCATTTCGCCCTTCCCTCAGTCCCCATTTCCCCACTCCAGCAGTGGCAGACTTTGGGCACTCAAATTTCAGCAGTGCCCTGGGTGCTAAATCTGGCGCCCCCTGTCTGCCACAGAATTGTTCTACAGAGTAGCACCCAGTACAAACACACCAGTCATACTACCCTAAAACAACCTCTGCCGCAGGACTTCTTTTCTCTAATCATATGAAGCTGAGAGCCTCATGAAATTAGGTCAAAGGCTGCATAATGGGCCTTGGACCACAGGCTCCCCACCCCTGTCTTAAAGCAACTCCTTTTCAAGCTACTGCACTAGCCTGTTGGCCCTTATTATGTTACAAAGAATGCTGGGGCACTTTCTCGTGGATTAAACAAGTCATCGGCCAGGCCTGCTGGACCTGGTGCGATTTAAGCACACACCCTAGAACACATCTCAAGTCTCAACATCTGCTTATAACTGCAGGGGAAGACTGATAATAGTGGACAAGCTTATGCTCAAGGGAACCTTCGCTGCCATTACCAATTTCCTTAATTAAGTTCCCCAATACTCTGAAGAACCAAATTTCAAAACCACCTCCATAAAGCACTCTGGATAGGTACCTGTCAGTATTGCTTTAAAAGCTGCCACAAGAAAGAAGACTGTACAGATTTTCCCTAAGTGGTTTGTTTTGCTTCTCAGTTTCTTGTCCTTTCGCTATCACTAAAGAGAATATCTACACTGATCTGGAATCAATGAAACTAGGGCAAGAAAGCTACACCTCGGTTTACGAATTTTCGGTTTACGAACGCCTCGGACCCATCTGGAACAAATTCACTTTCCATTACTTTCAATGGGAAAGTTCGCTTCAGTTTATGAACGCTTCAGTTTATGAATAGACTTCCGGCACCAATTACACCCATGCTTCAGGTTAAGTACACTTCAGGTTGTGTACTCCGCGGACCCATCTGGAACGGATTAATACACTTTCCATTACTTTCAATGGGAAAGTTTGCTTCAGTTTATGAACGCTTCAGTTTAAGTACTCCGCAGCAAGCCTGGAACAGATTAATCCATTTTCCATTACTTTCAATGGGAAAGTTCGCTTCAGTTTATGAACGCTTCAGTTTATGAACAGACTTCCAGAACCAATTGTGTTCATAAACCGAGGTACCACTGTATTCCGGAGCAATGCAGAAAAGAAAGGTGGGATGTGGCCTACATGGCAGCAGTGCATTAAACGGCACCCATTACTCACTTGCGGCTCAGGGCCCGCAGGTCAGCTGCCCAGGAAGTATACTGCAGAGGGGCATCTGAGTGCGTCTCCACAGTTCCCCGAGGCGGCTCACGCACCACAGTTATCAACAGTATCACCGCCAACGCTCCCAGGGCTGGTGTCACCTGTATGAGAAGATAATGATCTAAGTTGGAGGCATTCTAAACAGAAGAAAATAAAAACATGTATGCATAGGTGCACAGCAGACAAGCTTACTACAATGTGATGAAGATGAGCTGAACTGCAACATCATAAGGCAACAAACACCAACCAGTACAATTGTATCCCCACCCTACTCACCCGCAGGGCCCAATGCCAGTCGTCAGCCACATCTTTCACCTTTGAACCCACTATGTAGCCCAGTCCACTGCAGGTGAAAAGGGAGAACAGTCAGACCCCCCACTCAGGCAGGCTCCCCTCTTTCTGTGAAAGCCAATTAGGTTTGGTCATTGCAACAATGGGGGAATGCCAGAGATCAGCGGTAGAGCACCTGCCTTGCATGCAGAAAATCCCAGGTTCACTTTCCAGCATCTCCAGGTAGGGCTGGGAAAAGAGCCCTGCTTGAAAGCCTGGAGAGCTGCTGCCAGTCAGTGTAGACAATACTGAGCTAAATGGGCCAATGGTCTGAATCAGTTATATAAGGCAGCTTCCTATGCTCCTATTCCATGGCTTATGTCATGAACACACACATTGTGCTTTGATTGTTGCATAATGTGCTTTGATTGTTCCATAAGCCTGATTGTCAATTTACAGTAAACAGATTAGTATCTCCAGTTCAACTTCACTACAGTGCATACCCCACCCTAAAACAGACCACAGGGTGTTCGCACCTGCCCACAGGTATGGCGAAGTAGAAGATGCTGAGCATGCGGGATCGGCGGTCACCCACAAACAGATCAGCAATAATGGTGGGGGCAATAGTTGAGTAGCTGGCCTCTCCTACACCCACCATGCCTCGTGTCAGCAGCAACAGCCAGAACATCTAATGTGGAGAAAACAAACAAACTGAGGAAATGTAATAGTGTAGCTATAAATCTGAAACACACCCCTAAAGAACCTCAGGACATGCAGTCATGTATGGGTGCAAAGAATACTTTGTCAAGTACTGTATTCTTAACCCTTCTCAGAATTACAGTTCCTAGGATTCCTTGTTTGGTAGCTGTGAGTGTCAAGAACAGGTTTCAAACCTGTTCAGCAGTACTTTATAAATAGCCACTTTTCTGTGGCTTGTGACAAGTCAATCATGCACAAGGCCTTCCAAAACCGTTTCTTATCGGCTAGCAAATGTTTGTGATTTTATCCAGAGTTCAGCTTAATGACACACAGCTTAAATTGAAGGAAAGCATTGCATCTTCCCAATCTCAGAGGGCAGCTGTGCCAGATCTCCCCTGCCCCATAAGCCTCAATGCTGGGGGGTGGAAGGGAAGACACACAGATCCCAAACCCAAAGTTCTTCCCCATGCCTGGGTGAAAACTAATCTACAGAATCTTCTCCCCTGCCCCCATACCTCCTTGGGAATGTAGCTGCTCCCCAGCGTCACTATTGACCAGAAGGTGATCCCAATGCACATCAGGTATTTGCGATTATAGCGATCCCCCAGGTAACCGAAAATTGGTGCAAGCACCATATAGCTACTAATAAAAACTGAGAAGAAATAAATAATTATTTCCAGTGGCAAACACTCCTGCTTCAATAGCACTGCCCTTACGAAGTGCCTGGGTTGCGGGTGGGGAAGAACCAAGCCCCATCACCCTACTCACCTGTTTGTAGGAGCCCTGATTTGCTATCATCAATGTTAAAAAATGCCTCAATGTCAGGAAGAACGCCTGAGGTAAGGAAGAAGGATTACAGCATTAATACTTGGGAAAGACAACTAAGTATCCTCACCCCAAAACAATCCATCATGCCCATAATTATTTAAAATTAAGGATTAATGTTTTTGGGGAGAAAACCAACCCCTCATCGCTTTAAAACTTACAGCGCCCACCCTCCTGACACAGCCAGGAAGAGAAGCCTAAAGTTCCAGCTACCGTCCCATAGCACCCCAGCACCCTTACCAGCCACAGTGAAGCGGTCCATGTAGTTCAGTAGGTTAACAAAGCAGAGAACTCCCACAATGAAGCCAGCCCGTGTAGAGGAGATGCCCGTGAGGGTCTGTACCTCTTCTTCCCCTTCATGCCCAGTTTGCAGACCATCCTTTCCCTCTTCCTCTGTGTCATCTGCCTGGGTCAGGATTGGGGCTGTATCCACGTAAGGTTGCCGCTGAGATGCCATGGCCAGCGGCAAGAAGAACCCACTGGAGAGACAATATGAGATAGCCAGCCCCTTACAAACCCTAAAGAACTGCAGGGGAGAACAGCAAAAGGTCGCCTTTGGCAAGTAACCAGTCTTATGGCAGTTACTGAGGAGCTTAACTAGGGCGAGAAAAGCAGACCAGAAGAAGACGACCAGAAGAGAAAGTCAGTCAGTAATACAAATGCAAAACACACCCACTGTTCAGCATTATATTCTCATTTCCCACTCCTTTATTATTTTTATTTTTTATTACATACATATATTGCTATAATGTAAACAAAGCCAGAGATGAATTTAAGCGTAGTTACTCAGAGTCACATCTCGGACTGAAGGGAGAAAAATGACAACAGGCCCCTTACTCCGCCAAGCCTGACCTCACCCTGAAGCTATAATTAACCTGTAGCCCCCCCGAAACCCCCTTTCCCCTCCAATTCTAACCTGAGAGTTACCTAGGGAGGGAGTCCCGTCGCCCGCTCTCCCCGGCCCTACCAAGGCCCCGCCAGCATCTCACACGCCGCCCTCGCCGGCGACGGACATACCCAGCCTGCCACCCCCTCCCCACTCAGCAGAGCGGCTCGGCGGGATCACGTGACGGCTCTTTTCCTTGCCCTCCTTTCACGAGCTTTGATTATCATGTGACTCTTCTTCGTCCCCGCCCTTTCCGCCTCCCGATCCCTGGGTGCCATGGGAACAGAGCCGGTCGCCTGATCGCCTTCCGCATCACCAATACAAATACCGGACGCGCCGCGCGCTCTCTCCCGTCCCTTAAGGCGTCAGAGAGGCGCGCGCCCGCGCGTGTGTCGGTAGCGGCGGGATGAGGGCTTACTTCGGTTGCCATAGTTACCAGCCCAAGCCCAGGCTCCTTGCCCCCTCTGTGGAAATTTGACCGACCCATAACGGGTCCCTGCCCTTCTCGAGGCGCGTTCCTTCGTCGCCATGGTTACCAGAGCGCTGCGGCCTGTGCTTCCCTGTCCCCTCAACACACCTGGCGCCTTGTTTACTGCCACCGCCTCGCTATCGGGAAAGCAGTCAGCTCGCCTTCCGTCACGTCTCCAAAGCCTTTGACAGCACATTAAACTCCATAATAACCTCCCGTCACACGCCTCCACCCCATAATCTGTGACACACACTCCCTCGAGTAAGAGAGGCGACATGATAGACGTTTGCCAACACCGTGCATGGACGGCATGGAATGGATAGAGAGAAGGGCTTCTCCCTCGCAGCGCTCTTGGGCATCCCTTGAAGCTGAACGCTGGGAGGAATCAGGAGGGGGAAAATAAAAAGTACTGACAATTCCCCCCAACACACGATTAAAAAGTTTGGAACTCCCGCCCACAGGAGTAAAGAATGGCCACAAGCTTGGATGGCTTTAAAACAGGATTAGGCAAGTTTGTCGAGGGCGAGGCAATCAAAATGGCTGGGTTCACCAGCTGCTGGGAACAGGAGACAGGAGGTGGGCAGGGTGCTGTGGTGCTAGCTCCTGACCTGCTTGCAGCTTCCCACAGGCCCCTGTGAGGATCGGATGCTGGACTACATGGGCCCCTGGCCGGATCCAGCAGGCATTTGCGTTATGAGTCACTATCTTGAACGTGAACGCTTTATGAGAGATCCCACACACAACCAAGAGGATTGGTAACGTCTAGAAGTGGTTAACCTGTTCAGTCTGTTACAAATAAAAGTCTTGTTATGGTACCTCAGATGTAATAGGTTTGTTGAGGCACCAGAAATCCTGTTTGTGCAACCATCTAGTCCAAACAAACCTACTTCACAATAACTCTTTTTGTCAGTCTTTCAGGATGTCATAAGAGCCTTTGTTGTATTTGGTACAGCAGACATGCACGGCTACCCTTATGAAATCTACACCCTAGGTCAGGGGTCAGCAAACTTTTTCAGCAGGGGGCCGGTCTACTGTCCCTCAGACCTTGTGGGGGTCCGGACTATATTTTGAAAAAAAATATGAACAAATTCCTATGCCCCACAAATAACCCAGAGATGCATTTTAAATAAAAGGACACATTCTACTCATGTAAAAACATGCCGATTCCTGGACCGCCCGCAGACCGGATTTAGAAGGTGATTGGGCCGCATCCATGTAGTAATGGGGGATTTCAACTATCCTGATATTTGTTGGATGTCAAACTCAGCCAAGAGCATAAGGTCGAACAGATTCCTCACTGGCCTTGCAGACAACTTCATTGTCCAGAAAGTGGGAGAAGCAACAAGAGGATCAGCCATTTTAGATCTGGTCCTAACCAATAGTGATGACTTGGTTAGTGGGGTAGAAGTGGCAGGATCATTAGGTGGGAGTGACCATGCTCTTCTGGAGTTTATTATCCAGCGGAAAGGAGCAACCAAGCATACTAAGGTCCAAATTCTAGACTTTAAGAAAGCCGACTTCAGAAAACTTAGGGAAACGCTGGGTGAAATCCCATGGACAGTAATACTAAAAGGGAAGGGAGTTCATGATGGTTGGGAGTTTGTTAAAAGGGAGATATTAAAAGCACAACTTCAGGCAATACCAATGAGACGGAAACATGGAAGGTGCCTAAAGAAGCCAGGCTGGCTATCTAAAGAACTTTTGACTGAGTTAAGATTTAAAAGGGATATGTACAAAAAATGGAAAAGGGGGGAAATCTCCAGAGAGGAATTCAAACATATAGCCAGCACGTGTAGAGACAAAGTCAGAAAAGCTAAAGCACAGAATGAACTCAGGCTTGCTAGAGAGGTTAAAAGCAACAAAAAGGGCTTTTATGGGTATGTCCGTAGCAAAACGAAGAACAAGGAAACAGTGGGGTCACTCAGAGGAGAAGATGGTGAAATGCAAACAGGGGACAGAGAAAGGGCAGAACTCCTCAATGCCTTCTTTGCCTCAGTCTTCTCCAAGAAAGAAAACAACGCCCGACCTGAAGAATATGGAGCAGATGATTCAGCAGGGGAAACACAGCCCAGAATAAGTAAGGAGGTAGTACAAGAATACTTGGTTAGTTTAGATGTATTCAAGTCTCCAGGGCCAGATGAACTACATCCAAGAGTATTAAAAGAACTGGCAGAGGTGATTTCAGAACCACTGGCAATAATATTTGAAAATTCCTGGAGAACAGGCGAAGTTCCAGCAGACTGGAGGAGGGCAAATGTTGTCCCTATTTTCAAAAAGGGGAAAAGAGAGGACCCAAACAATTACCGCCCAGTGTGAAAAAGGTGAAATACCTAGGAGTAAATATGACATCAAAAAATCTGAATCTTTATAAGGATAATTATGAGAAGTTATGGAATGAAATTAAAAGAGATCTGGAAATATGGTCAAGGTTGAAATTGTCCTTAATGGGCAGAATAGCAACTGTTAAAATGAATGTATTGCCGAGAATGTTGTTTTTATTTCAGGCTCTTCCGATAGTAGATAAGATGAAATGCTTTCAAGAATGGCAGAAGACATTGTCTAAATTTGTCTGGCAAGGGAAGAAACCTAGGATTAAATATAAACTTTTGACAGATGTAAAAGAAAGAGGAGGATTCTCTTTGCCAGACTTAAAGATTTATTTTGAAGCTGCAGCTTTTTGTTGGCTGAAGGAATGGTTTTTGCTAGACAATGATGATTTGTGGGTTTTGGAGGGCCATGATAATGCATTCGGGTGGCATGCATATTTATGGTATGATAAAGTAAAGTTGCATAAAGGTTTTAAAAATCATATAATTAGGAAATCATTGTTTAATGTATGGATTAGATATAAAGATTTGTTGGAAAGAAAAACTCCTAGGTGGATTTCACCACTTGAGGCAAAGAAACCTAAAAGGACAAATATGGATGAGAATAGGCTGAAATACAAAGACATTTTGATGGAGGAGGGAAGCCAATTTAAGTTAAGGCCATATGAACAATTGAAAGATAGGTTGAGTGATTGGTTTCAGTATGTGCAGATAAATGAAGCATTCAAGTTAGATAAAAAATAGGATTCCAATCAGAAAAGTCGAAATTAGAAATAGAATTATTAGATACAGATAGCAAGAATTTGTCCAGAATGTATAATTTGCTGCTAGAATGGCATTTGAAAGATGAACAAACAAAATCGGTTATGATTGAATGGGCCAAGGATTTGGGTCATAATGTGATGATGTCGGATTGGGAAAAATTGTGGAAGAAGGGTATGAAGTTTACGGCATGTACTGTGTTGAAGGAGAATCTGATGAAAATGATGTACAGATGGTATTTGACGCCGGTTAAGTTAGCGAAAATGTACCACAAAAGTGACAACATATGTTGGAAATGTAAAGAGGATGTTGGCTCATTCTACCATATGTGGTGGACATGCCCTAAGATAAAAGGCTTCTGGGAAATGATTTATAATGAAATGAAAAAGATTTATAAAAATACATTTCTGAAGAAACCGGAAGCCTTTCTACTTGGAATAGTAGGGGAAGAAATTCCCAAAGACGATGTTACTTTGTTCATGTACGCCACCACAGCTGCTAGGATTTTAATAGCAAAATATTGGAAAAAAGAGGAATTGCCCTCGTTACAGGAATGGCAAATGAAAATGCTGGACTATATGGAACTGGCAGAATTGACAGGAAGACTCCGGGACCAAACAAGTGACAAAGTTGAAAAAGAATGGAGGAGGTTTAAAATATATATAGGGAAAGTATTTGATAATTAGGATTCTGAATATCCAGGGAAATAAAGAAGTTAAGGCAATAGGGAGAAAATATGAGGTTAAAAGTAGTAAATTTTGGTGGATGGTAGAAAGATGAAAATAAGAAGAGTTAAAGGGATTATGCGATGGGTAAGAAAGATGAAATAGAAACTGCTACAGATGTATATAAAAAAGGAAAATCAGATAGTGGGGAATTGGGGAAGCCAAAAGACAATGAATATAAAAATGGATTGAAGAGGATATGTTTTTGTTTTGTTCTGTTTGATGTTGATGTATTTATGTATTTTTGTATTTTTGTATTTCTATGTTTTTGTATTTTTATGTTTTTGAAAATTTGTGTTTTATAAAACAATTAATAAAAATATATTTGAAAAAAAAACAATTACCGCCCAGTCAGCCTGACATCAATACCAGGAAAGATTCTAGAGCAGATCATTAAGCAAACAGTCTGTGAGCACCTAGAAAGAAACTCTGTGATCACTAAAAGTCAGCATGGGTTCCTGAAAAATAAGTCATGTCAGACTAATCTGATCTCATTTTTTGACAGAATTACAAGCCTGGTAGATGAAGGGAACGCTGTGGATGTAGCCTATCTTGATTTCAGCAAGGCCTTTGACAAGGTGCCCCATGATATTCTTGTAAAGAAGCTGGTAAAATGTGGGCTAGACAATGCTACCATTCAGTGGATTTGTAACTGGCTTACTGACCGAACCCAAAGGGTGCTCATCAATGGCTCCTCCTCATCCTGGAGAGTAGTGACTAGTGGGGTGCCACAGGGTTCTGTCTTGGGCCCAGTCTTGTTCAACATCTTTATCAATGACTTGGATGATGGGCTTGAGGGAATCCTGAGCAAGTTTGCAGATGACACCAAATTGGGAGGGGTGGCTAACACCCCAGAGGACAGGATCACACTTCAGAATGACCTTAACAGATTAGACAACTGGGCCAAAGCAAACAAGATGAATTTTAACAAGGAGAAATGTAAAGTACTACACTTGGGCAAAAAAATGAAAGGCACAAATATAGGATGGGAGACACCTGGCTTGAGAGCAGTACATGTGAAAAGGATCTAGGAGTCTTGGTTGACCACAAACTTGACATGAGTCAGCAGTGTGATGCAGCAGCTAAAAAAGCCAATGCAATTCTGGGCTGCATCAATAGGAGTATAGCATCTAGATCAAGGGAAGTAATAGTACCACTGTATTCTGCTCTGGTCAGACCTCACCTGGAGTACTGTGTCCAGTTCTGGGCACCACAGTTCAAGAAGGATATTGACAAGCTGGAACGTGTCCAGAAGAGGGCAACCAAAATGGTCAAAGGCCTGGAAACGATGCCTTATGAGGAACGGCTTAGGGAGCTGGGTATGTTTAGCCTGGAGAAGAGAAGGTTAAGGGGTGATATGATAGCCATGTTCAAATATATAAAAGGATGTCATATAGAGGAGGGAGAAAGATTGTTTTCTGCTGCTCCAGAGAAGCGGACACGGAGCAACGGATTCAAACTACAAGAAAGAAAATTCCACCTAAACATTAGGAAGAACTTCCTGACAGTAAGAGCTGTTCGGCAGTGGAATTTGCTGCCAAGGAGTGTGGTGGAGTCTCCTTCTTTGGAGGTCTTTAAGCAGAGGCTTGACAGCCATCTGTCAGGAATGCTTTGATGGTGTTTCCTGCTTGGCAGGGGGTTGGACTGGATGGCCCTTGTGGTCTCTTCCAACTCTATGATTCTATGATTCTATGATCCGGCCCCCGGGCCTTAGTTTGGGGACCCCTGGTCTAGGTCTTCTCCCTGTCATGGCAAAGTGTTTTTTCCCCTTCACACTCCCTGGAAACCAGCACTTATTTTTACAGTCCTAAATTAGTGTGGGTAACAGGGCCGGATTTAGATAAGAGAGGCCCTAGGCTACTCCACTTGTGAGGCCCCTTCCAATCACACACCCTCACGACTGGAAGAAAACGGAAGAGAGTTATAAACAAAACTGAGTGAAGCCAAGGATGATGACGGGTATTAAAAATTCTGCAATTCACAATTTCTCCTCTAAAGGACATCAGAAAACTTCATCAAAATTTGTTTGTCACTTTCAATGTACAGAATGCTCAGCGCAGACAACCTCTCTCGAGACATTGTGACCCTCAATTCATTTTTAATTATTTTGAGTCTTGAAAAACTCCTCTCTCCCGAGCAGTTAGTGACCATAAAGAAATTGCCGCAAGATTGCTTCCACATTAGGAAAGGCCATCTGAATTTTTTCCTTGTATATTATTTGATAAAGGTCTGTATGAAACAGAGAGTGCTCTGCTGTAAGCCTATGGCTTTGTCTCACATATAGGTGAAAGTGCAAAAATTCATCTATAAATTTCAGGTCAATATCTTCTGAGTATGCTTCCATCAACAGTTCAACACCTTGCTGAATTTCTTGCTTGGATGCTATCAGGATAGCAAGAATAGAAAACAATTGTGCAACATCCCTGTACACAGTACTATTTCTTTTTAAATTGGCTTCAAGTGCATCTAATATAGCAGTGTTTCTCAACCTTTTTTGGGCCAAGGCACACTTGTTCCATGAAAAAATCACGAGGCACACCACCATTAAAAAAGTTAAAAAATTTAACTCTGTGCCGCCCTATATTGACTATATAATTATGACTGTAAGAAACACTTGCCAATTGCTGTGTTGGTTGCAATCTCCTGTAATAAGGCTTCACAAGCCGCTGATTTCTCTGCCAGCACAATCCTTTGCTCAGCAAGTTTCAGGTTGAGCTCATCCAGCCAGCTTCTTTAAGTTTGTCTAAAACCACCCTCCTGTGGTGGTGGCTGTTGAGAGCTGCGCTCGCCCCGCGTCGTGGCCCGGCCGGCTTCTTTTCCGGCGGGTTAGTGGTGGTTATTGGCGGCCGCCAGGCACGTGACAATGCAAATCGCCCTTCTCGTCGCGGCACACCAGCCAGTGTCTCACGGCACACTAGTGTGCCGCGGAACAGCGGTTGAGAAACGCTGTAATATAGGAATAAAGGATTTTATCCTAAACTTATCTCTTGAAGAAAGTGTATCTAAGGCATCAGGTGCACTTCTGTCATTTCTTTGCCGTTCCCTCACTCTTTTTCTCCTTGTTTTGTAGTTAACATTTGGCAAGGTTGCATTTGCTTGCTTCTCAAGCTCATCAAAATCTTTTCTAATTTTCCTTTAAAAATCCATAAGTGAACAGTACAAACTTGCACAAGAACTCAATAACAGGCCTGATTTGTGAAGGGCTTTGCCGACCTTGTGAAAATGACCTAGCACACAGATTTATATTTCTCAAGATTTTGCAAACTTTGGCTGTGAACTAGGGCCCCACAAAAAAAAAATTCAAGTTGGGCCCCAGAGTTTCAAATTGGGCAGCATTGGCTGGCCCTGAATCTCATAGTTGCTGGGGCCAAGTTGCCCTGCCCTCGCATGAAATCTTGATTTCGCAATTTGGGGAGAGGGGAGACTACCCGCTGGGGGGTGGGCAAGCTGGGGAAGCCCCCTAGATTTAGAGGCCATAGACTTCAGCCTACTTAGCCTATACATAAATTCGGCACTGGTGGGTAATAAAGTCATCCTAAGTCAGAACTGCCAGACTTGGCAGATATTTAAAGGCTGCATTTAATTACCGCCTGGCTGCAAGGGCAAAAATCAAGCTGCCACACATGCATGTCACATAAAACTAAACTGCCTGCAGTCTAAGAAAGATTAAATGGAAACACTTCAGCCAAGCACAAGGCTCTTTTTAAAATCCAAGAGGAGTTTTATTTTTTGCAACACAACACAACAGTAAATTGTAAAGTGAGGGGTCTGTAACAAAATGTTATAGTATGGATTGCTGCTGCTCAGGCCAACCATGTCCTTTTCCAAAACATTTTTTTACCATCCCTCTTTTTTACCCTCACATGTAAGTATTATGTATGGAGCTAGTGAGTACACACATTCCTCATTGGGCTGTTTCCCCCACCCCTTCATTCTTTCCTCAAGGCATTTTGTTTCGTACTCTCGGCAAACCTGCTGGTACCAACTTCTAGTGCATTGATAGCGCCCCTTTGGCTACACAAGGATCAGCACTTGCTGAATGAGTTTGTGGCTGTAACCAGTACAAGGCAAAGAACACAATGGCGCCCCCATTCAAAGTCAGCCAGACTGGCAGTTAAGTCTGTGTATATCCCGTATTGCTGCCCCTCCAAAATCTGTCACCCGAGGCAGCTGCCTTATTCTGGCTAAAGGCAGGGCCTGCTCTGCTCTTTTTTTGTGGTGGGTTGATTTAATATAGGCTTTAACAAATAGAAGTCTCAACATTTGGCAGAACTGAAGACGCAAACAACTTTGAAGCCCTTCAAATCACAGAACCACCTATTTAAAACATTTCACACATTGCAAAATAGGGTTAAGTTGCATTGGGCAATATCAAAACTAGGTTAAAGTGTGCTTAGGTAGGGCAAAGCTTGCAAAGCTTTAGACAATGATAAAGTCAACATACAAATTAGGGGCAAAGTCCTTCACATTTTAAAAAGTAAACTAGCAGCTTGTAACATTTTTCTGAGAAAAAATATATATAAAGGGCATAGGAACTTCTTGCCAGTCTGTCACCATATATTATCCCAACTCCATTCTAAAAGCTGCCTGCAGTTTTGCAGCCTGAAACCTAAAGCCTGCCAACATCGAAGAGGAGGAAATTTGGCAGGCAGTTTCTTGCAGCAGAGAAAAAGCTACCAAAATTCTATGCAGTCATTGAATACCCATGAAGTTGATGCTATGTTTCCACAGAAACACAAATAATCCAATAAATATCAGAATCTTTGTCCCCTATGAGCTGCAAGGCCATAGTTTGTATTCAGAATCAATCCCATTGAACTCCATGGACAAATGCCTAAATAAGTAAACTACAGCTTTGACATACTTTTATGTGAAGGACTTTGGACCTGACTTGGAACAGGAGAAAAAGTAGGAAGGGAGGCAGAGACAACATCAGAATCCTGGTGGACTGGTTCTGTGTTACTTTGAAAAAATGCTGTTTTTTAAATGGATTAAGTCCATATCTTATTTGCTGTAGGGAGGACTCCAATAAAAAAGGAGGTACCGGTACAAATCTAGCAATTAAATAACCAAGAGACATTGTTAGGTAAGTTAGATGTACATGGAAGAGTATAGGTAAGATAGTATCTTCTGAGTCTGCAGCTATTCACAACGCCAACTTATACTCTGCACACATGGATTACAAATTTGCTTTAAAAAGCCATATTCAAGGTGGGGATGCATATAAAGAGATATAGACAATGTAATATCATCCAGATATTTGGCTACAGGTTCCAGCAGTGCAAGCAAGCATGGCCAGTGGTCATGGGAATTTCAGCCTAACAATCCTGGAGGTTGGCTAGCCTTGAAAAAGAAAGTTTGAGAAATCTGGCATAGACATAAGAGGACTATAATTTTCTAGTAGGGTTTAAAAGACTGCACAGACCTCAAATAATCCAGTTCTACTTACTACCACCAAGTAAAGGTAATGAAAGAAAACAGTAACAGGATTATATAGCGTTGTTAAAACAAATGGAAAAGGGGCACTGATTTAAACAAAACAGAATTATTCAGTGCACACTGCCCCTCCAGAATCTGTATTGCTTTCACTTTAACTGAGCAGTTTCTTTCCACTCTGCTCCAAGGGGGCCAGTTACAAAATTTGCTTTATTAAGTAAGTTTCAGGCATGTGGATGGGACGTGACATCGGAATGCAGTTTTCCCTCCCTGTGTCTGGATCAGACAGAAATTACCACACTCCTATCATGTTTAAGAAAAACAAGGCTGCTTCCCTTGCACTCAGACATTGGACACAATGAAGTTGGTCAGAACACAGAGCCCAGGTGAACAGCCTCTTTGAAGAGATGGAAGGACTTCTAGCTCCATACTTCAATTACGTCGCCAGACTCCATCCCTAACTCTTCAGGGGTGCAGGTTCCTGCCAAACGCTGTCCATCAAAATAGAACTTAAGTTTGCATCTGCCGAAACCTTGGGCTTGACGGTAGTGACTCATAAGTTTTTGCAATGGCTCCCCCTGCAGGAACAAGAGAGAAGGACAGCTGCAATACTGCCCCACCAACACTAAGTAGCCCTCTTCCCCCAAACCACAGTCTACTTACCCTCTGGAGGGTAAACTCCATCTGGGAGCTTTTGTCTTTCCCTTGCACCCGGAGTTGAAGGTTTCCAGCATCACTGCTCCCTTGGCTAGTCGTCTCCACTACACAATCTGGGGGAAGTCCACATTACATTGATACACAACCAGTAAGATCAAGACAGCAATCCCCCCACAATGTAATCCTCAATTCCATTGTAGGGTATATTATGTTGAGAGGCACAGACTGACCCAGCATTACCCGGTGAGCAGGGCAGTCTCGAGCAAGTCGCGTGCCCTGGCGCTGAGGGGCGGAGATCGCTCCGGTGCCCCCGCCCTCGCAGGGTGCGGCATGGTTTCCGCGTGGCAAAGCCGCACGGCGCCCAGCCTACCGGCCCGGTCGCACCGCACCACTGGGGGTCTACCTAGAGCCGGCCCTGCCGGTGAGCTGTATGGGGATTTGAAGCTGGGGTCTCCCCAATCACTTCCGACCACTAGATCCCAGATTAGCTCTCATAATGGAAGAACAGGGTCTAGGAACAAAGCAGGAGAACAGGAGCAAGGGGTCCATTGGGAGCTAAAGCAGGGCATCAGCACCCCCAACTCAGAGGACAAGGATGGCAACAGTCATACAGAGAGACTTAAGGGACTGAAGACTCCTGGGGGGGGGGAAACAAACAAACTCTCCACTACTCACCGATTATATCAGCCACCCCCAGGCCCAGTACACGGGGGGTGGCATCAGCTGCAAGTTCGCGATCTCGGAACAGGAGAAGTATTCTGTCTTGGTGAACCTTCAGCGTCTGAGCCATGTGCTCAATCACTCGTTGAAGGGGGTCAGTCTATGGGGTGCAAAGTTGAAGGAGTGAGTTAGAAAAAAACAACATATACCAGGAAAACCCTACCTGCTCAATTGCCCAGGGAGGGCATTTAGTGCCCAAGGTTGTTTTTTCCTTCTCTTTCCCAATGCCATTTCCTTTGTGATTTTTATAATTTAAGCCCTGAGGGCGGAACTCTCTTACTGATTTTTATCAGTGTCTCACAAGCCATTTTGGGCTGAAGATACGGGTAGAAACCCTTCAAACAGAAAACAAACATATCTCAACACTTATTTATGTTGCTCCAGGTCCTAGAAAGTGGACATTTCCCAGTTATCACTATCATCACCATCTTACTGCCTCCACAAGCCAACACAGCCTTTTAAAAAAGAATATTGTTTTCTTTTTTCAATGCCTCGGAGGCCAAGTGTCAGGAAGAAAAGTGGGGTGTTAATGTTTTAAATAAATAAAGATACCATACTACCCTGTTTCCCCTATTTTAAAATAAGCCATAGCAGGATTTTTAAGCATTCAAGGAATATAAGCCATACCCCGAAAATAAGACATAGTGATAAGCGCAGCAGCAATGCCGGCCGCGGCAGGAGGAGGAGGGGAAAAATAAGACATCCCCTGAAAATAAGCCATAGTGTGTGTGGGGTTTTTTTTTTTTTATAGGAAAAATAAATATAAGACGGTATCTTATTTTCAGAGAAACACGGTATTCATGAGACTCACCAAAACATTCACAATTTTAAACAGGGCTATCAGGAAAAGACCCATGGACTGCTTGTACCAGATGGGAAAGAACGAAGCAGTGGTCAAACTACATAGTCTCCCAGGGTTTCAGGCAGGAAGTTTCTCCCAATCCTTCCTACTTGGAAATGCTATAAGGTGGGCCTTCCTGCATGCAAAGCAGATGCTCTTCCCCCAATGGCAACTCACCATCTGAACAGAAACTTTGTAGACATCAGCCCGACACCGGATCTTTAGCACCAATTCCTGGGACTCGGAGGGGTCAAACACATCAATCAGGACCACGTCATCTCTGAGTTCCTCATCTTGCAAGCTCTTCTTGGCAGCTGAGAGGGAGGATGTCAGATTCCTGAGCTTCTGGTGGAAGTTTCTGAGGAGACAACAGAACAAAAAGAACCCCATAAAACAGGTGGGAATAAGATAATGTACCTACATTTAAGGTGGCAAGCATGCCACCTTAAAGAATTAATCACCATAAACCTTTTGCTGAAAGTAGTTCTGAAAGCCACGAGTCGTGAGTTAGAGGACCAGACCACTGACAGACCAGATTCAAAACACATCTCTGACATGGATTATCTATGTGGAACTGGGCTGAGGCACTCTCTGAGCCCCACCTGTTAAATATGTACAGGACAAATTAGCTTAGCAAAGGTGTTCAGGGGACATACACTGTTAGGACTTGGTTAAAAGAAAGAGATGACATAAGGCAGGGATGGGGAGACCTGTGGCCCCACCTATGTTTTTTGACTCTCATCAGTTCCAGGCAGCTTGGCTAAAGGTTAGTGTGGAGGAAGCTGTAGTCCAACAGCATCTAGACTAGAGGACCACAGGTTCTTGTGCACGTGCGCAAGTATAAAAGAAAACATGATGAAGATGGTTTAAAGATGGTACCTAACTCCAGAAAAAAAATGCCAAAATTTATAAAATTAACTCGAAGGAATGTTGGAAGTGTAAAGATAAGATAAGCAATTATTTTCATTGCTGGTGGCAATGTGATAAAATATATGAATTTTGGAACAAGGTGTACAAAAAAAATTAAAAAGATGTTAAAAATCACATTCGAGAAAAAAGCCAGAAATATTTTTATTAAGTATGGTGCCAGACAACTTCCCGGATTATAGGAGAAATATCCTATAATATGCCTGCACAGCAGCTCGCCTTCTCATTGCTAAAAACTGGAAGGGAGAGAAAGTTCCAACGATCTCGGAATGGCAAAAAAAATTAGTGGAATTTATGAATTTGGCCAAAATGACAGAAGCGATTAGGAATATCTCAAAGCAAAAATGTAAGGCAGAATGGAAATATGTAGAAGATTATTTAATTAAAGAAAATATAAATACAAACTTGGTGATATGCTTCGACTGAAACACATACAGAATATATTTAAATTTGTTCTTTGTTTTTTCTCAATTTTTCACTGAATAGATTGTGAACAACCATGGTAGATAAAAATATCTATACTAGATAATCACATTAACTAGTATAATCACATTAACACATAAACTAATCAAGATAAGACAAAGCAGGAGAAGATAAAATTTATAAAAGCGATGTTTAAATAATAGGAAGTCAATTTTTTTTTAAAAAAAATTCTTTTTGCGTTTTTTCTTTTTCTTTTTGTATTTTGGATATATTTGTACCTTATTCTTTCTTTGTATTTGATTTCTTTTGTAATTTGTATTTTTAGCTTTCCTATGCATTTTTTTCTTTGTATTATTTCTGGATTTGTTTTTGTAATTTTTAAAGTATGCAAATAAAGATTTATTTAAAAAAAGAAAGTGAAAAAAGAAAATAGATGACTACAGGTTCCCCAAACCCAGCACAAAGGTTTGTAAACCTGAGACACATAGTACAACATATTTCTTTCACTAATCTGCTTGGCTTTATAGGAGTGGACTCTAGCTAATCTAAGCCTCCCACCACCAAGAAACCTGTCTCTCCTTCCCTCCCAGAAAGCCAAATCTCTTGCAGAGTACAAGAAAACAAAAGCTGGTACAATACATGAGCCAGCTAAACGCACAAGAAGTGGCTTTAGACAGGGGTCAGCAAACTTTTTCAGCAGGGGGCCGGTCTACTGTCTCTCAGACCTTGTGAGGGGCCGGACTATATATCTTTTTTTGGGGGGGGGGATGAATGAATTCCTATGCCCCACAAATAACCCAGAGATGCATTATAAATAAAAAGACACATTCTACTCATGTAAAAACATGCTGATTCCCAGACCGTCCGTGGGCCGGATTTAGAAGGTGATTGGGCTGGATCCGGCCCCTGGGCCTTAGTTTGCCTACCCATGGCTTTAGAGATAGATGTCTTGTGCCTGCCAAATTGGGTTGGCAGGGTTTTCATAGATCCCAATCCTCCCCAACAAGCCTGTAAGGCTTCTCTTTCTCCCCCCCCCCCCCCCGCCACACCCCAGCACCAATCCGCAGAACCCCATTCCCCTTCCAGAGGACCCCAGATTCTTACTTAGCTCCATGGCGTCGTTTCTTGAGCTTGAGCTGCGGTGGAGGTGGCGGTGAAGGGGAAGGAGCTTCACATCTGTTGGAGAGAGATCCAACAGAGATATGGTTTTAATTGGGAATTCCAGACCAGCTGGTTAGAGGAAGAGAAAGAAGCAGACCTTTTTTCTTGTTTCACTTGCTTTGTAGGAGCCTCTTCCTCCTCTACCTCCTCCTCATCTGATGTGCCAATGACTTGCGGTTCAGAAGACAGCACTGGGGTTCGAACCGGCAGTTTCAGAGACTCAGGGAACAAATGGAGACTGTTCTGAACCTGTCAACGGGGGGGGGGGGGTGAGGAAAGAGAGAAAGGAGAACAAAAAAAAAACCTCAGTTTTTCTCCCCGGACACTTGGGCAGGCAGGAAGCAGTACTGCTAAGCCATTTAGAAAAGGAAAGTGGATTAGTTTCTGCAAAGGTAGGTGCTAGGACATCAGGGTTCAATCCAGCCAAGAGTGTGTTGGTAGTGAGGAGTGGAGGAAGTGTCTAAATCAAGTAAGCAAAAAATAGTGAATCTCTGGAGCTATTGGGAAGTGAACTGAAATTAAAGCACTCCTGGGTTCTCCTCCCAGGACCGATAAAGAAGTTGAGCAGGTGAGAACCGGGGGGGGGGGGGAGAGAGCATGCTGCCTTATGCTTGTTGGGGTGGGGGTGGGATTGGATATAATAATCCTGTAACAACAGCGAAAGCAGAAGAGTTAAGTGCTTTTGCTTCGGTCATTCACTGAAGAGAAATGAACCTCTACTGAAAGCCCCGAGAGCACGAATCCAATGTAGTTAGCTTTTTTTCCTCCTCCCTCCTCGACCCCTTTTCCTTTCCCGCCTTTTCAGGTTGGGCTGAGGGGCTGTCTTGCCGGCGACGTCTGCAAGCCGCACTGGCAAGTCTTCCTTTTCCCTTTCGGCTGCAGGGAGAGAGAGAGAGGCGCCCACGCCGCGCGGCACTCGCCTTGCTGGAGTAGACGGGGACGGCGGCCACGCCGATGTCAGCGGGGAGGATGCGGCGGCGCTTGATGGGGGGCTTCCTGGGGCTCCCCTCCGGCTCCGAATCGCTGCTGGAGCAGCGACCCACCTGCAAGAGGCAACGGAGAAGTGAGGCGGAGGCGCCATGCGAGCACGAAAGTGCCCCACCATCCCTAAACACAGACCACCTTCTCTCACGCGCGTATTTACCGTCTCCGCCATGGCAGCGGCATCAAGCTCTCTTTATTGGTTTTGTTTGACAGCCCGCCCCGCCCGCCCCGATTGGTCGTCACGCCCGACTCCTCTGTCCTTCACCGCCGCCACCCAATAAAGCTTTCGAATCAAGCCGCCTCTTCCGCTGCAGCGCGCTAAGAATCCTGGGAACTGTAGTTCATCGCCCTGCCCCTCCCGAAATCTTTGCCGTTGTTGTTGATTCCCTCCAGCTGTTTTGGGACTACAATTCCCATCAACACTGACCACAGGTCCTGTTAGCTAGGCATGATGGGAGTTGTAGTCCCATAACATCTGGAGGGCCAAGTTTGGCCATGCCTGATGTAAGGAGCTGAAAGAGACCTATCCGTGAAACATTAGAGAATTGCTGCCAGTCAGTGTAGACAGTACTGAATTGGATGGGCCAAGGATCTGACAATATAAGGCAGCCTCCTATGCTCCTTTGCGTGTTTTTCATGCTAAAGTGGACATGCTAAAACATGTACAGTACAGTAATGGAATAAAACTCAACATGCATACTACTGAGCCTAAAAATCAATATTTGATAAATAACCATGAACTTGATAATAACAGTTTGATACCAGTGTATTAAATGGTATCAAAGGCTTGAATGTGTTTCAACCTGAAATAGTATTTTTAAACAGAAAATTATACCGTAATTTAAAAGCAAAGCCACACCTACAGCTTATTAGAAAACCCATAATAAAAGAGTAAAAAGTCATTCTGTAGTGCCTTAAAAAACGGACACTATATATATTATTGCACATGTCAGTGAAAATAGAACATATGCCAACTTACATGGAAATAAGCATGCAATCTAAAATTGGACTGTTGTTTTTGAAGAACCACACTTAAATGCACTCCTGTCTATGTGCATATTAGTGTGGTTCCTCCTTAAGAACAATAGACCCATGAATTGAAAGTGGTAATGAAAAGGGATACAGTCCCATGTGGGATCTACATAAAGAAGAAATGTACAGTAACTATGAATAAAACCAGTCTTCTAAATATACTTAGAAATACACAATTGAAAAGCAATAGTAATGTTTACATACTTTAGAAAGCTAAAATCCTCGAAAAATCTGAATTAAAAATATTGGGGAAGGGCCACAGCTCAGCAATAGAGCATCCGTTTAGAACACAGAAGGTTCTAAATTCAATCCCTGGCATCTCCAGGCAGGGCTGGGAATATTCCTTGTCTAAAATCCTGGACAGCTGCTGCCTGTCAGTGTAGACTGCACTGAGCTAGATAGACCAATGGTCTGACTTGGCATAAGGCAGTTTCCTTTGCATGTGAAATCCTCACGAGTAAACAGAAGGACTGTGATGCTATATGTTAATAAGATGGTTCCAAACCTCCCAAGTATTCTGCTGTCAAAAAGCACTCTTGAATACTTTTCAGGGCTGAGTCTCAGCATTTGACAGTGGGAATGAGAGTTGTGCTTGTTTTGAATAAACCCTAGGATTTCGGACACGCCACTCACTGGAGAAGCACTTCTTGCTTCTCTCAGCAATTTATCAAATGGCCTGATATTATTATCTGAATATGAAGGAACAAAATATCACAGAGGGAGAATTTTGCTATAATGTGCATGCCCTGTAGCAGGGATTCGCAGACTTCAGGGCTGTGTCTGTTTTTTTTTTTCTTAACTAGAATTCCAAGCTGCACTGACTGACTCCAGGTGCAAAACCGTAACTAAGGATGGAGCACCCCAGTTGCGTCCTGCAACCCTTGAGCCATAGACTGGGGTCATCTATATAACTACAATGCTACATCTGAATTACTACAGATTTGGGATTTTTTTTTCTTTAAAAAACAACAACACTTTATTGAAATTTGTTTTTCCATACAGAATTCAGAACACACAAAAAAAATCAAATAATGTGTAACTTAGTACAGGTGAAACTAAAGTATAGCCATACAGATAATGCAGGGTATAAGGTGAAAAACTAAAGGAGAAAACAAATCATATCACACACAAACTAGGGCGGGGAAAGAGGAGATGGCAGAATGGGGGATGTGTTGGTAAAGCAGCACCAGGCAGGATTGAACCCTCTTGCTCTCGATGCTGCAGTCAGAACGGGAAGGCAAGGAGACGGAGGTTCTTGTTCCCCCAGCCTCCCTCCTGACATGAAGGGTTTATTAACCCTACTTAAACAGTAGCCCAACCCTCGAACCTAGGCACTCTTTCGTATGTCACAACACAACAGGTCATCAGTATGAAGATCAGCCTGGATCAGGTGTTCCTTGGGCTCGTTCGGGGCCCTGAGTTGGCAGAGGCAGAGCCCTGAAACTAACAAAATATAATATCCATCTTAAAAATCTCAATATTCCTTGGTTCCTTTAAATTCCCGAAGAGTGTAGAGCTCAACTATATATATATATATATATATATATATATATATATATATAAAATCTCTGAATATAAGGTTGATTTTAAATTATTTAAATCGCCTTGACTTTAAAATAAAGCCTCCTGCAATTATCATACTGGAAATGCATTTTCTAGGAAATACATAATGAAATACAACAATATTACATTGCCTGGAACAACCCTTTGCCAAAATGTCATTCCGTGGACTGTTAGATACAAAAAAACTTCATCTGGCTTTCCCCTCATGGCTTTCGACATCTTCTCCCATCTTCTTCAGGAGGGTTTCGTCATTCGGCGCAGCTTGCTCGTACTTGGCTGCTAAGAGAGAGAGAGAACGCAATAATCAAACTGCAATCTGCAGTCCTGTGCCCCAGCACCGCAGCCTTGCCTCCCCATGGACTCTGCCGCCCTTTCTGCCACCACTCCTAGCAGCCCCAACTCACTTCTGTTTTTACAGTACATCATTGTCGCTCCAACTCCTAGGCCAAGCCCCAAAATGAATCCAATAAGTCCTAGCAGCCAAGCCATCCGTGATCCAAAGTATCCTGGAACTGGAGGAGAGTCAGTTGGAGATGCAGGTTTAAGTTTGGGCTGATGTGATTTGGTACTACATTCTGGGGATGAGGGATGGGTAATCCCATCATCCTCACCTTCTGGCTCCCAGGGGATCGTCACCTCCAGTGGTGCCTCCAGTGCTTTGTGTTGTACCTGGCAGGTATAACTGCCTGCAAAATGGCCCTGCTTTGGGAGGAAGATGCTTCTGGTTGAGAACGTCCCGTTAGGATTCTGTTCAGGTTCCAACTCGCATATTCCCTCTTGTATCGGCTCCCCATTTTGCAGCCACTGCACTTTAACGTTTTGTGGGTAAAACCCACACACTAGGCACTCAGCTACCAAGAACGTCTTCCCTGGTGGCCTGGTGACCATATGCATTTCTGGGCGAGCTGCAAGGAGAGGAAAGAGATGTTGAGGTCCTACAAGTCTGGTGACGGTCACTAGAGAGAGACATTGCAGAGTACAGTGGTACATTGGTTCCCGAATAGCTTACTTGTCGAACAAATTGGCTCCTGAACGCCACAAACTCGGAAGTGAATGTTCCGGTTTGCAAACGTTTTTCGAAAGCTGAATGTCCGATGCAGCTTCCACGGCTTCTGATAGAGTGCAGGAAGCTATTGCAGCCAATCGGAAACTGTGCCTTGGTTTTTTAATTGTTTCGGGACTCCTGGAACGGATTAAGTTCAAGAACCAGGGTACCACTGTATAAAGGCAACTCACCTAACAGACTCTAAACAGTCCTCAGCTGCGTGAATGCATTGCATAGCTATAGTTTGCCTTGAGAAGGCACTCGGGGAAAAGGTTTATTCTTCCCTCCCATGCCATAATTCCCCCCCCCCCAGTCAAATTAAGAGTTGCACTCCACAGCCGTTTTGACTTAAGAGAAAAAGGCACCAAGATATCCGATAATGGCCTGACATGTGGTTTGACCCCAGGAGAAGAAGGGTCAAGAAGGAATTGGAGTATGTATCCCCTTACGGACTCTACCCCTTTACTGTAGGAACAATACGGACTGGAGCCCACTCTTCCAATTTACAAGGAGATCTGTACAAAAAGTGGGGTAAGAGCTAGATTTATTGCGCCCTGTTTGTGACCATAGAGGCTTCTAAATGGTGATCTTTGGAGACCGAATGCTGTATTGCTTCCATGCCAAATGCTTAGTCTGATATTGCCATCCTCAAATCTTTTGTCCTTTTTTATTATTACTGACATGCAGCCCTTTAATTGCATATTTTAGTCAGTCCTATGCTCCCTTTAAAGGGCAGGTGTGTGTGAAAAATGCCATTCTAGTCCATCACAGCTGGGAGGGGGGTGGCTATTTCAAGCTGATTTGCAGGAAAGCGGTGCCTTAGCAATCATGAAGGGCCCTAGTGTGGAAGCAAATTCGACTGGGTGGGCCTTCACCCACCTCAGCAGATAAGTTCTTGCAGGTTTCTTTATCATAGAGCAGATATTACCTATTTAGAGCAAAGGGCTACGGAGTTTTGAGGAGGAAAATAAACAGAGACAGAACAGGGTAGAGAGTGCGAGTCAGAACTGGGTCTCACTAAGAGGGGGTAACTGTGCTTATCATGGGCATTTCAGGACTCCAGGTTGTACAGGAAAGGCTCCCACTTACCTACTACCTTTAGCTCAAAATTTTGACTGAGTGGGTCTTTTACCGCTTGGTGTTGGATGTGGCATGAAAAGGTAACATCAACATCAGTCATTTGTGGTATGAAGTTCAGGATACTCTCTGCATAGAAGAGGTAATTGGGCCCACGCTTGCCAGGGGGCGAGTCAACTTTCAGAGTCTCACTGCCTCGCAGCCACTTCACAGAAACATTGCCAGGGTAAAAGTCGGATGCTGCGCACGTCAAGTTGCTTGGTTTGCCCAGCAGCACTTCTGTGGGGCCGAGTGTTAGGCGTGGGGCAACTGGAGGGAGAGAGGAGAGTTAGGAGAGCATCTCCTTGGGCAGCTTAAAGGGTGCTGGGAACTGTAGCTCTGTGAGCAGCAAGCTGCAGTTTCCAGGATTCTTCACAGGAAGCCACACGAGTTAAATGTGCTTTAAATGTATGGCATGGATGTGACTTCCCTTTTCCCTTCCGCAATAAAAGGAAACTCTCAATATAAGGAAGTTGGCGTTGAAGTCATGGTTGAAAGCATGCACTGGGAATTTGCAGTTCAAATCTCACCTTGCCCATGAACTCATTATGTAGCCTTTAAGTTAGTCACTATCCTCTTAGCTCCAAGTCCTGCCTGGCCCGCCCCCAAATGCAGTAAGAGCTGCAGTCCTATATCTCCACTATGCCATCCCTCAAGGTCTGGGCAACCTGTCCCGCTTGGACTACTGCAATGCACTCTACATGGGGCTACCTTTGAAGGTGACCTGGAAACTACAACTAATCCAGAATGCAGCAGCTAGACTGGTGACTGGAAGTGACCACCAAGGCCATATAACACTGGTCCTGAAAGACCTACATGAGAGGTCACATCTCAGTTCTGTAGCACCACCACAAAGGAGGCCCTGTTCTGTTTCTTTACAATGAACATCTCTGAATGACGGAACATGAAACTGCAGTTCTCACCAAAATCTCATCTCCAGAGAAGCAGGCTTTAACGCGAGCTGGTGTTCCCTATAATACACATCCCTAACCAATTTAGGACTTTATACATCAAAATATGCATCTTGAAATATGCTGGGAAGTATAATGGCAGCCAACACAGCTGACAGAGAACCAGTGTTATGCGCTTCATATAGGCAAATTCTTTCCGAGGGAGCACCGTGACTATGCTCCCAAAAACTGAGACCTAAATTATAAGTATTTATTTATTTAAAAAATTCTGTCCCGCACCATCAGCAGCCATTTTGTATTATGGGACAGAAACCTAATTCAGATAAAAGATAAAAATACAATATATACCCCATACAAAATAAAAACCATTAAACCACAGTTGCAGCAGTTCAAGAAATGGAACTGCACGAATTGCAATTCCAATACCCACTTACCTGGGAGTAAGCTTCAGTTAACTCAGTTGGACTTTTAGGACCACGCTGTAAGCATTCAGCAAATAACCATTTCTAAAGCCAGAGAAGGCAAGGTAGTATTGCATGGAACCTAAATATCTCGATGTGGGAGCTAGGCAGGCTGCCCTGGAGCATGACAAAGGCAGGGAGCCACCACTGAAAAGGATCTCTTGCTGGTTGTCATGTGTCATGATGAAGCTGGTTGTAGTACCCAGAGAAATGAGAGATGATGATTTCCACAAGTAGCTTTATTCCAATGACAGATGTAGAAGTGGCAGGTCTTGGCTTTAGCATCCTAGTTTAGCTGCCCTGTTCTGGTGCAGTGTGTGGGGTCTGTCTTACAGAAAAGTGAACATAGAGGTGTTCCTTGCTACACCTCTCTATTCCATTGTCTTATGTAATTTGCTCTCCAGCATGGTTCGAATCAGGTTATCAGAGCAGGGCTGGGAGAAAAGTGCTTCAAGCAATGGACCATAGGGAGTCAAGACAAGGGTGCAGAGCGGCGTTGAGCAACCACACATTTTATTCTCTTGTAAAAATAGACACAGCCTAGCTGCTTTATATCACAATGAGGCAGATACAAGAATAAAACTAGGGCCCTGTCAGGACTGTTTAGCCTGGAGTTAATGTGAAGCGCTTCAAAGGACTTGCTTTAAAACAGTATTTTACATCAATGACTTTCATGTGCAATATGTCTAGTGCTTTAAGAAGGTTTTCCGCCCGCCGCCTTGCCTCCCTTACCTTCTACTTTCAATGCCACCTTCCTTTCAGCACTGTCAGGAGTATGGAGAACATAACACGTATATTCCCCAGCATCCTCATCCCTTACATCTGACAGGTAGAGGGTGGCGTTGCCCTCTCGCAGCCGCATCTCATCAAGCACTGCTCCCCTTGGTCTAAACGCTGTGATGCTGGTATCGAACAGTGCAACGGTTTTTCTTCTCAGCGACCATTTCACAATCAGGAAATCAACGTTTATGGGTCTGGGAGGGTCTAAGGAGAAGTGGCAAGGCAGGTATACATCAGAGTGTGGCCCTGCCAGGATTGGGGATGAAGGGACTTGGATTAGCACGGCTGCCCCTGAAAAGGACAAAGAGATACAGTTAGACTGCAATTAGGGTGGACCTCCATCGCAAGCTAACGTCATCTTAAGTCAGTTTTAACTTCTAAGTTTCCTGCAAACTGTAGTTATGCAAAAAAAGGATTCCCAAAGCCCTTTGGTAAAAAAAAAAACCAGGCTGGTTAGAGGAGTTTGAGGACTAGTTTGAATGTAGGATGCGCCTTTGACTTCTCAAAAAAGTAACCATCTACCATGGTGCATGGGGGCGCTAGGGAAGGGGGAGTACCTCTGGTGTGGGACACATCATGCTCTTTCTGGCGTGGCTTGTCCACCTTTGGTCCCCAGCTTGCACTCAGCTCTCACCTGTGGCTCCTATTATTATTATTATTATTATTATTATTATTATTATTATTATTATTTATATACCCTATACCCAGAGGTCTCAGGGCAATTCACATGAAAAGAGCCGAGAAGCTGTCAGCAGGCGATAGCGGCCACACCCTGGGAAAGGCTTTGACTGGTCGGCTAAATGAGGTGAGCGTAGCTAATGAGTCTCAAACCCTCATTAAATTAATAGATTTCCGTGTGTGAAGACAAGTTCCAGCCATAGAGAGAAGTGAGAGGCAGATGGGGATTGTCAATCTAGGAGATTGGAAGGAGGGAAGGAAAAAACTCTGACCCTAAACCTCTACTCCCTTGTGGGACATCTTCAGCAAAGGCTAAGGAGTAAACCCTACACAAATGTGGAGTGGAGTCCCCTAAGACATTACTCCTCCTTCCGGCAACTCCTGAGCCAAGCTGGTGCCAAACATATTGCTCTGGTTTGCTTTGGACTCAACAGTAAGGCCAAGAGGGGAGTCTTGCGCCCCTCCCCAACCTGCTGTTGAAGGAAAAAGAAGTTTCTTAGGTACACAGGAAGTGCCTTATACTGAATCAGCCCATCGTTCCACCTAGCTCAGTACTGTCTACACCAGGGGTCAGCAACCTTTTTCAGCCGTGGGCCGGTCCACTGTCCCTCAGAACATGTGGTGGGCTGGACTATTTTTTTCTCGGGGGGGGGGGGGGAGAGGAAGTACTGCATGAATGAATTCCTATGCCCCACAAATAACCAAGAGATGCATTTTAAATAAAGGCACACATTCTACTAATGTAAAAACACCAGGCAGGCCCCTACAAATACCGTAACCCAGAGATGCATTTTAAATAAAAGGACACATTCTACTCATGTAAAAACATGCTGATTCCCAGACCGTCCGCAGGCCGGATTGAGAAGGCGATTGGGCTGCATCCGGCCCACGGGCCTTAGGTTCCCTACCCCTGTTTATATTCTACACTGACTGGAAGAGGCTCTCCAGTTTCAGACAGGGAAACCTTCCCTAGTGCTTCTAGGACTAGGCCGCCCTCCTGCCCGTTTCCCGGCTCCTGCTGGTCTTTGCGAAACCGCCCCTCCCTCCTCCCTCCCCCCTCGCCCCTCACCCCCCATGAGCCGCCCCAGCTGGCAAGGGCCCTCCGGGTGAGGGGCTGCAACTTACATGCACCCTGCAAGGAGAGCAGCAAACACAAGAAGCAGGGCATTTTGGGGCCGCCGTGCTTACTTTCATTTCTCCAGAAAGGATGTGAGTACACAATGTGCTGAGAGATAAAAGTTCAGTTGAACTGCGGCTTCCTGGCGCCAGAGCAAAACATTTCTGCTACTAAGCCAGCAAGCCCAGCCGGGCGTGTAGAAGATAGGCAAGTTTCGTCTCTTTTTAGGTTTGTACTGGTGATTTGAAAGTCTCCTTTTCATAACTGTTTTTAACAATGATGTCCATGTTCCATTCGATATTTTCTGAGCCGCTTAGAGGTTTTCTTAATACTTAGTGGTATATATGAGTGTTGTTAAATAATTTTAAAATAGAATGTGTATACACCTGCTTTTTAAAAATGGTTGCCGAGGGGAGGACAGTCACCTTAGTTTTTAGATGGCCCCTCAAGTGCTGTGTTCTCAAAAACATTCTGCTTCTGGCCTTGAGGAATATTGAGGCCTAACAGTCACAAAATGTCAGGGCAGAGGCAGAGCAGGTCACAAACTAGAGGCAGAGTTTGGCATAAGCAGCTGGCAGTCACAGATCTCCTTCTCTGTTAAGAATGATTAGTAGTGGCCCAAAGCTTATTTGGGGGCCCATTGGTGCCAACTCCCTGGGTGCCTGAGCACCCACAAATTCCCCATGAAGGGCCCAGGCACCCAGAAATTTTGGGGCATGTGGGTATTGGGACAGTGCACTGTCCCCCAAAGCAGCATTGAGCCCCTGGGCATAATTTAATGGTGTTTCAAGGACGTATGATTACATAGAATCGTAGAATTGAAGAGTTGGAAAGGACCCGAGAGCCGTCTAGTACAATACACTGCATTGCAGGAATCTTTTTTCGAATGTCAGGCACTGACAATGTTGCGAATTGTTTTCTCCTACGGTACATCTGAATTACTACAGATTTGGGGTTTTTTTCTTTTTTAAAAAACACTTTATTGAAATTTGAAACTTAGTACAGGTGAGGCTAAAGTATAGCCATACAGTACTGATAATGCAGGGTTTAAGGTGAAAAACTAAAAGGGGAAAGGAAATCATATTATAGACAAACTGGGATGGGGAGTGCAATGATGGGGAAAGAGGAGTTGGCAGAATGGGGGATGTGTTGGTAAAGCAGCACCAGGCAGGATCAAACCCTCTTGTTCTTGATGCTGCAGTCAGAGCAGGGAGGAAAGGAGACGCAGGTTGTTGTTCCCCCAGCCTCCCTCCTGACATGAACAGTAGCCCAACCCTCGAACCTAGGCACTCTTTTGTATGTCACAACACAACACGTCATCAGTATGAAGATCAGCCTGGATCAGGTGTTCCTTGGGCTTGTTCAGGGCCCTGAGCTGGCAGAGGCACAGCCCTGAAACTAACAAATTATAATATCCATCTTAAAAACCTCAATATTCATTGGTTTCTTTGAATTCCCGAAGAGTGTATATGTACATGGTTTCAGAATGGAAGGTTGATTTTAAATTATTTAAATCGCCTTGACTTTAAAATGAAGCCTCCTGCAATTATCATACTGGAAATGTCATTCCGTGGACTGTTAGAGACCAATAACGTCATCTGGATTTTCCCTCCTGGCGTTCGATATCTTCCGGAGGGTTTCGTTATTCAGTGCCGCTTGCTCGCCCTTGGCTGATAAGAGAGAGAGAGAGAACGCAATAATCAGGTGCCTCCAAACTGCAATCTGCAGTCCTGCAGCACTGCAGCCTTGCCTCCCCATGGACTCTGCTGCCCTTTCTGCCACCACTCCCAGCAGCCCCAACTCACCTCTGCGTCTTTTGTACATCAACGTCGCTCCAATTCCCACGCCAAGTCCCACAAGATGTCCCAGAGATCCTAGCACCCATGCCATCGGTGATCCAAAGTATCCTGGAGCTGGAGGAAAGTCAGTTGGAGATGCAGGTTTAAGTTTTGGCCGATGTGATTTGGTACTACATTCTGGGGATGAGGGTTGGATAATCCCATCGCCCTCACCTTCTGGCTCCCAGAGGATCGTCTCCTCCAGTGGTGCCTCCAGTGTTTCATGTTGTACCTGGCAGGTATAACTGGCTGCAACATGGCCCTGCTTTGGGAAGAAGGTGCTTCCGGTTGAGAACGTCCCGTTAGGATTCTGTACAAGTTCAGACTTGTATATTCTCCCTTGTATCGTCTTCCCATTTTGCAGCCACTGCACTGTAACGTTTTGTGGGTAAAACCCACACACTAGGCACTCAGCTACCAAGAACGTCTTCCCGGGTGGCCTGCTGACCATATAAAGTTCTGGGCGAGCTGCAAGGAGAAGAAAGAGATGTTGAGGTCCTGCAAGTCTGGTGACGGCCACTAGAGGGAGACATTGCAGATTATAAAGGCAACCCACCTAACAGTCTCTAAGAGCCACAGTTGTATGAAATGCATTACATGAGATCAGATCAGCACCAGAGCATTTGCCTTGCTTGCAGAAGGTCCCAGGTTCAATCTCTGGTGTCTCCAGGTAGGGCTGGGGAAAGCTGTCTTTTGAAAGCCAGACAGCTGCTGCCAGGCAGCATGGACAATAATGCGCTAGATGGACAAACGATCCAAGTCCAACTATATCCTGAGACCAACAAAATTCACTATTGCATAGCTGCAGTTTGCCTTGAGAAGGCTGATATTCCCCTCCTGTGTGATCATTTCCCCCCAGTCAAATTAAGAGTTGCACTCCTGACATCATCACCATCACCATCATAATTTATTTATACCCCACCCATCTGGTTAGGTTTCCCCAGCCACTCTGGGCAGCTCCCAACAGAATATTAATATTATAGTGACAAAAGATCAAACATTAAAAACTTCCCTAAACAGGGCTGCCTTCAGATGTCTTCTAAAAGTCAGGTTGCTGTTTATTTCCTTGATATCTGATGGGAGGGCATTCCACAGGGCAGGTGCCACTACCGAGAAGACCCTCTGCCTGATTCCCTGTAACCTCACTTCTCGCAGGGATGGAACCACCAGAAGGCCCTTGGAGCTGGACCTCAGTGTCCGGGCAAGAACGATGGGAGTGAAGACAATCCTTCAGTTTGACCCCAAGAGAAGAATGGGGTGAAGAAGGAATTGGAGTATGTCTCCTGTTACAGATTAAACAAAATAAAAAAATCCTTCCAGTAGCACCTTAGAGACCAACTAAGTTTGTCAGAGGTATGAGCTTTCGTGTGCATGCACACTTCTTCAGATACACTGAAACAGAAGTCACCAGACCCTTATGTATAGTCAGAGGGTGGGGAGGGGTATTACTCAGAAGTCATTAACAGTCATCAACAGGTTTACCACTCCCATCAGCCAATCACCCATTCCCACCACCCTTCTGAGTAATACCCCTCCCCACCCTCTGACTATACATAAGGGTCTGGTGACTTCTGTTTCAGTGTATCTGAAGAAGTGTGCATGCACACGAAAGCTCATACCTGTGACAAACTTAGCTGGTCTCTAAGGTGCTACTGGAAGGATTTTTTTTATTTTGTTTTGACTGCATCAGACCAACACGGCTACCTACCTGTAACTAGTACTGTTACAGACTGTACCCCTTAACTGTAGGAACAATACAGGACTAGACCCTGTAGCCAATCAGAAGCTGCACTTTGGTTTCCAAACATTTTGGAAGCCGAATGTACTTCCAAATGTACCTCCGAATTTTACCTCCGAGGATGTGGACAGGCTGCTTGGACAAGTGAAACCAACCACCTGTCTCCTTGACCCTTGCCCATCCTGGCTAATAAAAGCTAGCCGGGAAGGGCTGGGCGATGGGCTCCGTGGGGTGGTAAATGCTTCCCTCTATGAGGGAGTATTCCCAGCCCTGCTGAAAGAGGCGGTCATTAAACCGCTTCTTAAAAAAACATCTTTAGATGCGGCTAATATGGCCAACTATCGCCCAGTCTCAAATCTTCCATTCTTGGGCAAGGTGATTGAGCGAGTGGTTGCTGAACAACTCCAGGCACGCCTGGAAGAAGCGGACCATTTGGATCCCTTCCAGTCAGGGTTCAGGCCTCATCATGGGACTGAGATCCAGCTCCGAGGGCCTTCTGGCGGTTCCCTCATTGCGAGATGCCAAGTTGCAGGGAACTAGGCAGAGGGCCTTCTCGGTGGTGGCGCCTGCCTGTGGAATGCCCTCCCAACAGATGTCAAAGAGGAAAACAACTACCAGACTTATAGAAGACATCTGAAGGCGGCCCTGTTCAGGGAGGCTTTTAATGTTTAATAGATTATTGTGTTTTAATTTTCTGTTGGAAGCCGCCCAGAGTGGCTGGGGAAACCCAGCCAGATGGGCGAGGTATAAATAATAAATTATTATTATTATTATTATTATTATTATTATTATTATTATTATTATTATTCCAGAATGGAATAATAGCTACGACTGTATTTTTAGTCAGACCTATACTCCTTTGCGGGACGCGGGTGGTGCTAGGGCTTGCCGATCAGAAGGTCAGCGGTTCGAATCTCCGCGATGGGGTGAGCTCCCGTTGCTTGGTCCCTGCTCCTGCCAACCTAGCAGTTTTAAAACATGTCAAAGTGCAAGTAGATAAATAGGTACTGCTCCGGTGGGAAGGAAAATGGCGTTTTCGTTTGCTGCTCTGGTTCACCAGAAAGGGCTTAGTCGTGCTGGCCACATGACCTGGAAGCTGTACACCGGCTCCCTTGGCCAATAAAGTGAGATGAGTGCCGCAACCCCAGAGTCGTCTGCGACTGGACCTAATGGTCAGGGGTCCCTTTACCTCTACCTTTTATGCTCCTTTTAAAGGGCAGGTAGGCGTAAAAAATGCCATTTTAGTCCATCACAACCTGGGGGGGGGAGGTCAATGGAGGCGCCAGACGGACCTCACTACAGGTCATGTGAGGCAAGGACAGGGAAAGTGTGGCTCTCCAATGTTCTTTGACTACAATTCCCATCTTCCTGACCATTGGCTTTTCTGTCCAGGTCTGACGGAAGCTGGAGCCCATCCACATCTGGAGGGACACAGGCTCCCCATCTCCAAACATGGGGTACGTAAAGCCTTTTTGCTAAATATAGCGCCATGTTAAGTAGTGTGTGAAGCCACCATTTAAATGCAACTTCCAGCTGATTTGCAGGAAAGCGGTGCCTTAGCAATCATGAAGGGCCTTAGTGTGGAAGCAAATTTGACTGGGTGGGCCTTCACCCACCTCAGCAGATAAGTTCTTGCAGGTTTCTTTATCATGGAGCAGACACTACTGGTTAGAGCAAAGGGATACAGAGTTTTGAGGAGGAAAATAAACAGAGGCAGAACAGGGTAGAGAGTGTGAGTCAGAACTGGGTCTCACTAAGAGGGGGAACTGCGCTTATCATGGGCATTTCAGGACTACATGTTGCGCAGGAAAGGCTCCCACTTACCTTGCACTTTGAGCTCAAAATTTTGAGTGATTGGGTCTTTTGCCGCTCGGTGATGGATGTGGCATGAGAAGGTAACACCAGCATCAGAGACTTGTGGTGTGAACTCCAGGACACTCTCTGCATAGAAAAGGTAATTGGGCCCGTGCTGGACAGGGGGCGAGTCAACTTTCAGAGTCTCATTGCCTCGCAGCCACTTCACAGAAACATTGCCAGGGTAAAAGTCAGATGCTGTGCACATCAAGTTGCTTGGTTCACCCAGCTCTACGTCTGTGAGGCCAAGTGTTAGGCGTGGGGGAGCTGGAGGCAGAGAGGAGAGTTAGGAGAGCATCTTGCTGGGAGCAAGCTGCATTTCCCAGTATTCTTCAGAGGAAGCAATATCCGTTCAATGTGCTTTAAATATATGGCATGTCAGTGCACTATGCCAAATGTTTGGGGTTCCGTTTTCATTCAGCGGAGTCACCCAGTAAGTCTTCCTGAATCTTCTTTCTCAGTTCAGCTCATCTGTTGGTGAATTCCCACCACTTCACCCATTCCAGTTCTGCTTAAAGTATTTATTGAAGAATTAACATGACAACTTATACAAATACTGCCCTAAGGAAAATAAAGTAAAACTAAGTACATAGAATTATTCCTACTCTGTGCTCTTCAGCCATCTGGGCAGAGCAACAGCCACCCTGCTCTCATTCATAGCCTGTCTAATAAAGAAGTCTGTTGCTAAGGCAACCTGTTGCTGGGAGAAAACTTGTTGCCAGGGGCAAAACTATGCAATCTCAAGTCTATTTTCAGGCTACATTATCATGGTGCTTGGTTTGGCCAGCTGCACCTTTTTGGGGCCAAGTGCCTGTTAGATGTGCTTTAAATGTATGGCATAGATGTGCTTTGGCAATGCTGAAGGGCACTATTGTGGAAGCAAACTCGACTGGGTGGGGCTTCATCCACTTCAGCAAAGAAATTCTTGATTGTTTCTATATCATGGAGGAGGCCCAACCTGGTTAGAGCAAAAAACTATAGAGTTTTGAGGTGAAAAATACGCAGAGGCAGAACAGGCTAGAGAGCCAGAACTGGGTCTCACTAAGAAGGGGAAGTGGTTCGTAATGCCTTTTTTCGAGAACATGTGGTGCCAGAACTCATAATGAACAGCTCCTGTGTTTTCTTAACAATGGCAATGGCGCCCACCTGAGAGGTGCTGGAACTGAGTTCCGAATCAAAAAAAGGCCTAGTAGTTAGCACGGGTGGGGGGGGGGCAGGGTCGCATAGGAAAGGCTCCCACTTACCTACCACCTTTAGCTCAAAACTTTGACTGATTGGGTCCTTTGCTGCTTGGTGTTGGATGCGGCATGAGAAAGTAACACCAGCGTCGGAGATTTGTGGTATGAAGTTCAGGACACTCTCTGCATAGAAGAGGTAATTGGGCCCACGCTTGCCAGGGGGCAAGTCAGCTTTCAGAGTCTCACTGCCTCGCAGCCACTTCACAGAGACACCGTCAGGGTAAAAGTCGGATGCTGCACAAGTCAAGTTGCTTGGTTTTCCCAGCGGCACTTCTGTGGAGCCGAGTGTTAGGCGTGGGGGAGCTAGAAGGAGAGAGGAGAGTTAGGAGAGCCTTTCCTTGGGCAGCTTAAAGGGTGCTGGGAACTGTAGATCTGTGAGCAGCAAGCTACAGTTCCCAGGATTCTTCAGAGGAAGCAATATCCATTAAATGTGCTTTAAATATATGGCAGGTCAGTGCACTATGCCAATCGTTTGGGGTTCCGTTTTCATTCAGCAGAGTCACCCAGAAAGTCTTCCTGAATCTTCTTTCTCAGTTCAGCTCATCTGTTGGTGAATTCCCACGTGTGAATAAACACCTCACCCATTCCAGTTCTGCTTAAAGTATTCATTGAAGAATTAACATGACAACTTATACAACTACTGTCCTGAGGAAAATAAAGTAAAACTAAGTACAGAGAATTATTCCTTCTATGTGCTCTTCAGCCATCTGGGCAGCGCAACAGCCACCCTGCTCTCATTCATAGCCTGTCTAATAAAGAAGTCTGTTGCAAAGGCAACCTGTTGCTGGGAGAAAACTTGTTGCCAGGGGCAAAACTATGCAATCTCAAGTCTATTTTCAGGCTACATTATCATGGTGCTTGGTTTGGCCAGCTGCACCTTTGTAGGGCCAAGTGTCTGTTAAATGTGCTTTAAATGTATGGCATAGATGTGCTTTGGCAATGCAGAAGAGCACTAGTGTGGAAGCAAACTCGACTGGGTGGGGCTTCATCCACTTCAGCAAAGAAATTCTTGATTGTTTCTATATCATGGAGGAGGCCCAACCTGGTTAGAGCGAACAGCTATGGAGTTTTGAGGAGAAAAATATGCAGAGGCAGAACAGGCTAGAGAGCCAGAACTGGGTCTCACTAAGAAGGGGAAGTGGTTCGTAATGACCGCTCCACACATCAAATGGGGGGGCGACCTTTGCGTGGTCGCACGCAGCCCCCTGATCCCATAGGGAGCCTCCCTGGTAGTTCGGGGCTGGCACCGCCTTCCCAGGTAGGATGCCAGGGGTCTCTGCCTACCCCAGCCCAGCGTCCAATCCTGCCTGGGGAGGTGTTGCCAGGGAATGGCCAGGTAAGGGGAGGGACTTTCCATCTCACACAATTGAATTTGAATCTTACCTCTAAGCACCAGTTGGTTCCAGAGCTTCTCCCACCCTCCACACACTCATTCAAGTTTCTTTTGCAGGTTAACCTTTTTTCCACAGGTACACAGGCGCTGCTATGTCAAGGTCGCTGTTGAAGGGCCGGGAAGGAATTTTCCTGCATTGGCAGGTTTTGCCTTTCCCCTAGCAATACATCAAACTTTGGCAGTTTCAGGCCTTGGGCAGAATTCTTTGGCGATTTTCCTAGAGGGAAGGGTGTGAGGCGGATCCCCATCCCCTTGCAGCAACAAGATCGGGGTATTGGGGGAAGCATTGACCATACCAGTAGGCGTCATCGCTGCCCACTTCCAGCGGCGGCGAACGGGGGGGGGGCTCTCTCTGCTTGAACATATGTTCTCCAGACCCAGACCCAACCCCCATTCATTTGGATAACCCTGAAGCCTCGCAGAACCCCGGCTGGGGACTGGAAAGAATAACGCCCAATGCCTGAGCCAAGGTCTCCCTACATCTGAATCTTAATAAAGTTGTGGCCAATTTGAATCCCATAGCACATAGTCTTGAGTCATTATTCCGCTCAGGTGGTCGCCTGGGGTTTGGGGGAGACACCTGTCCGTGCAATGCTATTTTTCTAGAAAATGAGGTGCCAGAACTCATCATGAACAGCTCCCTCGTTCTCTTAACAATGCCAATGGCGCCCACCCGAGAGGTGCTGGAACTGCGTTCCAGATTTTAAAAAGGCCTGGTGGTTAGCATGGGCAGGAGGGCGGGGGAGGGGCAGGACTCCAGGGTCGCACAGGAAAGGCTCCCACTTACCTACCACATCCAGCTCAAAATCTTGACTGATTGGGTCTTTTACAGCTCGGTGTTGGATGCGGCACGAGAAGGTAACACCAATGTCAGAGATCTGTGGCGTGAACTCCAGGACACTCTCTGCATAGAAGAGGTAATTGGGCCCACGCTTGCCAGGGGGCAAGTCATCTTTCAGAGTCTCACTGCCTCGCAGCCACTTCACAGAGACACCATCAGGGTAAAAGTCGGATGCTGCACATGTCAAGTTGCTTGGTTTGCCCAGCGGCACTTCTGTGGAGCCGAGTGTTAGGCGTGGGGGAGCTGGAAGGAGAGAGGAGAGTTAGGAGAGCATCTCCTTGGGCATCTTAAAGGGTGCTGGGAACTGTAGCTCTGTGAGCAGCAAGCTGCAGTTCCCAGGATTCTTCACAGGAAGAGGCAACTCTCAGTACAAGGAAGCTGGTGCAGAAGTCATGATTAAAAGCATGCACTGGGAATTTGCAGTTCAAATCTCACCTTCCCCATGAACTCATTAGGTGGCCTTTAAGTTAGTCACTATCCTCTTAGCCCCAAGTCCTGCCTGGCCTGCCCCCAAATGCAGTAAGAGCTGCAGTCCTATATCTCCACTATGCCATCCCTCAAGGTCTGGGCAAACTTGCCCAGGGGAGCTTGGACTATTGCAACACACTCTACATGGGGCTACCTTTGAAGATGACCTGGAAATTACAACTAATCCAGAATGCAGCAGGCAGACTGGTGACTGGGAGCTTCCACCGAGACTACATAACACAGGTCTTGAAATACCTACGTTGGCTCCCAGTACGTTTCCAAGCACATTTCAAAGTGTTGGTGTGACCTTTAAAGCCCTAAACAGCCTCGGCCCAGTATACCTGAAGGAGCGTCTCCATCCCCATCATTCTCCCCAGACACTGAGGTCCAGCGCTGAAGGCCTTCTGGTGGTTCACTCCCTGCGAGAAGTGAGGGAACTAGGGAACCAGGCAGAGGGCCTTCTTTGTAGTGGCACCTGCCCTGTGGAACGCCCTCCCACCAGATATCAAGGAAATAAACAACAATCATGACTTCCACTTGAGGCGCCATGGAAGATGGCTGAAAGTTCCATCGCTCCGGCTCTCACAGGGTAATTAGAGGCTGAGATGGGAATAATCGGCCTCCCAAAATCTTCCTGGGGGCTGCGGGAAGACACAGTCTCATCCACAGATGCCCAACAACCCAGCCCCAAATTCAGAAGGAAGGAGAGGCTGGGGGGCACTGGATTGAAAGCCCCCGAGGGAGTCTGGCTCTCCTGGACACTGTCTCTGCGAGCGAATCAAGTTCCATTTCTTAAGATGAAAAATTGGATTTAAGTTTTGGACATGCTTCAAGCGAGGACGGAGGAATTACTCTGCTAAACAACCCAGCTACGGAGGTGCCAAAAAAGATGAATCGAAGAAGGACTAACATCAAGTTGGTATGTTTGAACGGAACGGAAAGGGGGGGGGAGCCTCTTTTATTATTGTATTTTGCTTCATTATATTACTTGGCAAAAACAAACAAACCAGAAGAACCATTTACAATATCTATAACAAGCGAGACTGGAAAGTTTGGTGTTCGTTTACATAATATTGCTTTAAAATTATAAACTGTGTGGAAATGAAAATATATAATTAAGTTTTTTGATCTTTGATTTGCTAGGAAGAGGATAAAAGATTCTCCAATTTGTTGACATCAGACAGAAGCAGGATCTCATTAGCCACTGGAGTCTTGTTAAAAAAATCTTGGGACTGTTTCCTGGAATCTTTGTCAGAGTAGTGTCGCAGTTACAATTTGGAAATCCACCATACTGGAAGTTAAGACCGGGCTGCAGAATTATAAATAGTCATAGGGGGAGGTGAGCCTTTAATATGTCATTATATTTGTATTTCCAGATTGATTTGGTAAATCTCCCCTGGAAAGGCTATTGTTTGATGTTTGATTGTTAGAGTTTTGAGGAGAAAAATATGCAGAGGCAGAACAGGCTAGAGAGCCGGAACTGGGTCTCACTAAGAAGGGGAAGTGGTTCATAATGCCTTTTTTTCTAGAAAATGTGGTGCTAGAACTCATAATGAACAGCTCCTGCGTTCTCTTAACAATGGCAATGGTGTCCACCCGAGAGGTGCTGGAACTGAGTTCCAGATCAAAAGGAGGCCTAGTAGTTAGCACGGGCGGGGGGGGCTCCCACTTACCTACCACCTTCAGCTTAATATCTTGAGGGATTGGGTCTTTTGCTGCTTGGTGTTGGATGTGGCATGAGAAGGTAACACCATCGTCAGAGATTTGCGGTATGAAGTTCAGGACACTCTCTGCGTAGAAGAGGTAATTGGACCTGGGCTGGGCAGGGGGCGAGTCAACTTTCAGAGTCTCACTGCCTCGCAGCCACTTCACAGAGACACGGTCAGGGTAAAAGTCGGATGCTGCACACGTCAAGTTGCTTGGTTTTCCCAGCCGCACTTCTGTGGGGCCGAGTGTTGAGCGTGGGGGAACTGGAGGGAGAGAGGAGAGTTAGGAGTTCTATACCATTTTAATAAAAAAATTCTACTTAATTCTTTATATTTTTCTATTTTAATATTATTTACATTCTTCATCAGTTCTTGGACCGTATTTTGATGGATCATACCTTTTTGCTCCCATTTAATCTGGATCACCCTTATCATTCTTTCTTTGTCGCTTATCATCAATTTATATAACATCCATGCTATCCCTTTCTCCGTTATTTGTCTTTTGTTCAGCACTGTATCTATTTTCATTTCTGTCCTCATCATCTCCACTACTCTTTCCATTTTTATCTATCTATCTATCTATCTATCTATCTATCTATCTATCTATCTATCTATCTGTACAAGGGACCCAGGTGGCGCTGTGGTTAAACCACTGAGCCTAGGGCTTGCTGATCAGAAGGTCGGCGGTTCGAATCCCTGTGACGGGGTGAGCTCCCGTTGCTTGGTCCCAGCTCCTGCCAACCTAGCAGTTCGAAAGCACGTCAAAATGCAAGTAGATAAATAGGAACCGCTACAGCGGGAAGGTAAACGGCATTTCCATGTGCTGCTCTGGTTCGCCAGAAGTGGCTTTGTCATGCTGGCCACATGACCTGGAAGCTATACACCGGCTCCCTCGGCCAATAATGCAAGATGAGCGCGCAATCCCAGAGTCGGTCACGACTGGACCTAATGGTCAGGGGTCCCTTTACCTTTACCTTTATATAAATGTACTAGTTACAGGTAGGTAGCCGTGTTGGTCTGACACAGTCAAAACAAAATCCTTCCAGTAGCACCTTAGAGACCAACTAGGTTTGTCATAGGTATGAGCTTTCATGTGCATGCAAACCTAGTTGGTCTCTAAGGTGCTACTGGAAGGATTTTTATATTTTGTTATAAAAATGTAGGCATTGCGCATGCAGATGTAACAGCCTTTCTCCGTAACCGCTGAACTGTAATGTAACAAATTTGGCCACAACATTCCATGCCCATCGGCGAGGGATCTGGCATAATTTTTTTTCCAAAAAAGCAAACCTTTCCTTTCATACCAAAAAGTGGCGCCCAAATTAGATGTCACCAGCAGAAGCTCTGAAGACACCAGCACCATCCAATAGAAAGGCAGATCGCCCACTGTTGCCTGCAAAGCGGCGCCACCAGATGACATCACAAAATTCCACAGCAACCAACTGAAAACAGGCCCTTTGCAGCAACAAGGTCCAACATTGCCAAGTGGAGGTAGGGGCCTGCCTGGGGGGTGATGGGGGGGCGAATAGGGAGCGGGGATAGGTAATGGGTCAGAACAGGGTGGGGGGAGACACAGGGATGAAACCTGCCCTCTCCACAGTATCTCACCTCGGCTTTGCAGAGTAGGCTAAGTGGGTTTAGGGGCCTGCCGGGGGGGGGGGTGCGAATAGGCACAGTGTAGGGGAAATTACACAAATAACCCACAGCAACGTGTGGCAGGGCCAGCTAGTTAAGTCATAAAGTCCTTGCACTTTCAGCCAATATTGTTTTCCTATTTTCTCCCCAAAAACTTTCCCAACTAATATTTTTATTTTCTTCTTTATATAAAAATGTATAGATTTCTGCAAATTCTTTCCTTATTTCTTTAGAGCTTTGTGTAAGTATTTTCCTTCTGGTCATAATGGCCTTCACCCTCTGTTTATCCCTCCTCTTTAAGTAGTTTGCAAGTCTCTTATATGAAATGGAGCTTCACACTCATATTGCACCCAATATTGTGAAAAGCCAACAACATTTTTTTTCAACCACAACCTCATAGTTGTCTGCTTTTTTTGTTGCCAAGGAAGTTTTTGAGAACTGCCACGAAAGACTGCCACACTTTCTTCTCTTTGCAATTCATCTTCCTGACAAATTCCTCATCTCAAACAAGGGAACAAATTTGAGATCCATCGAACAAACCTGCTTTGATCTTCTCAAAAGACAAAGCAGGAAAAGCTGCAACTGTATGTTGAAAACATTTACCTTCAGAATTTAATGCTATCACGAACTATTTCATCAAGATCTTTTTTCATGTCTCCTACCGTAGGATGTTGCTTTTCAAACACCAAATTAATTCTTTTAAATCCATCTCAGAATCAAATCCAGAATTCCTCCTTCCATGGCAGACTACTGTTGGACCATCAAATAAGAATCCCCTGTGCAAGTCCACAAACACAAGAGCTACAAGTGCAAATTCTTACCTGAATAACAAGAGCTTGTAGATACTGTGTATCCCCAGAGAATATATTTTGTGCATACCTCCAACTGTACATAGATACACATGTCATGTTCAATAAGTCACTTACATTTATACTCATATTGTACTACTTTGGCTATGTGTTTAATAAAATATTGAATTCTTGCATTGTGAAAAACAAAGATTATGGTGAAAAGTAGAAAAACATGAATTGCAAAAAACTAGAGCTTACAGAACTAAACCAACCAGATTTGAAATCAGGATTGAAAGAACATATAAGAACAGTTGAAAAATCTCAGGCAACAGAAAATGAAAGAAAAATTGTTCCCCAATGTATTATCATCATCATCCTCAAACTAGGGATCTGTCAGGTCTGTTTAGCTGGGAGTTAACATGAAGTGCTTCAAAGGATGTGCTTTAAAATGGTTTTTTACATCAAGTACTTTCATGTGAAATATGTTTAGTACTTTAAAAAACGTTTTCTGCCCGCTGCCTTGCCTCCCTTACCTTCTAATTTTAATTCCACCTTCCCTTCAGCCGTGTCAGGAGGATGGCTAACACTACAAGTATACTCCCCGACATCCTCGCCCATTACATCTCTGAGTTTGATGGTGGCATTGCCCTTTCTCACCCCATGCACATCAAACACTGCTCCCTTCAGTCTAAATGTGTTCGTGTTTCCATGAGACCATGAAGTAACTGTTCTTCCTTTCAGCGACCATCTCACACTCAAGATTTTGTTGTCAATGGTCCTGGGAGGGTCAAAAGTGAAGTAGCAAGGCAAGTATGCAGTGGAGTGTGGCCCGGCCTGGACTGGGGATGAAGGGACTTGGATTATCACAGCAGCCCCTGAAAAGGACAAAGAGATACAGTTAGACTGCAATTAGGGTGGACCTCCATCGCAGGCTAAAGCCATCTTAAGCCAGTATTAACTTCTAAGATTCCTGCAAACTGTAGTTATGCAAAAAAACGGATTCCCAAAGCCCTTTGGTAAAAAACCAGACTGGTTAGAGGAGTTTGAGGACTAGTTTAAATCTGAATGTAGGATGTGCCTTTGACTTCTCAAAAAAAGTAACCATCTGCTGTGGTGTATGGGGCGTTAGAGGGGGGGTACCTCTGGTGTGGGACACGTCATGCTGTTTCTGGGGTGGCTTGTCCACCTTTGGTCCCCAGCCTGCACTCAGCTCTCACCTGTGGCTATTATTATTATTATTATTATTATTATTATGCCACCGTGTACCCGAAGGTCTCAGGGCAAGTCACATGAAAAGAGCCGAGAAACTGTCAGCAAGCGATAGCGGCCACACCCTGGGAAAGGCCTCGACTGGCTGGCCAAATGAGGTGAGGGTAGCTAATGGGTCTCAAACCCTCAGTGAGTTAAGAGATTTGCCATGCGTGCGAAGACAAGTTCCAGCAGATTGAGCCAATGCTGGGTCTAAGAGAGTAGAAGGCGGTTTCTGCACATGCTGTAGATGGAAGTGAGGGGCAGATGGGAAGACAGCCCACCTAGGAGAGGGGAAAAACTCTGACCCTAAACCTCCACTCCCTTGTGGGACATCTTCAGCAGAGGCTAAGGAGTAAAGCCTACACAAATCTGGAGTGGAGTCCCTAAGACAGTTGGATGGTGCATTGTACTCCTCCTTCCGGCAACTCCTGAGCCAAGCTGGTGCCAAACGTATTGCTCTGGTTTGCTTTGGACCGCAAGAGTAAGGCCAAGAGGGGAGTCTTGTCATCTGGGCAGCCCAGGACCTCCATATACACCACCCCGGCTTGTGCCATGCGAAGGTCACTTTGGTGCTGCTAACACAGTGGTTTGACTTCACCCCTAGAGGCACACTCCATTGTCTCTTGATGCTAACAATCATCTGTTACCCCTGTCACATGCTGATGAACTACAACTCCATTCAACCCTAGCAAGCATGGCCAATGACCGGGGCTGATGGGAGTTGTCGGTTGGCAACATCTGGAGGGCCAGAAGTTCCCTATACCTGTACTACCACATCACCTTCAGCATGGACTCTCCACATGGACACCAGTGTTTCGTTTCTTTTCCTTTCTTTTAGCTGTAGCACCGCTCAAAGAAGGAGCATTCTATGTTACCTGCCACTGAGGGTGAAAACAGGATTCAGTGTGTGTGATATAACGTATTTATATATAATGTAATTTTTTTCCTCTTGCAACAACAGCTGTCCGGGAGCCCAAGCAAGCTGTATCAGGCCATCGATCAACCTAGGTCAGTACTGTCTACAATGACTGGCAGAGATTCTCCAGGGTTTCAGATAGGAAACCTCTCCTAGTGCTTCTAGGATTAGGCCGTCTGCCCGCTTCCCGGCTCCTGCTGGTCTTTGCGAAGCCACCTCTCCCTCCCTCCTTCCTCCCCCATCGCCCTCGCCCCCAAGAGCCGCCCCAGCTGACGAGGGTCCTCTGGGTGAGGGGCTGCGACTTACATGCGCCCTGCAAGGAGAGCAGCAAACACAAGAAGCAGGGCATTTTGGGGCCGCCTTGCTTACTTTCATTTCTCCAGAAAGGATGTGAGCTCAATATGCACCTGAGAGACAAAAGCTCAGCTAAACTGTGGCTTCCCAGGTACCAGATTAAAACATTCTGCTTTTAGGCAAGCCAGCCCAAGCTGGGCGTGTAGAAGTTAGGTTTGTTTCCTTTCTTTTTACATTGGAACCTTGGTTTTCAAACGCAATACGTTCCGGAAAACCGTTCAAGTTCAAAAACGTTCAAAAACAGAAAAATCAGTATGGAAGCCTCAATACAATAGGGAAACTCAAAACGGAAGCCGTGCAGCGCGTTTGACTTCCGATAAGTGTTTGGAAACCGAAGCAGTTACTTCCGGCATTCGAGTTCCGAAACGTTTGTCAATGGAGAAGTTTGAAAACCAAGGTTCTACTGCAGTTTATACAGTACTGGTGATTTCAAAGTATCCTTTGCATATATTTAAATAATGTTCTTAACAATGCTCCATTTGATAACTTTGTGAGCCGCTTAGAGGTTTTCTTAACACCGAGTGATATATATGAATGTTGTTAAATAATTTAAAATAGAATGTGTATACACCTGCTTTTAAAAAATGGTTGCTGTGGGGGGGACGTCTCCTTAGTTTTTAGATGGCCCATCAAGCACTGTGTTCTCAAAAACTTTCTGCTTCTGGCCTTGAGGATTATTGAGGCCTAACAGTCACAAAATGGCAGGGCAGAGGCAGAGTAGGGCACGATCTTAAGGCAGAGTTTGGCATAAGCAGCTGGCAGTCACAGATCTCCTTCTCTGTTAAGAATGATTAGTAGCGGCCCAAAGCCCATAGGTGCCAACTCCCTGGGTGCCTGAGCACCCACAAATTCCCCATGAAGAGGCCGGGCACCCACAAATTTCGGTGCAGGTGGGCATTGGGACAGTGCACTGTTCCCCAAAGCAGCATTGAGCCCCTGCACATAATTTAATGCTGTTTCAAGGACGGATGATTTCATAGAATCTTAGAATTGAAGAGTTGGAAAGGACCCGAGAGCCGTCTAGTACAACACACTGCACTGCAGGAATCTTTTGTCCAACGTCAGGCACTGGTGTCTGGAGGCGGTTGGAGGTTGGATGGCGGCTAACAAATTGAAGTTGAATTCTGACAAGTTACAGGGAACCAGGCAGCGGGCCTTCTCAGTAGTGGCACCCACCCTGTGGAACGCCCTCCCACCAGATGTCAAAAAGAAAAACAACTACCAGACCTTTAGAGGACATCTGAAGGCAGCCCTGTTTAGGGAAGCTTTTAATCTTTAAGAAATTAGTGTATTTTAATATTTCTGTTGGAAGCCGCCCAGAGTGGCTGGGGAAACCCAGCCAGATGAGCGGGGTATAAATGATAAATTATTATTATTATTATTATTATTATTATTATTATTATTATTGGTGCTGTCAATTCTTTTCTCCTACATCTCCTACATCTAAATGTACATACTTGGGATTTTTTATATGTATATATAAAAAACACTTTATTGAAATTTGTTTTTCCATACAGAAATCAGAACACATAAAAACAGGAAACATAACTTGGAACAGGTGAGGCTAAAGTATAGCCATACAGATAATGCAGGGTATAAGGTGAAAAACTAAGGGAGAAAGGAAATATCACACACAAACTGGGACGGGGTGGGCAATGATGGGGAAAGAGGAGATGGCAGAATGGCGGATGTGTTTGTAAAGCAGCACCAGGCAGGATTGAACACTCTTGCACTCAATGCTGCAGTCACAGTGGGGAGGAAAGGAGACGCAGGTTGTTGTTCCCCCAGCCTCCCTCCTGACATGAAGGGTTTATTAACCCTACTTAAACAGTAGCCCAACACTCGAACCTAGGCACTCTTTCGTATGTCTCTTTCGTATGTCATGAATTCCCGAAGAGTGTTGAGCTGAACTATAAATATAATTTCTGAATGTAAGGTTGATTTTAAATGATTCAAATCGCCTTGACTTTAAAATGAAGCCTCCTGCAATTATCATACTGGAAATGTCATTCCGTGGACTGTTAGATACCAAAGACTTCATCTGGCTTTTCCCTCCTGACTTTCGACATCTTCTTCAGGAGGGTTTCGTCATTTGGCTCAGCTTGCACTTAGTGGGCTGATAAAAGAGAGAGAGAACGCAATAATCAGGTGCCTCTAAACTAAAATCTGCAGTCCTGTGCCCCAGCACTGCAGCCTTGCCTCCCCACGGACTCTGCTGCCCTTTCTGCCACCACCCCCAGCAGCCCCAACTCACCTCTCCGGTTTTGGTACATCACCGTCAGTACAATTCCCGTGCCAAATGCCACAAGATGTCCTAGAAATCCTAGCACCCAAGCCAACGGTGATCCAAAGTATCCTGGAGCTGGAGGAAAGTCAGTTGGAGATGCAGGTTTAAGTTTTGGCCAATGTGATTTGGTACTACATTCTGGGGATGAGGGTTGGATAATCCCATCACCCTCACCTTCTGGCTCCCAGGGGATCGTCTCCTTCAGTGGTGCCTCCAGTGCTTCGTGTTGTACCTGGCAGGTAAAATTGGCTGCAAAATGGCCCTGCTTTGGGAAGAAGACCCTTCCAGTTGAGAACGTCCCATTAGGATTGTGTACAAATTCAGATTTGTATATTTCCTCTTGTATCGGCTCCCCATTTTGCAGCCACTGCACTGTAACATTTTGTGGGTAAAACCCACACACTAGGCACTCAGCTACCAAGAACATCTTCCCGGGTGGCCTGGTGACAATATGCAGTTCTGGACGACCTGCAAGGAGAAGAGATGTTGAGGTCCTGCAAGTCTGGTGATGGCCACTAGAGGGAGACATTGCAGATTATAAAGGAAACCCACCCAACAATCTCCAAAGGCCACAGTTGTATGAAATGCATTACACGAGAGCAGCTCAGCACCAGAGCATTTGCCTTGCAGGCAGATGGTCCCAGGTTCAATCTCTGGTGTCTTCAGGTAGGGCTGGGAAAAGCTGTCTCCTAAAACCCAGACAGCTGCTGCCAGGCAGCATGGACAATAATGTGCTAGATGGACAAACGATCCGAGTCCAACTATATCCTGAGACCAACAAGTCACCATTGCATAGCTGCAGTTTGCCTTGAGAAGGCTGATATTCCCCTCCTGTACCATCATTTCTCCCCAGTGAAATTAAGAGTTGCACTCCTGACATCATCACCATCACCACCACCATCATAATTTATTTATACCCCACCCATCTGGCTCGGTTTCCCCAGACACTCTGGGCAGCTCCCAACAGAATATTAATATTATAGCGACAAAATATCAAATATTAAAAACTTCCCTAAACAGGGCAGTCTTCTAAAAGTCACATGGTTGTTAATTTCCATAACATCTGATGGGAAGGCATTCCACAGTGCGGGCGCCACTCCCAAGAAGGCTCTCTGCCTGATTCCCTGTAACCTCACTTCTCGCAGGGAGGGAACCACCAGAAGGCCCTTGGAGCTGGACCTCAGTGTCCAGGCAGAACGATGGGAGTGAAGACGCTCCTTCAGTTTGACGCCAAGAGAAGAATGGGGCAAAGAAGGAATTGGAGTATGTCCCCTTAACTGTAGGAACAATACAGGACTAGAGCATGTAGCCAATCAGAAGTTTGGTTTCCAAACGTTTCGGCAGTTGAATGCACTTCTAGAACGGAGTCCGTTGAACTTCCAAGGTAAAACTGTATTTTTAGCCAGACCTATGCTCCGTTTAAAGGGAGTAAAAATGCCAATCTAGACCATCACAGCCTGGCGGGGAAGAGGACTACAGGTCCTGTGAGGCAAGGATGGGGAAAGTGTGGCTCTCCAATGTTCTTTGACTACAATTCCCATCTTCCTGACCATTGGCTTTTCTGTCCAGGTCTGACGGGAGCTGGAGGCCATCCACATCTGGAGGGTCACAGGCTGCCTATCTCTGAACATGGCATACGTAAAGCCTTTTTGTTCAATATAGCAGCATGTTAAGTAGTGTGTGAAGCCACCATTTTAATGCAACTTCCAGCTGATTTGTAGGAAAGCGGTACCTTAGCAATCATGAAGGGCCCTAGTGTGGAAGCAAATTTGACTGGGTGGGCCTTCACCCGCCTCAGCAGATAAGTTCTTGCAGGTTTCTTTAGCATGGAGCAGACACTACTGGTTAGAGCAAAGGGATACAGAGTTTTGAGGAGGAAAAAAACAGAGGCAGAACAGGATAGAGACTGTGAGTCAGAACTGGGTCTCACTAAGAGGGGGAACTGCGCTTATCATGGGCATTTCAGGATTCCAGGTTGCGCAGGAAAGGCTCCCACTTACCTTGCACCTTGAGCTCAAAATTTTGACTGATTGGGTCTTTTACCGCTCGGTGATGGATGTGGCATGAGAAGGTAACACCAGCGTCAGAGACTTGTGGTGTGAACTCCAGAACACTCTGAGCATGGAAGAGGCCATTGGGCCCGTGCTGGACGAGGGGCGAGTCAGCTTTCAGAGTCTCACTGCCTCGCAGCCACGTCACTGAGACATTGCCAGGGTAAAAGTCAGATGCCGCGCACAACAAGTTGCTTGGTTCGCCCAGCTCTACGTCTGTGAGGCCGAGTGTTAGGCGTGGGGGAGCTGGAGGCAGAGAGGAGAGTTAATAGAGCATCTCCATGGGCAGCTTAACATGACAACTTATACAACTACTGCCCTAAGGAAACTTATACAACTACTGCCCTAAGGAAAATAAAGTAAAACTATGTACAGAGAATTATACCTTCTCTGTGCTCTTCAGCCATCTGGGCAGCGGCAACAGCCTCTCTGCTCTCATTCATAGCCTGTCTAATAAAGAAGTATGTTGCTAAGGCAACCTGTTGCTGGGAGAAAACTTGTTGCCAGGAGCAAAACTATGCAATTTCAAGTCTATTTTTAGGCTACATTATCATGGTGCTTGGTTTGGCCAGCTGCACCTTTGTGGGGCCAAGCGTCTGTTAAATGTGCTTTAAATGTATGGCATAGATGTTCTTTGGCAATGCTGAAGGGCACTAGTGAGGAAGCAAACTCGACTGGGTGGGGCTTCATCCACTTCAGCAAAGAAATTCATGATTGTTTCTACATCATGGAGGAGATACAATCTGGTTAGAGCACGCGGACGAGCGGGCGAAGTGGCGCCGTGGGCTCTTGAATTGATTCCGCTACCTTTGCTGTGCGAAGCTCCATGCTGACTGTCAGCTGAGCGGTGGATTCTTCCTAAATTCATGATTGAAGACATTGGACATCGTGGGTAAATAAATTTAAATTGGGTTTCAATAATTTGGACCACAGAAAGGATTAAGAACAAGGGAAGTCGGTCCTTTCCGCTGCGGCTACAGCAGGAAGAGATTTTTAAAAAATAAAACTTCCAAATCTGGACCTATAAACTCTCCCCAAAGTCAGGGCAAGGGGAGAAGAGACTTTTTATCTTTATAGCCCTGAAATTTCTAGACAAATAGACTAGAAATACACCGTAATTCCCTTTGAGAACGGAGCCCCGGGGGGTTCAGTCAGCCACTGACATCATAATGGAGAACTGCTGAACCGCTGAACTGTTGAACTTTTGTTTCCTATTTAGACTCTTTGAAGTCTCCTGCAGCAGTCTGAGCTGCTGGTAAGGACTGTTCAAAGCAAATACTGGAACTATCTTTCACATCTTCATTATTTAGGAATTTCGAAGCATAAATTACTGCTGAAAAGTTGAAAATAGAGGTAAAGCCTTTATACACTATTGTATTAAAGGGTTGCACTGCTCATGAGCCCCATGCTGCTGGCTAGAGGGAATAATTGTTGTTTGACCTTGACAGTGCAGCTGCTTGCTTAATATTTTGACTGACGGAACCTGCAAGTGAGAAAACAAGGATATAACCCAGAAGAGCCTCAACAGCAGCTACACAATAACAACAGCTACACATCAAGAACAGGTCCTAGCAGCATTGGCATGAATTAAGACAGTAGTAAAATCCAACACTGAGGAACTAAAATCCAACACTGCAGAATTACAGGCGGTTATACAATGTCTGGATAAATTAGATGAAAGCGTAAAATCAAATGCAAAAGGAATCCAGGACATCAAACAAGATATTGGGACCCTGAGAAAGGACGTGCAAGAAAATAAAGTCCAGATACAAGGAGTAGATGTGAGAGTCACAGATTTGGAAACCCATAGACTTCAATTGGAAAAAACAAGAGGAGGCGACCCAAATTGAGATTGCTTTTCTTCATATGAAGGAACGTGAATCTTTTTTATGTCTGAGAAATTTCCCCGAGATTGAACAGGGGAATTTAAAAAGTAGTAATAATTAAAGAATTTGTTTCATAATGGGATTTGGATAAAGAAGAATTTGATAAGACGATTGTGAAAGTTTATAAATTTGGACCCAGAGGGAAGAAAGGATCAAGAACAGTGGGAGATCGTATTGAGGAATTCCAAACTAGAGAACAAAGAGATTTAATACTAGGACTTCACTACAGAAATAATCTGAAGATAAAGCAACAACAAGTGGTACTTTTAAAAGAAATTCCTATGTTGTTCCTGGGATTCAGTAATAGATATATGGACTTGGCCAACGTGTTGAGGAAAAAAGGGATTTTCTTTCATTGGGAGTTTCCTCAAGGTCTCTTCTTCAAATACAAAGAAAGGTACGGTATGTAAGAATCAAAACACCAGAAGAAAAGAGGAAGTTCTTGGAGAAACACGCAAAGGATTTTGAAGCTGATTTAAGACTGGGACTTGGAGAACCATTTGGAGCAGCAGCAGCATTGGGAGCAGAGCTAGACTTTGGACCTTTGGGAGCAGGAGCAAGTCCACCAGTGTAAGAAAATATGGCTTTAAGAATTTTGACTTGGAATGTTAATGGACTTAACTCATGACCCAAGAGGAACCGGATTCATCATGTATTATTAAAACAGAATTTAGATGTGATTTGTTTACAAGAGACACATGTGCTGAGGACTCATAGAAATTTTTGGCAGAATAAGAAGTTGGGCCAGGAATATACTTCTTCTGATAAAGTCAAAAAAAGAGGAGTAGTAATTTATGTGAAAGATAAATTGAAATCAAAATTGATGTTAAAGGATGAAGATGGCAGATATGTAGCAGTTGAAGTGACAGCGCAAGGCGAAAAATATATTTTTAAAAAAAATCTATGCACCAAATGAAGCGAAGGCCGAATTCTTCAAAAACATCCACAATGTTCTATTGGATTTTATGGATTATAAAATTGTAATGATGGGCGATTTGAACGGGGTAGTCTCCACCTTGATGGACAGATCTCAAAGACAGAAAATTTCAAATGACGGAAGACTACCAAAGACTTTTTTCGAGATGGTTGACAATCTTGACATGATAGATGGCTGGAGGACGAAAAATCCATTGGAAAAAGATAGTACTTTTTTCTCAGACTCCCAAAAATTGTGGTCCCGCTTGGATTATATATGGATAACAAGAGAATTGGCCCCGATAATTATTAAGGTACAAATTTGCCCAAGGACATGTTCGGATCATAATGCTGTGCGTTTAGAATTAAAGCTGTCTCTGCAGGGTTCTTTTAGATGGAGGATGAACGATGCATTGATGAGAAATGAAGAGACTGTCAAGAAGGCCCAAAAGACCCTAAAGGATTATTTTGAAATAAACTTGAGCACAGAGACAGATAAAAGGGTCATTTGGGACGCAAGTAAGGCAGTGATGAAAGGATTTTTGATACAACAGAATGCGATTAGGAAGAAACAACAAAATGAGAAAAAAAGAAAATGTTCTGTCGCAACTGAAAGAAAAAGAGAAGAAATTGAGATGTAATCCAAAAAATAAGCAGATCCAAAAAGAAATCAAGTTGCTCCAAGTACAGTATTCACAATTAATAAACCAGGAAATGGAGTAGAAGATTAAAATGATGAATCAAAGCACATTTGAATCTGCAAATAAATGTGGAAAATTATTAGCATGGCAATTGAAAAAGAGACAGAAACAAAGCACGATAACAAATATTAAGATGGAACAGAAGATAATTCAGAACCCGACAGAGATAAGGAAATGTTTTCAGAAGTATTACAAACAGCTTTATAAAAAGGATAAAGAGCAAATGGATAAAATAGAACAATTCTTGGGCAAAAATGGACTGCAAAAGATTCTGCTTGATAAGAGATCAGCACTCAATTATAGAATCACAAAGCAGGAAGTAGAATACGCCATAAACCAATTGAAAATCAGCAAAGCACCAGGACCAGATGGATTGACATCAAAATACTATAAGACCTTGAAAGACTGGTTGATAGAACCATTGGTTCTTGTCTGCAACAAGATTCTTGGAGGGGACAAAGTACCCGAGACCTGGCGAGAAGCATATGTAACTCTGATTCCAAAACCAGATGTCGATAGAACATGAAGAATTACCACCCAATCTCCCTCTTAAATGTGGATTACAAAATTTTTGCAAGTATTTTGACCTCAAGATTGAAAAGGGTGTTAAATGATCAAATACATCAAGATCAGGCGGGTTTTTTACCTGCTAGACGTATGAAGGATAATATTATAAATATTATTGATGTGTTAGAAAGGTTGGAAGAAAAAAGATTACCAAAGCAGTGTTGATTTTTATAGATGCGGAGAAGGCATTTGATAATGTTTCTTGGAATTTTATAATTTAAAAATGTGGAAAATATGGAGGTTGGGCATACCTCAGTTTAAGTATGCTTCGGTTTGAGTACTTTCAGTTTAAGTACTCTGAGGACCTGTCTGGAACGGATTAATCCACTTTCCGTTACTTTCAATGGGAAAGTTTGCTTCAGGTTAAGTACGGACTTCCAGAACCAATTACACTCATAATTCGGGTTAAGTATGCTTCAGGTTGAGTATTCCGCAGACCCGTCTGGAACTGATTAATCCACTTTCCATTACTTTCAGTGGGAAAGTTCGCTTCAGGTTAAGTACGCTTCAGTTTAAGTACTCGTGAACCCGTCTGGAACGGATTAATCCACTTTCCATTACTTTCAGTGGGAAGGTTCACTTCAGGTTAAGTACGCTTCAGGTTAAGTACAGACTTCCAGAACCAATTGTGTACTTAAACCGAGGTACCACTGTAAATGCAATCTATTCAGAACAAAAAGCAAAAATCATTGTAAATAATGTGGTATCAGAGGAAATTAGAATTGAAAAAGGTACCAGGCAAGGGTGTCCTTTCCCCTCTACTTTTTATAACCATCCTGGAGGTCTTGCTGAACATGATAAGGAAAGACAAAGAAGTGAAAGGTGTAGGAGCGGGATCAAAATAGTACAAACTAAAAGCCTTCGCTGATGACTTAGTATTAACTTTACAAGACCCGGAGACCAGTGCAATTAAAGCACTGGAAATAATTCAGGAGTTCAGACAGATTGCAGGGTTTAAATTGAATAAAGTGAAAAGTATTGGGTAAGAATCTAACACCAAAAGAAATAAATGGTCTACAGGATGCCAAAGGTTTGACGTTTGTTAAAAAGGTGAAATACCTGGGAGTAAATATGACAGGGAAGTATATAAATTTGTTTAAAAATAATTATGAAAAATTGTGGAATGAAATTAAGAGAGATTTGGAGACATGGTCAAATTTGAAATTATCTTTGATGGGACGAATATCTGTGATAAAAATGAATGTATTGCCAAAATGTTTTTTTTGTTTCAAGCATTACTAATTGTTGATAATCTAGGATGCTTCAAAGAATGGCACAAGGTATTATCAAGATTCATCTGGCAGGGGGGGGGGGGAACCAAGAATCAAATATAAATTGCTAACGGACACCAAAGATAGAGGAGGTTTTTCCCTGCCAGATTTAAAGATATATTTTGAAGCAGCAGCCTTTTGCTTGATGAAAGAATGGTTTTTACTCGATAATATTATGTATTAGATCTGGAAGGCTATGACAATGCATTTGGTTGGCAGGCATATTTGTGGTACGATAAGATTAAGGTTCACAAAGGTTTCAAATGTCATATTATCAGAAAATCATTATATAATGTGTGGATTAGATATAAGGATCTGTTAAAAAGGAAAATATCCAGGTGGATTTCACCTCTAGAAGCTAAGACACATAAAAAATTGAATATGGAAACCAATTGGTTAAAGTATAAAGATATATTGGTGGATGAAGGAGATCAATTCAAGTTAAAAACATATGAACAGTTAAAGAATAATGTGAACGATTGGTTACAATATCATCAAATAAATGAAATGTTCAAAATGGATTAAAAAAATAGGTTTTCAAACAAAAAAGTCTAAATTGGAGACGGAATTGTTAGAGTAAAACAAAAAATCTTTCAAAGATGTATAATTTATTGTTGGAATGGCATACTAAAGATGAACAAATGAAATCTGTTATGATTGATTGGGCAAAAGATGTGGGTCATAATATTATGATGGAGGATTGGGAAAGGTTGTGGAGGAAGAATATAAAGTTTACTGTGTGTAATGCTTTAAGAGAAAATATGATGAAAATGACGATTTGAACTTTAGAAATAAGACGGCAGTGGACAGTTGCGAGGAATTCCCAATTTCTTGAAGCATGGGAACCCAAAAATAAATTATTCAGATGATTTGGCATAACATTCGGTTTGATTGATATATATATGTGTATAATTTGAAATATTGAATGTGATATAATTGGTTTTAATTGGAAAATTAATAAAAATATTTTTTTTTAAAAAAAAAAAAGAGAAAATATGATGAAAATGATGTATAGATGGTACCTTACAACAGTAAAACTAGCTAAGATTTATCAAAAGCATGATAACAAATGTTGGAAATGTAAGATTGCAGAAGGAACCTTTTACCATATGTGGTGGACTTGCCCCCAAGTTAAGGACTTCTGGGAAAAGATTTATAATGAAATGAAAAAAGTGTTGAAAAACACCTTTAGCAAGAAACCAGAAGCCTTTTTACTTGGGATAGTTAGAGAGGAACTACCAAAAAAAGATATTACGTTTTTTCTGTATGCCACAACAGCAGCAAGGATTTTATTGGCTAAGAATTGGAAGAGTGAAGACTTACCTACAGTGGATGAATGGCAGATGAAGATGATTGAATTTATGGAACTGGCCGAACTGACCGGGGGACTTCGTGACCAGAGGAAAGAGTCGGTGGTAGAAGATTGGAAGAAATTTAAAGTTTATTTAAGAAATAATTGCAATATTGAAAATGTTTAAGATAAGATTCGGAAGTACAGGGAGGTTGTAGAGGGGATTTGTAGAGGTATTGTAGTATATTGTTAGTTAAGGTAAAAATAATATGATTGAAGGATGATATAGAAATTACTAAGGATGATACACAATGAAAAGCAGAAAGGAGGGACTTGAGGAAGTCAACAACATTAGGACAAATGAGTGATAAATATGGTTGTTTTTTTCTTTTTATTTTTGTGTTTTATATTTTTTTCAGTTTTATAAAATCAATAAATATATTTGAAAAAAAACAACAACAATCTGGTTAGAGCAAACAGCTATGGAGTTTTGAGGAGAAAAATATGCAGAGGCAGAACAGGCTAGAGAGCCAGAACTGGGTCTCACTAAGAAGGGAAAGTGGTTCGTAATGCTATTTTTCTAGAAAATGAGGTGCCAAAACTCATAATGAACAGCTCCCTTGTTCTCTTAACAATGGCAATGGCGCCCACCTGAGAGCTGCTGGAAGAACTGAGTTCCGGATCAAAAAATGCCCTGGTAGTTAGCATGGGGGGGGGACGAGAGGGTGCAGGATTCCAGGGTCGTACAGGAAAGGCTCCCACTTACCTACCACATCCAGCTCAATATCTTGACGGATTGGGCCTTTTAATGCTTGGTGTTGGATGCGGCACGAGAAGGTAACACCATCGTCAGAGATTTGTGGTATGAAGTTCAGGACACTCTCTGCATAGAAGAGGTCATTGGTCCCACGCTTGCCACGGGGCGAGTCAGCTTTCAGAGTCTCATTGCCTCGCAGCCAATTCACAGAGACACGGTCAGGGTAAAAGTCGGATACTGCACATGTCAAGTTGCTTGGTTTGCCCAGCGGCACTTCTGTGGGGCCGAGTGTTAGGCGTGGGGGAACTGGAGGGAGAGAGGAGAGTTAGGAGAGCATCTCCTTGGGCAGCTTAAAGGGTGCTGGGAACTGTAGCTCTGTGAGCAGCAAGCTGCAGTTCTCAGGATTCTTCACAGGAAGCCACACGAGTTAAATGTGCTTTAAATGTATAGCATGGATGTGACTTCCCTTTTCCCTTCCGCAATAAAAGGAAATGCTCAGTACAAGTTCCCTGCAACTTGGCTTCTCACACCGAGGGAACCGCCAGATGGCCCTCGGCACTGGATCTCAGTGTCCGGGCAGAACAATGGGGATGGAGACGCTCCTTCAGGTATACAGGACCGAGGCCATATAGGGCTTTAAAGGTCAGCACCAACACTTTGAATTGTGCTCGGAAACGTACTGAGAGCCAATGTAGGTCTCTTAGGACCGGTGTTATGTGGTCTCGGCGGCCACTCCCAGTCACCAGTCTAGCTGCTGCATTCTGGATTAGTTGTAGTTTCCGGGTCACCTTCAAAGGTAGCCCCACGTAGAGCGCATTGCAGTAGTCCAAGCGGTAGACAACTAGAGCATGCACCACTCTGGCGAGACAGTCTGTGGGCAGGTGGGGTCTCAACCTGCGTACCAGATAGAGCTGATAAACAGCTGATAATCATACCTTCCTGCTCCCATTTAATCTGGATCATCCTTATCATTCTTTCTTTGTCGCTTATCATCAATTTATATAACACCCCTGCTATCCCTTTCTCCGTTATTTATCTTTTGTTCAGCACCGTATCTATTTTCATTTCTGTCCTCATTGTCTCCTCTACTCTTTCTGTTTTTATTAAGTCATAAAGTCCTTGCACTTTCAGCCAATATTGTTTTCCTATTTTCTCCCAAAAAATTTTTTTGTAATAACATTCCCTTCCTCATCATACATGTCTTTTAATTTATAAAATCCCTGATCTTCTAAGTTCTTCCACCAACCAGGGTCCCTTTGACCCTCCTGCATATATTTTAAAGGCATCCACCTTGAGTATGTTGGCATCCATTTCATATTCCAATTCTTCCAGATTCCTAGCACAGTTTTCCTTGGCCCTATTGTCTTCTTACAAGCCATATTAATATCTCTATTAAATAGCCCCTCTCTTCCTATTCCTTCATTTATTTCATTCTCCAGCCTAATCCATTTAAGCTCATCCTTATATCCAATATCTATTAAGTTTTTCAGTTGGAATGCTTCATAATAAAATTTTAAATTCAGTATTCCCCATCCCATCCCTTCTTGAGATGAATCATTTACTATGGCTTGGATTCTAACTCATTTACTTCCAAAAATCCAATTTTTAAATACCTTATTCCATGTTTTAAACCATATTTTCCTAATAGGTAGAGCAATTACTTGAAATAAATACAATAATTTCGGTACAAAAAACATTTTAACTGCTTTAAAGGCCTTATACACATCCAATTTGAAGACCACCAATTTACCTTTTGCCCTGCTTGTTAATACGTTTAACACATTTCTTATTGCAGGTAGGTAGCCGTGTTGGTCTGAGTCGAAGCAAAATAAAAAAATTCCTTCAGTAGCACCTTAAAGACCAACTAAGTTTATATTTTGGTATGAGCTTTCGTGTGCATGCACACTTCTTCAGATACACAGATACTTCAGATACATTTCTTATTGGGTGGCCTATGTATCTTCCCTTAACAAATCCATATTGATCTTCCTTAATTATTTTAGGTAGTACCTTTTCCAGTCCCCTTGTCAGGATCTTTGTAAATATCTTATAGTCTTGATTTAGTAGGCTAATTGGTCTATATGACCCCACCTCTGTAGGTTCCTTTTGTGGTTTTTCAATCACTACTATTTCAGCTAGTTTCCAAGTGTCTGGGGCTTTCCCCCTTCTAGAATGTTGTTGAATACTTTTTTCAATTCTGAGCCCAGGATATCAATTGTTTCTTTATACAAATGCAGTAATTCCATCTAATCCTGGGGACTTCTTACTCCTAAATGATTTAACTACATTCTCTATTTCTTCCAGAGAAATTTCCTCCTTCAGTCTTAATCTATCACTTTCTTCGGTTTAATCCCTAAACTTTCCCTACTAATATTTTTATTTTCTTCTTTATATAAAAATTTATAGAATTCTGCAAATTCTTTCCTTATTTCTTTAGAGCTTTGTGTAAGTATTTTCCTTCTGGTCATAATGGTCTTCATCCTCTGTTTATCCCTCCTTTTCTTTAAATAGTTTGCAAGTCTCTTATATGAAATGGATCTTCACACTCATATTGCATCCAAGATTGTGGAAAGCCAACAACATTTTTTCAACCACAACCTCATAATTGTCTGCTTTTTTGTTGCCAAGGAAGTTTTTGAAAACTGCCGCGAAAGACTGCCACACTTTCTTCTCTTTGCAATTCATCTTCCTGACAAATTCCTCATCTCGAACAAGGGCACAAATTTGAGGTCCATCAAACAAACCTGCTTTGATCTTCTCAAAAGACAAAGCGGGAAAAGCTGCAACTGTATGTTGAAAACATTTACCTTCAGAATTTAATGCTATCACGAACTATTTCATCAAGATCTTTTTTCATAGATATACGTAGATATACATGTCATTTTCAATGCTATACATGTCATGTTCAATGCTTTATAAGTCACTTACATTTATACTCATATTGTACTACTTTGGCTATGTGTTTAATAAATTATTGAATTCTGGCATTGTGAAAAACAAAGATTATGGTGAAAAGTGGAAAAACATGAATTGCAAAAAAATTAGAGCTTACAGAACAAAACCAACTCCAGATTTGAAATAAGGTTTGAAAGAACATATAAGAACAGTTGAAAAATCTCAGGCAACAGAAAATGAAAGAAAAGATTGTTCCCCAGTTCCCGGCTAAACAGACCTGACAGAGCCCTAGTTTGATTATGATGATGCTGCTGCTGCTGCTATTATTATTATTATTATTATTATTATTATTATTATTATTATTATTATTATTATTACCCCACCCATCTGGCTGGGTTTCCCCCAACACTCTTGGCGGCTTCCAACAAATAGCAAAATACATTAAAATATCACAGAATAAAAACTTTAGGTGCCTTTAGGTGTTTTCTAAATGTCAGGTAGTTGTTTATCTCCTTGACCTCCGATGGGAGGGCGTTCCACAGGGCGGACGCCACTACCGAAAAGGCCCTCTGCCTGGTTCCTTGTAGCTTTGCTTCTCGCAGTGAGGGAACCGCCAGAAGGCCCTCGGCACTGGATCTCAGTGTCCGGGCTAAACGATGGGGATGGAGACGCTCCTTCAGGTATACAGGACCGAGGCCATATAGGGCTTTAAAGGTCAGCACCAACACTTTGAATTGTGCTCGGAAACGTACTGAGAGCCAATGTAGGTCTCTTAGGACCGGTGTTATGTGGTCTCGGCGGCCACTCCCAGTCACCAGTCTAGCTGCCGCATTCTGGATTAATTGCAGTTTCCAGGTCACCTTCAAAGGTAGCCCCATGTAGAGCGCATTGCAGTAGTCCAAGCGGGAGATAACTAGAGCATGCACCACTCTGGTGAGACAGTCTGCGGGCAGGTAGGGTCTCAGCTTGCGTACCAGATGGAGCTGGTAGACAGCCGCCCTGGACACAGAATTAACCTGTGCTTCCATGGACAGCTGTGAGTCCAAAATGACTCCCAGGCTGCGCACCTGGTCCTTCAGGGGCATAGTGACCCCATTCAGGACCAGGGAGTCACCCACACCCACCCGCCCCCTGTCCCCCCAAAACAGTACTTCTGTCTTGTCAGGATTCAACCCTCAATATGTTAGCCGCCACCCATCCTCCAACCGCCTCCAGGCACTCACACAGGACCTTCTCCGCCTTCACTGGTTCTGATTTAAAAGAGAGATAGAATTGGGTGTCCTCTGCATACTGATGAACACCCAGCCCAAACCCCCTGATGATCTCTCCCAGCGGCTTCATATAGATGTTAAAAAGCATGGGGGAGAGGACGGAACCCTGAGGCACCCCACAAGTGAGAGCCCAGGGGTCTGAATACTCATCCCCCACCACCACTTTCTGAACACGGCCCAGGAGGAAGGAGTGGAACCACTGTATGACAGTCCCCCCAGCTCCCAACCCCTCTAGACGGTCCAGAAGGATGTTATGCTTGATTGTATCAAAGGCCGCTGAGAGATCCAGCAGAACTAGGAAACAGCTCTCACCTTTGTCCCTAGCCCGCTGAAGATCATCAACCAGCGCGACCAAGGCAGTTTGAGTCCCATGATTAGGCCTGAATCCCGATTGGAAGGGATCCAAATGGTCCGCATCCTCCAGGTGTGCTTGGAGTTGTTCAGCAACCACTCGCTCAATCACCTTGCCCAAGAATGGTAGATTTGAGACTGGACGATAATTGGCCACATTTGCCGGGTCTAAAGATGTCTTTTTAAGAAGCAGTTTAATGACTGCCTCTTTCAGCAGGTCTGGGAATACTCCCTCATAGAGGGAAGCATTTACCACCCCGCGGAGCCCATCGCCCAGCCCTTCCCGGCTCACTTTTATTAGCCAGGATGGGCAAGGGTCAAGGATACATGTGGTCGGTTTCACATGTCCAAGCAGCCTGTCCACATTCTCGGAGGTAACAGATTGAAATTGATCCCATTAAACATGACTAGACAGGGCTCCAGCACTCTCCCGCCCCGGCCCTGCTCCCGCAGTGGAGTCTACCTCCCTCCGAATCTGAGCGACTTTATCTGCAAAAACTTTGCAAAAGCATTGCAGGAGATATTGGGGTCCCTACCAGGCCCCGATGACGAAGGTGGTTTGGATAGATTGCGAACCACCTGAAACAGTCTCCTGCTGCTGTTTTCTGCAGATGCAATAGAAACGGTGAAGAAGGTCCTCTTCGCCGACGCCATTGCCACTTGATAGGCTCGAAGTTGAGCTCTAGCCCGTTTCCGGTCTGATTCAGAATGAGTTTTCCGCCACCAGCGCTCTAGCTGTCTCAGCAACTGTTTCATCGCCCTCAGCTCCGTGGAAAACCATGGGGCTGTCCGGGTTCCATGCAATCGGAGAGGGCGCTTCGGAGCCAGACAGTCAATAGCCCTGGTTAACTCCACATTCCAGCGGGCCACCAGGGAATCAGCTGAAAGGCTATCGACATGGGATAAAACATCCCCTACCACTCTCTGGAAGCCAATTGGATCCATCAAGTAGCGGGAGCCATTAATATATTCATCATCATCATCAACAACATCATCATCATCATCATCCAACTAGGGCTCTGTCAGGTCTGTTTAGCCGGGAGTTAACATGAAGTGCTTCAAAGGATGTGCTTAATTTTTTTTTTTAATCCAGTACTTTCATGTGAAATATGTTTAGTGCTTTAAAAAACGTTTTCCGCCCGCCGCCTTGCCTCCCTTACCTTCTAATTTCAATTCCACCTTCCCTTCAGCCGTGTCAGGAGGATGGCTAACACTACAAGTATACTCCCCGACATCCTCGCCCATTACATCTCTGAGTTTGATGGTGGCGTTGCCCTTTCTCACCCCATGCACATCAAACAATGCTCCCTTCAGTCTAAATGTGTTCGTGTTTCCAACAGACCATGTAGTAACTGTTCTTCCTTTCAGCGACCATCTCACACTCAAGATTTTGTCGTCAATGGTCCTGGGAGGGTCAAAAGTGAAGTAGCAAGGCAAGTATGCAGTAGAGTGTGGCCCGGCCTGGACTGGGGATGAAGGGACTTGGATTATCAGGGCTGCCCCTGAAAAGGACAAAGAGATACAGTTAGACTGCAATTAGGGTGGACCTCCATCGCAGGCTAAAGCCATCTTAAGCCAGTATTAACTTCTATGATTCCTGCAAACTGTAGTTATGCAAAAAAACGGATTGCCAAAGCCCTTTGGTAAAAAACCAGGCTGGTTAGAGGAGTTTGAGGACTAGTTTAAATCTGAATGTAGGATGTGCCTTTGACTTCTCAAAAAAAGTAACCATCTGCTGTGGTGTATGGGGCGTTAGAGGGGGGGTACCTCTGGTGTGGGACACGTCATGCTGTTTCTGGTGTGGCTTGTCCACCTTTGGTCCCCAGCCTGCACTCAGCTCTCACCTGTGGCTATTATTATTATTATTATTATTATTATTATTATTATTATTATTATTATTATTATGCTACCGTGTACCCGAAGGTCTCAGGGCAATTCACATGAAAAGAGCCGAGAAACTGTCAGCAAGCGATAGCGGCCACACCCTGGGAAAGGCCTCGACTGGCTGGCCAAATGAGGTGAGGGTAGCTAATGGGTCTCAAACCCTCAGTGAGTTAAGAGATTTGCCATGCGTGTGAAGACAAGTTCCAGCAGATTGAGCCAATGAGACGAATGCTGGGTCTAAGAGAGTAGAAGGCGGTTTCTGCACATGCTGTAGATGGAAGTGAGGGGCAGATGGGAAGACAGCCCACCTAGGAGAGGGGAAAAACTCTGACCCTAAACCTCCACTCCCTTGTGGGACATCTTCAGCAAAGGCTAAGGAGTAAAGCCTACACAAATCTGGAGTGGAGTCCCTAAGACAGTTGGATGGTGCATTGTACTCCTCCTTCCGGCAACTCCTGAGCCAAGCTGGTGCCAAACGTATTGCTCTGGTTTGCTTTGGACCGCAAGAGTAAGGCCAAGAGGGGAGTCTTGTCATCTGGGCAGCCCAGGACCTCCATATACACCACCCCGGCTTGTGCCATGCGAAGGTCACTTTGGTGCTGCTAACACAGTGGTTTGACTTCACCCCTGGAGGCATACTCCATTGTCTCTTGATGCTAACAATCATCTGTTACCCCTGTCACATGCTGATGAACTATAACTCCATTCAACCCTAGCAAGCTTGGCCAATGACCGGGGCTGATGGGAGTTGTCGGTTGGCAACATCTGGAGGGCCAGAAGTTCCCTATACCTGTACTACCACATCACCTTCAGCATGGACTCTCCACATGGACACCAGTGTTTCGTTTCTTTTCCTTTCTTTTAGCTGTAGCACCGCTCAAAGAAGGAGCATTCTATGTTACCTGCCACTGAGGGTGAAAACAGGATTCAGTGTGTGTGATATAACGTATTTATATATAATGTAATTTTTTTCCTCTTGCAACAACAGCAGTCCGGGAGCCCAAGCAAGCTGTATCAGGCCATCGATCAACCTAGGTCAGTACTGTCTACTATGACTGGCAGAGATTCTCCAGGGTTTCAGATAGGAAACCACTCCTAGTGCTTCTAGGATTAGGCCGCCCGCCCGCTTCCCGGCTCCTGCTGATCTTTGCGAAGCCGCCTCTCCCTCCCTCCTTCCTCCCCCATCGCCCTCGCCCCCAAGAGCCGCCCCAGCTGGCGAGGGTCCTCTGGGTGAGGGGCTGCGACTTACATGCACCCTGCAAGGAGAGCAGCAAACACAAGAAGCAGGGCATTTTGTGGCCGCCGTGCTTACTTTAATTTCTCCAGAAAGGATGTGAGCTCAATATGCACCTGAGGGACAAAAGCTCAGCTGAATTGTGGCTTCCCAGGTGCCAGATTAAAACATTCTGCTTTTAGGCAAGCCAGCCCAAGCTGGGCGTGTAGAAGTTAGGTTTGTTTCCTTTCTTTTTACAGTGGAACCTTGGTTTTCAAACGCAATACGTTCCGGAAAACCGTTCAAGTTCCAAAACGTTCAAAAACAGAAAACTCAGTATGGAAGCCTCAATACAATAGGGAAACTCAAAACGGAAGCCGTGCAGCGTGTTTGACTTCCGAAAAGTGTTTGGAAACCGAAGCAGTTACTTCCGGCATTCGAGTTCCGAAACGTTTGTCAATGGAGAAGTTTGAAAACCAAGGTTCTACTGCAGTTTATACAGTACTGGTGATTTCAAAGTATCCTTTGCATATATTCAAATAATGTTCTTAACAATGCTCCATTTGATATCTTTGTGAGCCGCTTAGAGGTTTTCTTAACACCAAGTGGTATATATGAATGTTGTTAAATAATTTAAAATAGAATGTGTATACACCTGCTTTTAAAAAATGGTTGCTGTGGGGGGGACGTCTCCTTAGTTTTTAGATGGCCCATCAAGCACTGTGTTCTCAAAACATTCTGCTTCCGGCCTTGAGGATTATTGAGGCCTAACAGTCACAAAATGGCAGGGCATAGGCAGAGTAGGGCACAATCTTGAGGCAGAGTTTGGCATAAGCAGCTGGCTTATCTCCTTCTCTGTTAAGAATGATTAGTAGCGGCCCAAAGCCCATAGGTGCCAACTCCCTGGGTGCCTGAGCACCCACAAATTCCCCATGAAGAGGCCGGGCACCCACAAATTTCGGTGCAGGTGGGCATTGGGACAGTGCACTGTTCCCCAAAGCAGCATTGAGCCCCTGCACATAATTTAATGCTGTTTCAAGGACGGATGATTTCATAGAATCTTAGAATTGAAGAGTTGGAAAGGACTCGAGAGCCGTCTAGTACAACACACTGCACTGCAGGAATCTTTTGTCCAACGTCAGGCACTGGTGCTGTCAATTCTTTTCTCCTACATCTGAATTACTACAGACTTGGGATTTTTTTTTAAAAAAAAAACCACTTTATTGAAATTTGTTTTTCCATACAGAATTCAGAACACATAAAAACAGGAAACATAACTTGGTGCAGGTGAAGCTAAAGTATAGCCATACAGATAATGCAGGGTATAAGGTGAAAAACTAAAGGAGAAAGGAAATATCACACACAAACTGGGACGGGGCGGGCAATGATGGGGAAAGAGGAGATGGCAGAATGGCGGATGTGTTGGTAAAGCAGCACCAGGCAGGATTGAACCCTCTTGCTCTCAATGCTGCAGTCACAGTGGGGAGGAAAGGAGACGCAGGTTGTTGTTCCCCCAGCCTCCCTCCTGACATGAAGGGTTTATTAACCCTACTTAAACAGTAGCCCAACCCTCAAACCTAGGCACTCTTTCGTATGTCACAACACAACAGGTCATCAGTATGAAGATCAGCCTGGATCAGGTGTTCCTTGGGCTCGTTCGGGGCCCTGAGTTGGCAGAGGCACAGCACTGAAACTAACAAATTATAATATCCATCTTAAAAACCTCAATATTCCTTGGTTCCTTTGAATTCCCGAAGAATGTAGAGCTCAACTATATATATAATTTCTGAATGTAAGGTTGATTTTAAATGATTCAAATCGCCTTGACTTTAAAATGAAGCCTCCTGCAATTATCATACTGGAAATGTCATTCTGTGGACTGTTAGATACCAAAGACTTCATCTGGCTTTTCCCTCCTGATTTTCGACATCTTCTTCAGGAGGGTTTCGTCATTTGGCTCAGCTTGCACTTAGTGGGCTGATAAAAGAGAGAGAGAACGCAATAATCAGGTGCCTCTAAACTAAAATCTGCAGTCCTGTGCCCCAGCACTGCAGCCTTGCCTCCCCACGGACTCTGCTGCCCTTTCTGCCACCACCCCCAGCAGCCCCAACTCACCTCTCCGGTTTCGGTACATCACCGTCAGTACAATTCCCGTGCCAAATGCCACAAGATGTCCTAGAAATCCTAGCACCCAAGCCAACGGTGATCCAAAGTATCCTGGAGCTGGAGGAAAGTCAGTTGGAGATGCAGGTTTAAGTTTTGGCCAATGTGATTTGGTACTACATTCTGGGGATGAGGGTTGGATAATCCCATCGCCCTCACCTTCTGGCTCCCAGGGGATCGTCTCCTCCAGTGGTGCCTCCAGTGCTTCGTGTTGTACCTGGCAGGTAAAATTGGCTGCAAAATGGCCCTGCTTTGGGAAGAAGACCCTTCCAATTGAGAACGTCCCATTAGGATTGTGTACAAATTCAGATTTGTATATTTCCTCTTGTATCGGCTCCCCATTTTGCAGCCACTGCACTGTAACATTTTGTGGGTAAAACCCACACACTAGGCACTCAGCTACCAAGAACATCTTCCCGGGTGGCCTGGTGACAATATGCAGTTCTGGACGACCTGCAAGGAGAAGAGATGTTGAGGTCCTGCAAGTCTGGTGATGGCCACTAGAGGGAGACATTGCAGATTATAAAGGAAACCCACCCAACAATTTCCAAAGGCCACAGTTGTATGAAATGCATTACACGAGAGCAGCTCAGCACCAGAGCATTTGCCTTGCAGGCAGATGGTCCCAGGTTCAATCTCTGGTGTCTTCAGGTAGGGCTGGGAAAAGCTGTCTCCTAAAACCCAGACAGCTGCTGCCAGGCAGCATGGACAATAATGTGCTAGATGGACAAACGAACAAGTCACCATTGCATAGCTGCAGTTTGCCTTGAGAAGGCTGATATTCCCCTCCCGTGCCATCATTTCTCTCCAGTCGAATTAAGAGTTGCACTCCTGACATCATCACCATCACCACCACCATCATAATTTATTTATACCCCACCCATCTGGCTCGGTTTCCCCAGACACTCTGGGCAGCTCCCAACAGAATATTAATATTATAGCGACAAAAGATCAAACATTAAAAACTTCCCTAAACAGGGCTGTCTTCTAAAAGTCACATGGTTGTTTATTACCATAATGTCTGATGGGAGGGCGTTCGACAGTGCGGGCGCCACTCCCATGAAGGCTCTCTGCCTGATTCCCTGTAACCTCACTTTTCACAGGGAGGGAAGCACCAGAAGGCCCTTGGAGCTGGACCTCGGTGTCTGGGCAGAACGATGGGAGTGAAGACGCTCCTTCAGTTTGACCCCAAGAGAAGAATGGGGCGAAGAAGGAATTGGAGTATGTCCCCTTAACTGTAGGAACAATACAGGAGTAGAGCATGCAGCCAATCAGAAGTTTGGTTTCCAAACATTTTGGCAGTTGAATGCACTTCCAGAACGGAGTCCGTTCAACTTCCAAGGTACAACTGTATTTTTAGCCAGACCTATGCTCCGTTTAAAGGGAGTAAAAATGCCAATCTAGACCATCACAGCCTGGCGGGGAAGAGGACTACAGGTCCTGTGAGGCAAGGATGGGGAAAGTGTGGCTCTCCAATGTTCTTTGACTACAATTCCCATCTTCCTGACCATTGGCTTTTCTGTCCAGGTCTGACGGGAGCTGGAGGCCATCCACATCTGGAGGGTCACAGGCTGCCTATCTCCGAACATGGCATACGTAAAGCCTTTTTGTTCAATATAGCAGCATGTTAAGTAGTGTGTGAAGCCACCATTTTAATGCAACTTCCACCTGATTTGTAGGAAAGCGGTACCTTAGCAATCATGAAGGGCCTTAGTGTGGAAGCAAATTTGACTGGGTGGGCCTTCACCCGCCTCAGCAGATAAGTTCTTGCAGGTTTCTTTATCATGGAGCAGACACTACTGGTTAGAGCAAAGGGATACAGAGTTTTGAGGAGGAAAATAAATGGAGGCAGAACAGGGTAGAGACTGTGAGTCAGAACTGGGTCTCACTAAGAGGGGGAACTGCGCTTATCATGGGCATTTCAGGACTCCAGGTTGTGCAGGAAAGGCTTCCACTTACCTTGCACCTTGAGCTCAAAATTTTGAGTGATTGGGTCTTTTACCGCTCGGTGATGGATGTGGCACGAGAAGGTAACACCAGCGTCAGAGACTTGTGGTGTGAACTCCAGAACACTCTGAGCATGGAAGAGGCCATTGGGCCCGTGCTGGACGAGGGGCGAGTCAGCTTTCAGAGTCTCACTGCCTCGCAGCCACGTCACTGAGACATTGCCAGGGTAAAAGTCAGATGCCGCGCACATCAAGTTGCTTGGTTCGCCCAGCTCTACGTCTGTGAGGCCAAGTGTTAGGCGTGGGGGAGCTGGAGGCAGAGAGGAGAGTTAGGAGAGCATCTCCTTGGGCAGCTTAACATGACAACTTATACAACTACTGCCCTAAGGAAAATAAAGTAAAACTATGTACAGAGATTCTAGTTACAGGTAGGTAGCTGTGTTGGTCTGAGTCGAAGCAAAATAAAAAAATTCCTTCAGTAGCACCTTAAAGACCAACTAAGTTTTTATTTTGGTATGAGCTTTCGTGTGCATGCACACTTCTTCAGATACACTGAAGAATACACTGTATCTGAAGAAGTGTGCATGCACACGAAAGCTCATACCAAAATAAAAACTTAGTTGGTCTTTAAGGTGCTACTGAAGGAATTTTTTTTTATTTTGTACAGATAATTATTCTTTCTCTGTGCTCTTCAGCCATCTGGGCAGCGCAACAGCCACCCTGCTCTCATTCATAGCCTGTCTAATAAAGAAGTCTGTTGCTAAGGCAACCTGTTGCTGGGAGAAAACTTGTTGCCAGGGGTAAAACTATGCAATCTCAAGTCTATTTTTAGGCTACATTATCATGGTGCTTGGTTTGGCCAGCTGCACCTTTGTGGGGCCAAGTGCCTGTTAGATGTGCTTTAAATGTATGGCATAGATGTGCTTTGGCAATGCAGAAGAGCACTAGTGTGGAAGCAAACTCGACTGGATGTGGCTTCATCCACTTCAGCAAAGAAATTCATGATTGTTTCTACATCATGGAGGAGACACAATCTGGTTAGAGCGCGCGGACCCCAAAAGAACCCCAGATTGTGCTTACTGGGAACGTGGAGATTCAGCTGAGCCCAGACACAGATCATTTGCCCCCCACCCCCGGCCAGCCCTATTAAGGGCTTCGAGAGTGGGCGAAGTGGCGCCGTGGGCTCCATGCTGACTGTCAGCTGAGCGGTGGAATCTTCCTAAATTCATGATGGAAGACATTGGACATCGTGAGTAAATAAATTTAAATTGGATATCAATAATTTGGACCACAGAAAGGATTAAGAACAAGGGAAGTCGGTCCTTTCCGCTGCGGTAAAAGCGAAAGTAAGACAAGCGGCTACAGCAGGAAGAGATTTTTTTTTAGAAAAAATAAAACTTCCAAATCTGGACCTATAAACTCTCCCCAAAGTCAGGGCAAGGGGAGAAGAGACTTTTTATCTTCATAGCCCTGAAATTTCTAGACAAATAGACTAGAAATTTTCCCTTTGAGAACGGAGCTCCGGGGGTTCAGCCAACCACTGACATCATAATGGAGAACTGCTGAACCGCTGAACTGTTGAACTTTTGTTTCCTATTTAGACTCTTTGAAGTCTCCTGCAGCAGTCTGAGCTGCTGGAAAGGACTGTTCAAATTAAATACTGGAACTATATTTCACATCTTCATTATTTAGGAATTTGGAAGCATAAATTACTGCTGAAAAGTTGACAATAGAGGTAAAGCCTTAATACACTATTGACTGTAATTAAAGAGTTGCACTGCTCATGAGCCCCATGCTGCTGGCTAGAGGGAATAATTGTTGTTTGACCTTGACAGTGCAGCTGCTTGCTTAATATTTTGACTGACGGAACCTGCAAGTGAGAAAACAAGGATACAACCCAGAAGAGCCTCAACAGCAGCTACACAACAAACAACAGCTACACATCAAGAACAGGTCCTAGCAGCATTGGCAGAAATTAAGACAGTAGTAAAATCCAACACTGAGATTGCTTTTATTCATATGAAGGAACGTGAATCTTTTTTATGTCTGAGAAATTTCCCTGAGATTGAACAGGGGAATTTAAAAGATGTAATAATTCAAGAATTTGTTTCACAGTGGGATTTGGATAAAGAAGAATTTGAGAAGACGATTGTGAAAGTTTATAAATTTGGACCCAGAGGGAAGAAAGGATCAAGAACAGTGGGAATTTGTATGGAGGAATTCCAAACTAGAGAACAAAGAGATTTAATACTAGGACTTCACTACAGAAATAATCTGAAGATAAAGCAACAACAAGTGGTACTTTTTAAAGAAATTCCTATGTTGTTCCTGGGATTCAGTAATAGATACATGGACTTGGCCAACGTGTTGAGGAAAAAAGGGATTTTCTTTCATTGGGAGTTTCCTCAAGGTCTCTTCTTCAAATACAAAGAAAGGTACGGTATGTAAGAATCAAAACACCAGAAGAAAAGAGGAAGTTCTTGGAGAAACCTGCAAAGGATTTTGAAGCTGATTTAAGACTGGAACTTGGAGAACCATCTGGAGCAGCAGCAGCAGCGTTGGGAGCAGAGCTAGACTTAGGATCTTTGGGAGCAGGAGCAAGTGCACCAGTGTAAGAAAATATGGCTTTAAGAATTTTGACTTGGAATGTTAATGGACTTAACTCATGACCCAAGAGGAACCGGATTCATCATGTATTATTAAAACAGAATTTAAATGTGATTTGTTTACAAGAGACACACGTGATGAGGACTCATAGAATTTTTTTGCAGAATAAGAAGTTGGGCCAGGAATATACTTCTTCTGATAAAGTCAAAAAAAGAGTAGTAATTTATATGAAAGATAAATTGAAACCAAAATTGATGCGCCAAATGAAGCGAAGGCTGAATTCTTCAAAAAGATCCACGATGTTCTATTAGATTTTATGGATTATAAAATTGTAATGATGGGCGATTTGAATGGGGTTGTCTCCACCTTGATGGACAGATCTCAAAGACAGAAAATTTCGAATGATGGAAGACTACCAAAGACTTTTTTTGAGATGGTTGACAATCTTGACATGATAGATGCCTGGAGGACGAAAAATCCATTGAAAAAAGATAGTACTTTTTTCTCAGACTCCCAAAAATCGTGGTCCCGCTTGGATTATATATGGATAACCAGAGAATTGGTCCCGAGAATTATTAAGGTACAAATTTGCCCAAGGACATGTTCGGATCATAATGCTGTGTGTTTAGAACTAAAGCTGTCTCTGCAGGGTTCTTTTACATGGAGGATGAACGATGCATGGTTGAGAAATGCAGAGACTGCCAAGAAGGCCCAAAAGACCCTAAGGATTATTTTGAAATAAACTTGAGTACAGAGACAGATAAAAGGGTCATTTGGGACGCAAGTAAGGCAGTGATGAGAGGGTTTTTGATACAACAGAATGCGATTAGGAAGAAACAACAAAATGAGAAAAAAGAAAATGTTTTGTCGCAATTGAAAGAAAAAGAAATTGAGATGTAATCCAAAAAATCCGCAGATCCAAAAAGAAATCAAGTTGCTCTACGTACAGTATTCACAATTAATAAACCAGGTAATGGGTTAGAAGATTAAAATGATGAATCAAAGGACATTTGAATCTGCAAATAAATGTGGAAAGGTATAGGAGTGGGATCAAAACAGTACAAACTAAAAGCCTTCGCTGATGACTTAGTATTAACTTTACAAGACCAGTGCAATTAAAGCACTGGAAATAATTCAGGAGTTTGGACAGCTTGCAGGGTTTAAATTGAATAAAGTGAAAACCAAAGTACTGGATAAGAATCTAACACCAGAAGAAATAAATGGTCTACAGGGTGCCAATGGTTTGACGTTTGTTAAAAAGGTAAAATACCTGGGAGTAAATATGACAGGGAAGAATATAAAATTGTTTAAAAATAATTATGAAGCAGCAGCCTTTTGCTGGATGAAAGAATGGTTTTTACTCAATAATACCGATATATTAGATCTGGAAGGCCATGACAATGCATTTGGTCGGCATGCATATTTGTGGTACGATAAGATTAAGGTTCACAAAGGTTTCAAATGTCATATTATCAGAAAATCATTATATAATGTGTGGATTAGATATAAGGATCTGTTAAAAAGGAAAACACCCAGGTGGATTTCACCTCTAGAAGCTAAGGCACATAAAAAATTGAATATGGAAACCAAGTGGTTAAAGTATAAAGATATATTGGTGGATGAAGGAGATCAATTCAAGTTAAAAACATATGAACAGTTAAAGAATAATGTGAATGATTGGTTACAATATCATAAAATAAATGAAATGTTCAAAATGGATAAAAAATAGGTTTTCAAGCAAAAAAGTCTAAATTGGAGACGGAATTGTTAGAGTCTAAAACAAAAAATCTTTCAAAGATGTATAATTTATTGTTGGAATGGCATACTAAAGATGAACAAATGAAATCTGTTATGATTGATTGGGCAAAAGATGTGGGTCATAATATTATGATGGAGGATTGGGAAAGGTTTTGGAGGAAGAATATAAAGTTTACTGCGTGTAATGCTAAGAATTGGAAGAGTGAAGACTTACCTACAGTGGATGAATGGCAGATGAGGATGATTGAATTTATGGAACAGGCCGAACTGACCGGGAGACTTCGTGACCAGAGGAAAGAGTCGGTGGAAGAAGATTGGAAGAAATTTAAAGTTTATTTAAGAAATAATTGCAATATTGGAAATGTTTAAGATGAGATTTGGAAGTACAGGGAGGTTGTAGAGGGGATTTGTAGAGGTATTGTAGTATATTAAGTTTTAGATATAAGAGTAAAAATAAGAATTGAATTAATAGGTGAAATTTTGTTAGTTAAGGTAAAAATAAGATGATTGAAGGATGATATAGAAATTACTAAGGATGATATACAATGAAAAGCAGAAAGGAGGGACTTGAGGAAGTCAACAATGAGGACAAATGAGTGATAAATATGGTTGTTGTTTTTCTTTTTGTACTTTGTATTTTTGTGTTTTATGTGATTTTTTGTATTTTATATGTTTCTTCAGTTTTATAAAATCAATAAATATATTTGAAAAAACAATAACAATCTGGTTAGAGCAAACAGCTATGGAGTTTTGAGGAGAAAAATATGCAGAGGCAGAACAGGCTAGAGAGCCAGAACTGGGTCTCACTAAGAAGGGAAAGTGGTTCGTAATGCTATTTTTCTAGAAAAGGAGGTGCCAAAACTCATATTGAACAGCTCCCTTGTTCTCTTAACAATGGCAATGGCGCCCACCTGAGAGCTGCTGGAAGAACTGAGTTCCGGATCAAAAAAAGCCCTGGTAGTTAGCCTGGGCGGGGGTGGGGGTGAGCGAGAGGGTGCAGGATTCCAGGGTCGTACAGGAAAGGCTCCCACTTACCTACCACATCCAGCTCAATATCTTGACGGATTGGGCCTTTTAATGCTTGGTGTTGGATGCGGCACGAGAAGGTAACACCATCGTCAGAGATTTGTGGTATGAAGTTCAGGACACTCTCTGCATAGAAGAGGTAATTGGTCCCACGCTTGCCACGGGGCGAGTCAGCTTTCAAAGTCTCATTGCCTCGCAGCCAATTCACAGAGACACGGTCAGGGTAAAAGTCGGATACTGCACATGTCAAGTTGCTTGGTTTGCCCAGCGGCACTTCTGTGGGGCCGAGTGTTAGGCGTGGGGGAACTGGAGGGAGAGAGGAGAGTTAGGAGAGCATCTCCTTGGGCAGCTTAAAGGGTGCTGGGAACTGTAGCTATGTGAGCAGCAAGCTGCAGTTCTCAGAATTCTTCACAGGAAGCCACACGAGTTAAATGTGCTTTAAATGTATGGCATGGATGTGACTTCCCTTTTCCCTTCCGCAATAAAAGGAAATGCTCAGTACAAGTTCCCTGCAACTTGGCTTCTCACAACGAGGGAACTGCCAGATGGCCCTCGGCACTGGATCACAGTGTCCGGGCAGAACAATGGGGGTGGAGTCGCTTCTTCAGGTATACTGGACCGAGGCCATTTAGGGCTTTAAAGGTCAGCACCAACACTTTGAACTGTGCTCGGAAACCTACTGGGAGCCAATGTAGATCTTTGAAGACCGGTGTTATGTGGTCTCGACGGCCGTTCCCAGTCACCAGTCTAGCTGCTGCATTCTGGATTAGTTCTAGTTTCCGGGTAACCTTCAAAGGTAGCCCCACGTAGAGCGCATTGCAGTAGTCCAAGCGGGAGACAACTAGAGCATGCACCACTCTGGCGAGACAGTCTGCGGGCAGGTGGGGGTCTCAGCCTGCTTACCAGATGGAGCTGATAAACAGCTGATAATCATACCTTCCTGCTCCCATTTAATCTGGATCATCCTTATCATTCTTTCTTTGTCGCTTATCATCAATTTATATAACACCCCTGCTATCCCTTTCTCTGTTATTTATCTTTTCTTCAGCACCATATCTATTTTCATTTCTGTCCTCATTGTCTCCTCTACTCTTTCCGTTTTTATTAAGTCATAAAGTCCTTGCACTTTCAGCCAATATTGTTTTCCACCTTGAGTATGTTGGCATCCATTTCATATTCCAATTCTTCCAGATTCCTAGCACAGTTTTTCTTGGCCCTATTGTCTTCTTACAAGCCATATTAATATCTCTATTAAATAGCCCATCTCTTCCGATTCCTTCATTTTTTTCATTCTCCAGCCTAATCCATTTAATCTCATCCTTATATCCAATATTTATTAAATTTTTCAGTTGGAATGCTTCATAATAAAATTTTAAATTCGGTATTCCCCATCCCATCCCTTCTTGAGATGAATCATTTACTATGTCTGGGGTTCTAAGTCTTTTACTTCCAAAAACCCAATTTTTAAATAGCTTATTCTATGTTTTAAACCATATTTTCCTAATAGGTAGAGCAATTACTTGAAATAAATATAATAATTTCAGTACCAAAAACATTTTAACTGCTCTACCCTACCTAGAATAGATAGATTCTTATTTTTCCATGATTTTATATCTTCTTTATAATTTACATCTGGAATCCTAACAATATTTTTAATAATATTTACCCCCAAGTATTGACTCCCCCCCCGTTCATATCCATCCTTGTCATTTTTTTGCAATCTCCTCCTCCTCCTCCTCCTCTTTATTTACATCGCAAAATAAAATTTCAGACTTCTCCAAATTTACTTCTCTTTAAAGTTCTTCAGTATTAACATAAGTTGTCTTTCACCCTCAAGAGGGGTGGTGAATAATAATAGGATATCATCTGCATACATATTTAACTTGATTTCCTCCCTCCCTCCCTTATATCCTTTTGTCCTTGCTGAGTTTCCTATCCTGTCTGCCAAGTACTCCATGCCCAACACAAATAATACGGTAGTGGTGAGAGTGAGCACCCTTGTTTAACTCTTCTTTGTATATTAAATTGATCTGAAACCCCCTCATTCACTCAGACCACAGCTTCCCTTCTCTATACAATTCTCGGATTGCTTCCACAAAGTTTTCTCCTAATCCTACCTCCCACATAATATTCCATAAGAACTTATGTCTAATCGTATCAAAGGCCTTATACGCATCCAATTTGAAGACCACCAATTTACCTTTTCCCCTGCTTGTTAATACGTTTAACACATTTCTTATGGGGTGGCCTATGTATCTTCCCTTAACAAATCCATATTGATCTTCCTTAATTATTTTAGGTAGTACCTTTTCCAGTCCCCTTGCCAGGATCTTTGTAAATATCTTATAGTCTTGATTTAGTAGGCTAATTGGTCTATGTGACCCCACCTCTGTAGGGTCCTTTTCGTGGTTTTTCAATCACTACTATTTCAGCTAGTTTCCAAGTGTCTGGGGCTTTCCCCCCTTCTAGAATGTTGTTGAATACTTTTTTTAGGTTCTGACCCCAGGATATCAATTGTTTCTTTATACAAATGCAGTAATTCCATCTAATCCTGGGGACTTCTTACTCCTAAATGATTTAACTACATTCTCTATTTCTTCCAGAGAAATTTCCTCCTTCAGTCTTAATCTATCACTTTCTTCGATTTTAATCCCTAAACTTTCCCTACTAATATTTTTATTTTCTTCTTTATATAAAAAATTTATAGAATTCTGCAAATTCTTTCCTTATTTCTTTAGAGCTTTGTGTAAGTATTTTCCTTCCGGTCATAATGGCCTTCACCCTCTGTTTATCCCTCCTTTTCTTTAAATAGTTTGCAACTCTCTTATATAAGATGGATCTTCACACTCATATTGCACCCAATATTGTGGAAAGCCAACAACATTTTTTTTCAACCACAACCTCATAGTTGTCTGCTTTTTTGTTGCCAAGGAAGTTTTCGATAACTGCCACGAAAGACTGCCACACTTTCTTCTCTTTGCAATTCATCTTCCTGACAAATTCCTCATCTTGAACAAGGGCACAAATTTGAGATCCATCGAACAAACCTGCTTTGATCTTCACAAAAGACAAAGCGGGAAAAGCTGCAACTGTATGTTGAAAACATTTACCTTCAGAATTTAATGCTATCACGAACTATTTCATCAAGATCTTTTTTCATGTCTCCTAGGATGTCGCTTTTCAAACGCCAAATTAATTCTTTTAAATCCATCTCAGACTCAAATCCAGAATTCCTCCTTCCATGGCAGACTACTGTTGGACCATCAAATGAGAATCCCCTGTGCAAGTCCACAAACGCAAGAGCTACAAGCGCAAATTCTTACCTGAATAACAACAGCTTATAGAAGCTGTGTATCCCCAGAGAATGTCATGTTCAATGCTATATTAGTCACTTACATTTATACTCATATTGTTCTACTTTGGCAATATGTTTAATAAAATATTGAATACTTGCATTGTGAAAAACAAAGAAAATGGTGAAAAGTGGAAAAACATGAATTGCAAAACAAAAACAAAAACTAGAGCTTACAGAACAAAACCAATTTCAGATTTGAAATCAGGATTGAAAGAACCTATAAGAAAAGTTGAAAAATCTCAGGCAACAGAAAATGAAAGAAAAATTGCTCCCCAATGTATCCTCCTCCTCCTCCTCCTCCAACTAGGGCTCTGTCAGGTCTGTTTAGCCGGGAGTTAACATGAAGTGCTTCAAAGGATGTGCTTTAAAATGATTTTTTACATCAAGTACTTTCATGTGAAATATGTTTAGTGCTTTAAAAAATGTTTTCCGCCCGCCGCCTTGCCTCCCTTACCTTCTAATTTCAATGTCACCTTCCCTTCAGCAAGGTCAGGATGATGGTCAACACAACACGTATACTCCCCGTCCTCATACTCCTGTATATCTCTGAGTTTGACGGTGGCGTTGCCCTTTAGTTTCAACTCATTCAAATCAAACACTGCTCCCCTCTGTCTATATGCGGAGGTGCCTCTCCTGTACCTTATAATAGTGCTTCCTCTCCGCGACCATCTCACACTCAAGATTTGGCTGTCAATGGGCTTGGGAGGGTCAAAACTGAAGTAGCAAGGCAGGTATACAGTAGAGTGTGGCCCGGCCTGGACTGGGGTTGAAGGGACTTGGATTTTCATGGCTGCCCCTGAAAAGGACAAAGAGATACAGTTAGACTGTAATTAGGCTGGACCTCCATCGCAGGCTAAAGCCATCTTAAGCCAGTATTAACTTCTAAGATTCCTGCAAACTGTAGTTATGCAAAAAAACGGATTGCCAAAGCCCTTTGGTAAAAAACCAGGCTGGTTAGAGGAGTTTGAGGACTAGTTTAAATCTGAATGTAGGATGTGCCTTTGACTTCTCAAAAAAAGTAACCATCTGCTGTGGTGTATGGGGCGTTAGAGGGGGGGTACCTCTGGTGTGGGACACGTCATGCTGTTTCTGGGGTGGCTTGTCCACCTTTGGTCCCCAGCCTGCACTCAGCTCTCACCTCTGGCTATTATTATTATTATTATTATTATTATTATTATTATTATTATTATTATTATTATCATGCCAGGCTGTACACCAAGGTCTCAGGGCAATTCACATGAAAAGAGCCGAGAAACTGTCAGCAAGCGATAGCGGCCACACCCTGGGAAAGGCCTTGACTGGCTGGCCAAATGAGGTGAGGGTAGCTAATGGGTCTCAAACCCTCAGTGAGTTAAGAGATTTGCCCTGTGTGCGAAGACAAGTTCCAGCAGATTGAGCCAATGAGACGAATGCTGGGTCTAAGAGAGTAGAAGGCGGTTTCTGCACATGCTGTAGATGGAAGTGAGGGGCAGATGGGAAGACAGCCCACCTAGGAGAGGGGGAAAACTCTGACCCTAAACCTCCACTCCCTTGTGGGACATCTTCAGCAGAGGCTAAGGAGTAAAGCCTACACAAATCTGGAGTGGAGTCCCTAAGACAGTTGGATGGTGCATTGTACTCCTCCTTCCGGCAACTCCTGAGCCAAGCTGGTGCCAAACGTATTGCTCTGGTTTGCTTTGGACCGCAAGAGTAAGGCCAAGAGGGGAGTCTTGTCATCTGGCAGCCCAGGACCTCCATATACACCACCCCGGCTTGTGCCATGCGAAGGTCACTTTGGTGCTGCTAACACAGTGGTTTGACTTCACCCCTGGAGGCATACTCCATTGTCTCTTGATGCTAACAATCATCTGTTACCCCTGTCACATGCTGATGAACTATAACTCCATTCAACCCTAGCAAGCATGGCCCTCTCCACATGGACACCAGCGTTTCATTTCTTTTAGATGTAGCCCCGCTCAAAGAAGGAGCTTTCTGTTACCTACCACTGAGGATCAAAACAGGATTCAGTGTGTGTGATATAACATATTTATATATAATGTAATTTTTTCCTTTTGCAACAACAGCTGTCCGGGAGCCCAAGCAAGCTGTATCAGGCCATCAGTCCACCTAGGTCAGTACTGTCTACAATGACTGGCAGAGGCTCTCCAGGGTTTCAGATAGGAAACCACTCCTAGTGCTTCTAGGATTAGGCCGCCCGCCCGCTTCCCGGCTCCTGCTGGTCTTTGCAAAGCCGCCTCTCCCTCCCTCCTTCCTCCCCCATCACCCTCGCCCCCAAGAGCCGCCCCAGCTGGCGAGGGTCCTCTGGGTGAGTGGCTGCGACTTACATGCGCCCTGCAAGGAGAGCAGCAAACACAAGAAGCGGGGCATTTTGGGGGCCGCCTTGCTTACTTTCATTTCTCCAGAAAGGATGTGAGCTCAATATGCACCTGAGAGACAAAAGCTCAGCTAAACTGTGGCTTCCCAGGTGCCAGATTAAAACATTCTGCTTTTAGGCAAGCCAGCCCAAGCTGGGCATGTAGAAGTTAGGTGTGTTTCCTTTCTTTTTACAGTGGAACCTTGGTTTTCAAACGCAATACGTTCCGGAAAACCGTTCAAGTTCCAAAATGTTCAAAAACTGAAAACTCAGTATAGAAGCCTCAATACAATAGGGAAACTCAAAACGGAAGCCGTGCAGCGTGTTTGACTTCCGATAAGTGTTTGGAAACCGAAGCAGTTACTTCCGGCATTCGAGTTCCGAAACGTTTGTCAATGGAGAAGTTTGAAAACCAAGGTTCTACTGCAGTTTATACAGTACTGGTGATTTCAAAGTATCCTTTGCATATATTTAAATAATGTTCTTAACAATGCTCCATTTGATATCTTTGTGAGCCGCTTAGAGGTTTTCTTAACACCGAGTGGTATATATGAATGTCGTTAAATAATTTAAAATAGAATGTGTATACACCTGCTTTTAAAAAATGGTTGCCGAGGAGAGAACGTCTCCTTAGTTTTTAGATGGCCCATCAAGCACTGTGTTCTCAAAACATTCTGCTTCCGGCCTTGAGGATTATTGAGGCCTTACAGTCACAAAATGGCAGGGCAGAGGCAGAGTAGGGCACAATCTTGAGACAGAGTTTGGCATAAGCAGCTGGCTTATCTCCTTCTCTGTTAAGAATGATTTGTAGCGACCCGAAGCTTATTTGTTGGCCCATAGGTACCAACCTCCTGGGGCCCTGCCTGAGCACCCACAAATTCCCAATGAAAGGGCTGGGCACTCACAATTTTGGTACATTTGGGCATTGGGACAGTGCGCTGTTCCCCAAAGCAGCACTGAGCCCCTGGGCATAATTTAATGCTGTTTCATGGACAGATGCTTTCATAGAATTGTAGAATTGAAGAGTTGGAAAGGACCCCAAGGGCCATCTAGTCCAACCATGTGCATTTGTTGTAAACAAAATCTGCCCTTATTCCCTTATGGGGTACACAAGAGCCCTTACAGATTCCTTTGTAAGTTCTCCATTGGTAGGAGAAAATAACAGAGGCAAACCAGAGAATATTGAGAAGCAAAGCAGCTAGTAAGCCTGACCTTTATTGAACTGTTGCCACAGGGTGCTCCCCTCACAGGCAGGAGAAAGGAGAAGGACCCAGAACAAAGGTGTGCCTGCCCTTATATAGACATTTTGAAATTCCCTGTCCTAGAGCTCAAGACCACCCCTCCATACATCATCCATCCATCACACAAGGGGCCGTCTACAACAGAAATCTGAGTGTAGTGCGTTGTTTATCTCCTGTCTGGCAGGTTACCTGTTAATGGTCATTTGATTGGGTTACCTGGGGAACCTGGCCAGTCTTTTTGTAATGATACCGGTAAATACTTAGTTCCTGAGCCAGGTCACAGGCTCACCCTATTCATACACAGATATACCCTTAAGACAGGATTTGTGAATGAAAAGACAATGGGGAGGCTTTTCCATTTTCCTTCGACCTTGCAGAGAAATATCTGAGGTCAATTTGGGAGGGACAGAATGGTTTCAGGACTTTTTCCGGTGGGGTTTCAGACATGTGGTTTCTATATTTATGTACATCTTTGCTTGGTACAATTATTAGATATCTAAGTCCTTACAATTCTTATAACACATTGCAGGAATATTTTGCCCAACGTCAGGCACTGGTGCTGTCAATTCATTTCTCCCTAAACAATTGCCATGTAAGTGGCCCTCTAAGGGCATAATATGTGTTTTGAAAAAAGATGTTGGCACCAAAGACGAAAGGGGTTATTAAAAGCTTAATTCTGTACATGCTTCAATTTGTGGAACTATTCCCCCCCCCCCCGCTAAGTAGTTAGCCAAGTCTCCCGAAGCTTATTGCGATATGCACATCCCCAGATCCTTGCTTGTTGTTGCCATGGGGGGGGTGTGTCTTCATACATTTATGAGCATTGTGCCAATGCAACAGTTTTGACTGGAGAAAACTCCAGGCTTGGAGATGTATGACATGTAGTAGATCACAGGTTATTTGGGGTTTCAGGGGAAGATAAAAGTTCTCTTTTTACATTTTCTGAGAGCTGTTTTTCGAACTTCCATGCAAATTAGGAACTGGGAACAAGTGAGCAACTTCAGCAACATCCTGATAATTACATTAACAGGCCGGTGTTAATAAGATACCGTACTTGTCACTGTCTGCACTTTTCTGCATTTCATTTCCTTCTTACCTCACTGCTTGGTATCCACCCCCACCATATCTGCAGCTCAGCATGCGGCTTGATGCACAACCAATTTCTTTCAGTTTTAAGGTGCCGCCAGCCTCTTTGTTGCTGTCATGCTTATAGCATTCCATAGCAGGAGAGCAATGACCATGTGCAGCTCCCTGTCAGTCTCCATTTTGTTTCATCTTTAAAAAAAAAAAACCCAACATCACAACCACTGCCAGCTTCCAAATTTTGAGAGACCCCACAGGCCTTTTCCTGCATCGGTGGGGCTCCTTGAGTACTTGTCTGGCTGCAATGGTGGCAGCAACTGTTTTAATTTATCACTGCCTCCTGTGAATCCTCCCACCTGAGGTGGTCGCCTCATTTTGCCTCATGGGTGGGCTGGCCCTGTGTCGGAAGTAGCAAGCTTGGTCCTGGAAAGCCCCTCCTCTCATCTCAGCTGTTTAATGCAGGCAAGGGAAACGACTTTGTACATTTTCAAGGGAATCATTTGTCTTCTTTTTTGCATGTTGCAAGAGCAAAACAGAAGTACGAGCTCGTTCTCTCCCTCTTCCTGCTCAAGGGCAGAGGAAAAACCTCGGGAGCCGGCCTGTTTTACATTAGGAAAAACAGATGTGGGAAGCAACAGAGAACCCACAATACTGGAGTTTATGATAGAATTTCAGTTTTATTTCATAGGATATGGCAGCAGGAGAAATGGCAAAGTAAGTTGTGAGACACAAAGCACCCACCCCCGACAATGCCTACCTTTCCCCATATGAAAATACAAGTATACACTAACTCACAATGAAATCAATGGTGAATCAAGGCTAGAAACAGACAATTGTGTGTTGTTGTCGTCATCTCTCCCCTCCCCCCCCCCCGAGCTGAAGGTGGTTTGAAAGAGAGGTTGCTCATTGTATGTGCTCGTTCCACTTTTGTCCATGGAAGGCTACATTCAGATATACGCTGTTTCTCCGAAAATAAGACATACCCATAAAATAAGCCGTAGCAGGATTTCTAAGCGTTTGTGCAATATAAGCCACACCCTGAAAACAAGACATAGTGATAGGCGTAGTTCTGGAGGGCGCCAAGGAAGAGGCTAGGCTGGACATGTAATTAAAAAATTATACATCCCCTGAAAATAAGCCGTCATGTGGTTTTTTTGAGGAAAAATAAATATAAGACGGTGTCTTATTTTCGGAGAAACACGGACAGTGTCTTTTTTTCTGCTCTGGTGGAACTACCTCTACAGGTAGCAGTGTCTTTTGTCCTACTCTGGGGCAACATCCATTGTAATAGTGTGCAATAATAATAATAAAAATGGAGCCATATGGATAAACACTGCTTACAGGATTTACAAATGTTGGACTATTCGTAACCGATACACCAAGTCTCAAACAGATGATGCATTGGACAGCTTGACAAGGGTAGGAGAGTGTGGTTTTGTAATCATTGTAGGGGCCAGCCAATTAGCACTCTGCACAGCCAGTTGGGTTGAAAGGAAGGCGGTACCTTCATGATTGTCACAAGGGCTTGACAGTCAGGACTCTGCACAACTGGCTTCTGGAAAGAAGGACCAATTGCTCCGGAGCTTGATTCTCTGAGGAAATATCTACATTTGGCTAAAAATGAGTGTGTGCAGACCCACATCAGCCTAACCACTCTAGTACACCCACAAAATCAGCTTTTGTATTGTTTCAAAGTTTGGCTGGAGGTAACAATTGTGGAGCAAAAGAAAGGTGTGTTTCTTCCACTCTCTTTACTTTCAACTCTTTAAAAAAATGTGCTTGCATATCTCCAGCTCAGTCTTTCTGCTTCCATTTCAGATGTGTAGGACTCCATACTGCTCCTAGTCGTGGAGATCCAACCCAGGAATCCGATCTCCAGACCCGCTTTTCTAGCATTCTGGAAGCACCCCTCACTCCTCTGCTCCAAGAGGATCCGGAGTGCCGAGACATGAAGAATAGTTTGTGTGGTCCCAGTTTCTTGGTAGAAACATTGCGTCCTGGCTGAGAGAGGGAAGGAATTGCCGAAGGTTCAAGTTCCTGAGCCTGCCTCCCCAACGCCTTGGGCTAGTTCTAGTCTGAGCACAGCATCCCCCCTCTAAGATCAACCCCGAAAGGTATGGAGTGATGTTGCCGTGGGATACCAAAGGCAGTGCCTGTGAAAGAAACAAAGGAAAGCAGAGTTTAGATAAATCCTGGGTCCTGGTCTAAATCTGAGCAGGACTTCTTGTATGAATTCTATGCAAATGTGGAAGTTGCTATTATTGAAGTCAGCAATTTGAGAGTCTCAACTTCTATTTAAGTGTGTGCACTTAAGTGTGTGTGTGTGTGCGCGCGCGCACACACACACACACACTGCTATTTTTCTAGAAAAAGAGGTGCCAGAACCAGGGCAGTCTTAAGCATATCTGGCGTCCTGGTGTGAAGATCCCTCTGGCGCCCCCCCCGCCCCGTTTCCCAGTGCATTGCGCCACCCAGCCTTGCCTTAGGGCCAGCCCTGGCCAGAACTCACCATGAACAACCCCCTTGTTCTCTTATAATGGCTGTGGGGCCCACCTGAGAGGTGCCAGAACTGAGTTACAGTGAGTTCTGACTGAAAAAAGGCCCTTTATATAAATACAAGCTTCTAGACCTGTGGATGGAAAAACAGACTTGAAAATGCATGGGCAATGCCTAGTGAAAGTGTCCCAACTCTCCTAGAGCACAACCATCCACCTACCTTCTCCACATGAATCCATGTTGCCTTCCTTCCGTGAACTGACACTGTTGGGGCTCTCCATATTTTCATAGGAATCAGCATCTGCAAGGAGCAGGGGGGCTGGTCAGAGATGAAGCGACCCTGAATTCCAATTCCTTAAACAGGGGCCTATGGGACTGAGGATAGTTGGCCAAACATTTTTTTAAAGACTGACTATAAAAAAACCCAACAGGTGTAGCTTTCCCTAATTTATAAGGAGAATGATTAGGAAAACTTGACCTGCTGGATTTCTTCCGGTCATGTGCCCAGCTGCTCTAATCAACTGGTATAATAGGGATTAGAAAATGGCATCTCCCATTTTGCTTGGAGGAACAATCCTCAGAGGTTGTTCCTAACATCTGCTGACCAACAGCACTGAATATATGAAAAACAAAGCTGGAAAACTTGGGCATCAGCTCTCCTATCCCTGATGCTAACCCTGTCTGGAGATCCTGGGAGTTTTCCTTTCCAAACTGCTAGATTCTATTTCCCTCTTAAGTCGCTCACAGGAGTTCTGTCCCATTGGCACTGATTGGTTGGGTGGCATGTGACTGTGAATCACCATTTTGAATTTCCCGCAGCGCCCCAGAGAATATTATTGGGGCATTCCGGGGCATTATTGGAAATGGCACTCACCTTCCTCATTGCTTATGTTGGTAGGAAGGTGGAGAAGCTTGCTTGAAGTGGGGCACAAGGACCCATTCATCTCTTCATAGGACTGGGAGCCTGAAGGGGCAGCAGAAATGTCACAAGTGGGACTGAATAAATTATGCCAAGTAGGACGACAGCTAAACAAAGCTGTAGTTTAACTAGCAGGAGGAACTGTTTTTTAATGTTTACCTGTAGATGCCTCGCTGCATCCATCCTGCTTGTCCACATAGGGGTCCAAGGCCAGCTGCCTGCGTAAACCTGGGGGACAGAGAGAGATACCAATGGCCAGTGTCATATCAGGCTGCCTCTACAGAAGTCATTGTGCCCATGTATTCAGCATTGATCAAGCCCCATTTGTAATTGCTACACTCTGTTTGAACTGGGGCTATGTAGTCCCCCAACAGTGCTAACAGTCCGACAAGGAAACTGAAAAAATCAATACCACTGGCAAATGGCCATCTATTTTCTTATTTTGTATCTGCTTTTCACTCTTAACTTTATGCGGAAGTCATCTTAAGGCTGCAGCCCTATGCATACCTGCTTGGAAAAAGTAAACCCCATTGAACTTAGAAGGCCTTATTTATGAGTAAATATACTTAGAATCATGCTTCATATTAAGCAAAGTTTTAAAAAGGTAAAAACAACACCAATGTACAAAGTGTGTCAGGGACTACGGTAGCAACTTCAGAACCTAGTCCAAGACATCCAGCTCACAGATAGGTCTTTGTTAAATGTAGAAAGACAGTAGAACACCATACATTGTATGTATTAAGATGTATTTTAATTAAATGATGTCTGTTTTTATGCTTATTGTGTTGTTTTTATGATGTTAGCCACTCTGAGCCCGGCCTCGGCTGGGGAGGGCAGGATACAAAATAATTATTAATATTATTACTGTATTATCATTATTATTATTATTATTATTTGGAGGATTCAGGAAAGAGGCTCTCATTCTTTGCCCTCTCCAAGCTCCTATCCAATACCTGCTATAAGTCGGGCTGCACCAGGGGAAACAGAAAGCTCTTCTTCCAAGTTCTCATAGTTCTCACTATCTGTGTGGGGGAAACACAGAAAGACTGAACTCCACCAGAGGAATTGAATGGCAGTGGGTTGTGCTTGCAAATCTACTGAGAATGTTATTTTTACGGGGCAAATTCTCCAAATCCTCCCAGGCAGCTTTTACTCAGGGCAACAGCCATGCTAGAAAGGAAGGGAAGGGAGAAAGTTCACGGTGTCCCCGTGGCAATTTGCTGGTATCACTTGGATTGCAGTTACTACAGGCAATATAGCTAAAAGAGGTGGCTATGGCAAGCAGTAATCAACAAGAGCAGTCTGCTGAGTCAATGGAGGAAATGCTACCGCAGCAATCATGTGCCCTTCCACATTTCTCAGCAAAATTCTGCAAGTTAGCACCGACTTCCCTTAGATTAGAGACTCTGCTTTGCATTTGGAAGGTTCCAGCTTCAGTCCCCAGTATTTCCAGGTTCTGATCAATATATTGAATAATTCCGGAATTGTACAGACAGCCTCCTTTAAGGAAGAGTGCATCTTAAATGAAGGATACTGGATTTTCTAAACAGTTGGTCTTTTTCATTCATATATATATATATATATATATATCCTATATAATAAAGTCCAAGTTGTCCCTGCGTCCAAGCTGTCCCGTGTGTCCCTGGGTCACTGCGCATGTCCCCCAGGCACACAGGGATTGGACGGAGAGACAGGACGCACACGCACGCTCTCTCTCTCTCCCCCTCACCTCTGCCTCCCATTTCCCTGCGGCCGCCAACTGCCGTCCCGGCCGGACAGCCGTTGGGACTTGGAGCGGAGTGGCGGGGGCAAAGGAATATGTGTTATTGGGGGGAGTTGAAGGAAACCGTAGCGCCGCTCGGAGGAGGAAATGCCTTTGAAACCCCAGCTCCCCTGGACTTAGGCAGCCCCAGCCTCCGCTGAAGCCCGATCCTGCATGAAACAGGTGGCCTCTAAGGGAAATCCACGAATTAAAGTCCAGGCAGGAGGCAGATCTCGGCTCTAACATCATCCGCTGCTGTGCCTGCTTGGATTTTTGTGTGAGCGTGTTTTCATGTCCGACCATTTATTGCTGTAAAACAAAGATATAGAACGGGATGCCTTCATTTTCCTTTCCTCTCCCTCTCCCTCCCTCCCCGAGGGTGTTTACTTTTCTTTTTTCCTCCACAATAGGAGAGGGGGAAAGAGGAACGCTCCAGGAAGTGAAGCACCCCCCCCAAAAAAAAAATCCAGGATCCTTACAGGTTGGGGACACGCAATGGTTAAACAAACATTTAAAAACAGTATACCACAGTATACCACTAACATTGAGGCAGAGTCGCCTCTGAAATTCTGTAGGACAAACATTTTTTAAAAAGTATTGAGGAGCACTCTAGGTGTCCACCAGTCCTTTAATCTTCTTGAGGGTGGACATGGAAAGGCTTTTGCGCTTTCTACTCGCTCCTGCCCCTCCCGCAGCCCAGCCTCCCCTGGAGAATGAGAGAGGGAGAGAGAGAGACAGAGCGATCGCAGACTGTGAGCAGCAGCAGGAGGAGGAGGAAGAGCGGCTGCAGCAGCTTGGCTGCACCAGGCAGCTCATGGAAAGGCTTTTCTGCTTTCTACACGCTCCTGGCTCCTGCCCCTCCCGCAGCCCAGCCTCCCCTGAAGAATGAGAGAGAGAGGGCGGGGACTGAGGGAAGGGACAAATTTGTTGATCTTCCACTGGGTAAGCCAGATCTGCCACAAGCCTACCACTGTGCCTGGGAGACTTATGGGAGGACAGAATTCACAAAATGTAAAATGCCATTAACAGCATTTATATATGGTCAAACTATCTCTCTGCTTTCTGGAACAACATGTCCCTGCCGTGTCCTTCAGGGAGATACTGGGAATGTCTTTTTAAAAATGTGTTCTGCAGATTTCAAACTTGGGGCAATACCTTGATTTTAGTAAATGGACACAACATATCATCATTCTTAAGGAAATCAGCCCTGAGTGCTCCCTGGAAGGACAGATCGTGAAGCTGAGGCTCCAATACTTTGGCCACCTCATGAGAAGAGAAGAATCCTTGGAAAAGACCCTGATGTTGGGAAAGATTGAGGGCACTAGGAGAAGGGGACAACAGAGGACAAGATGGTTGGACAGTGTTCTCGAAGCTACGAACATGAGTTTGACCAAACTGCGGGAGGCAGTGCAAGACAGGAGTGCCTGGCGTGCTCTGGTCCATGGGGTCACGAAGAGTCGGACACGACTAAACGACTAAACAACATATCATCAGTACACTGCTTCTCTTCCATCCCTCCACTCACAGTAAATGGGGACAATAAAAGTTTCAGAACAGGCTTGAGTTTCAACCAGATCCGTTATGAGTGTCAGTTTACCAACAGTCCCATGCTTCAGAAACCAATACAGATCAGGAGATTGCAGAGTAAATGAATTTACATGTATTTTAGACACAGAAAATATTTCCCAATGTGCAAGTAGGTGGTGGTGGGGAGGCAAGCAGAGCTGCTTTGAGAAAGTAAAGATGCTATTTATGCTGCAGCATTGCAGACACTATTGCACTGACCTGAGTAGGCTTCTTCTCAATGCTTCTCAAGTTGCATTGTTCCACCACATATGTTCTAGCAGCAGCAGGAGCGCGACCCCCTCTGGGCGGGACAATGGCGGGACCCCCTCCTCCCACCTCCTGGCAGCTCCGGCCGCCCCTCGCAGCTCGAAAACCTTCCTCAGGCCTCATTCCGCCCCCTTCGGAGGCCGGCTGGGGAAATGCCTCCACGACGAGCGGGGCTCACGGCTTCCCCTCAGCCCCCTTCCCTTTGTCTCGCCTCCCTACCCCCTTTTCCCAGCGGCAGGAGCGGAGCTCGCTCCTAAACTCATTGTCGGTTGTCGGGCAGCAACGCCTCTGAGCGTGTGCAGAGTGCCCGCACTTTTCTAGCGCCCGTTTACCTAACGGGCTGAATGACACTAGTATATATATATTCTGCTTCCACACCCAGATCCCGCACCTTCAGCAAGTGGATCTTTGACCAGGTTCTTCACGGACTGCTGAGTATTGTTTGCATACAATGGGTCAGCTGTGGGTCACAAGGAAGCAGTTGGTGAGAAGATCAGGTAAACAGACTGACATGGCCCACCCCTCACCCCGCATGGATAGCTCACCGCACTTCCAAATACCTGAGCCCCACTTCTGGGAGCCGGACTTGGTCTCGTCCTTTCTGTTTTCATAAAGTGATACACCTGTGGATGGAAGAACAGCGGCTGTTGCTTAATGAAGTCTGGCACATGGGGAAAGGAGAACCATAGCTCAGTGGCTGACAGCACACATGTGTCGCATGCAGAAACCCCCAGGTCCAGTTGCTGAAACCTTCACTTTAAGGAGGCTCCCAAAATAGCAACATGTCCTGGAAGAGCCTCTTCTTGAGAGCCTGGGGAGCTTCTGCTAGCTGCTGCATGTGATGGAAAAGTATGTTTTTGCTGGGCAGGTTGGTTCACCAAACAAGTGTTTTCTTTTTCTTTTCCCCGAACAGCAGCTTATGGTTGGCCGGGGTTCCAGGAGGGGGAGTTGAAAAGAAGAAGATTTTGAGAGACAGTTTGTAGGTTGGGATAGAGGTTGGGAGGGAGGGAGATAGGGAGGGAGAGGAGAGAGAGATTTGGTTCTGGGTAGAAACATCCACTCTGAGGAATATATCACAAGCTAGAGAAAGTAGTCTCTGAGCTTAGGGTGAAGGACAGTGTGTGGTGTCCTGTAAGAGTAACAGGCCAGGAATTAACTGGGAGGCTGAGGCTAAACCAGGAGAGGTAGAAGCTGGAAAGATACAGTCTACTTAGGTCTCATTCCAGGCAAGAGGGGAGAGATTCTTCTACAAAAAGAGAAGACTCCCAAAGCAGTTAAGAGGGGTGTGGTGATTGAGTGTTACTTGGAGTACCTCAGGAGTAGGGTTGTCTAAGGCAGTGTTTCCCAACCTTGTGCCTCCAGATGTTTTTGGACTACAACTCCCATCATCCGTAGCTAGCAAGACCAGTGGTCAGGAATGATGGGAATTGTAGTCTGAAAACAGCTGGAGGCACAAGGTTGGGAAACACTGGTCTAAGGGGTGTGTAACTGACAGGAAGTACCACCAAAGTGTTAAGCGGCAACAGCTGTGGTGCAACAACTGAGAAAGCACTGAAGTGAAGTAACATTATAATCTGAAGTATCCTATGTTTTACCCACTTGTGTCATAAACTTCCTTTGTTAAATAAAATCTTTATTGTTTATTTGATCAAATCCTGCCTGAGACTCCAAATTATTAAGTTTTCCCTCACACAATTCCCCCACAAGATAATCTGCGGGAGTTTGTGGGAATTCATGGAATTGGTGCTCTGTGAGGTGGGCGCACTATATTTAAGTGAGGGTGGGCCCAATGGCGCCAGGGGGGAAAGTGTCGTTGTGCTGTCACACTGCAGTGTCTAGGGATACATCAGCTTTTGTCAACCTGTTGACCTTCAGATGTTTTGGACTACATCCCCCATTAGTGGCCAACTGATGGAAGTTGAAGTCCTA